>NW_008334081.1:888812-915158 GCF_000622305.1 Nannospalax galili | reverse complement strand
TCAGTTGTCAATATTCCTTTAGATAAGATTGGGGTCTGCTGTTCATTTTCCCATTTCTATGCTGGGTTACTGTCTGAGAGTCTCTTGGGCCACCCTGGCTAATAACTCAAAGGAAGGTGTCTCCTGTCTGGAATTGTTTCTTGTTATGGAGCCTTTATCTATACACATGGGCTCTTAAAGAATTATACTGATCACTTTAATCTTTGGTAATACTTTCCTTTAGAATATTTAAGACCATTCAGTTTCCCCAGATTAACCAATTTATTTTTACTTTTAAGGTTATTTGAGGATCTGTTCCTTGGGGGGGTCACATGGGCTTGGAAGGAGCCCCTGGCTCCTTTCTTTTACCAGTTCCATCTATGTGAAGATAAGTCAAAGGTCCTGCTGGCTTCACTTGGAAGCATGGAGGAAAATTGTTGCCTCTGTGTTGACCTTCCTCTTTGTAGACTAGACACTGGTTCAAGTTCATCTGATGGAATCTCCACGACCTCCTTGTTCAAGAGGAAAGGTGACTCACCACAGTTACAGGACATTTTTAGAGATGTTCCATAGTCCCCTGGAACTTCATCGACCTTCGAGGGCAAGGGGCAAAAACTGTCCTTTAAGTCCCTCTGACCACATTAGTACAAGCCTCAAACTATGGCTGTAAACATCCAATAAGGTTAGTTCACCAGTCTGGTACTTTTAATTACCATGTGCTATGTAGATAAAGCTTGGGTAAAAAACCAAATATTCTCAGATAAACCTTGACTAGATATAATTTTATTCCTCAAACTAGTTGACTAAACTATGACCATAGACATTTTAAGATTATGTGTATATTATTTTTGTCTCATCCTTTATATATCATAACAAACCTACACAGACTTTCATCACTTGCTTAGGCTTTCTCATTCCCATATCCTTTTAACGTCTTTTACATTCTCCTTTTTAAAAAATAATTATGAGACATAATAGCATTAACAAACAAATTTTCTATCTGTTGTGAAACTTCTTCTCCTGGGGATGCTAAGGCTTATTCCCTTTTAAGGTTCTAGTGTCAAGCCAATGTTTGATTAAAGTTTTACTGGGGAACCAATGAATTTATTGAGCTTACTTACCAAAATAACTGAGGGGTTGCTGAGGTGTATGTATGACTTGAAGGTATGCACACTGGAAAGACTTTACCCAGCATGAGTCATGCCTTCTCTTCCTAGCCTTCCCCAGACTGTATACTTTAGCCCTCCCCAAATCCAGGAGGCCATGTGTGATTAGGGTCAAATTACATACAGTTGGCTGTGAAGAGTGGCTGGATAATCTGGTGAGGGTCCAATGACCCTGCATGGCCCTCCTTTAATGAATGAGCACAATCGTCAATAAGCCCAATTGTGATAATATTTAGCGATCAGGCTCAGCCGAAGTCATGATGATGATAGTTATTTTATGCAGAAGGGACTGCTGTACAGCATGATCTTATTAAAAGGACCTGGAATTTAAAAGGATTTGCTGCTAGGATCCACATATGAGAGAGACCATACGCTGTTTGTTTTTCTGAGTCTGTGTTACTTCACTACGTATAACAGTTTCTAGATCCATCCATTTACCTGCAAATTTCATTATTTCATCTTTCTTTACTGCTGAGTAAAACTTCATCGTATAAATGAACCACATTTTCATTATCCACTCATCAATTGAGGGACACCTAGGTTGCTTCCATCTCTTAGCTATTGTGAAAAGAGCAGCAACAAACATGGTTGTACAAGTATCTCCACAATAGGATGAGTCCTTTGGGTATATGCCAAGGAGTGGTATAACCGGGTCATGTGGTAGGTTCATTTTTAGTTTTTTAAGAGTTCTCCACACTGTTTTCCACAGAGGCTGCACGAGTTTGCAATCCCACCAGCAGTGAATGAGCGTTCCCCTTTCTCCACATCCTCGCCAGCATTTAGTATCATTTGATCCTAGGCAGTCTGGCAGCCTGACTGGGGTAAGATGAAATCTTAAAGTGATTTTAATTTTCATTTCCCTCATTATTAGTGATGTTGAACATCTTTTAAGATGTTTCATAGCCATCTTTACTTCTTTTGAGAATTCTCTGTTCAGCTCCTTAGCCCATCTTTTAATTGGGTTACTTCTTGTCTTGATTCTTTGTTTTTTGAGTTTGTTATATAGTCTGGATGTTAAACCTCTGTCAGACATGTCACTGGTGAAGATTTTCTCCCACTCTGTGGGTTTTCTCTTCACTTCCTTGGTTGCTTCTGATGTACAGAAGCTTTTTAGTTTAATGAGGTTCCATTTGTTGATTCTTGACCTTGTTTACTGAGCAATTGATGTTTGGTTTAGAAAATCCTTTCCTACACCAATATCTTGTAGGTTTTTGCCAATGTTTTCTTCTAAGAGTTTTGAGTTTCAGGCTTTACATTGAGGTCTTTGATCCATTTGGAATTGACTTTTGTGCAAGGTGAAAGATAGGGGTTTAGTTTCAGTTGCTGTCTTTCCTCCATTGTGAGTTCCTGGCACCTTTGTCAAATATCAGGTGGCTGAAATTGCATGTACTCAGGTTTGGATCTTCAGTGATGTTCCATTGATCTATGTGTCTGTTTTTGTGCCAGTACCATGCTATTTTTATGACTATAGCTCTGTAGTGTACTTTGTGATCTGGTACAGTAATCCCCCCAGCATTGCTCTTTGTGCTCAGGGTTGCTTTGGCTATCCAGGGTCTTTTGTGCCTCCATATGAATTTAAGGATGGTTTTTTTCTAGTTCTGTGAAGTATGTCATGGGGATTTTGATAGGGATTGCATTGAATCTAGGTATTGCTTTTGGTAGGATGTTTTACAAATTTTTAAATCACACTTTTAATCAGGAATGCATTGGGTTGCGAGTAACAGATGGTTGAACCTCGGCAAAATAAAATGTGTGTGGGTGCACAGTCCCAAGTGTCATGGTTCCTCATTGGTGACACCCAGGGGCTGAGGCACCCCTGATTTTCTGCTCCAGTATCCTTAGGAAGTTCCTGTCTTCATGTTTGCTGCCTCCTGACTACAGCAGGCAGCTGTGCCTCCAGCCCTTACATGCATATCCCAGTCTTTTAAAAGAATGGGGAAGAGCAAAGGGCAATGGTTATACAGAAAGTAAAGCCCCTGGTGGCGTACCTGACGGACTTTTATTACATTCCAAGCTGGCATAAGCCTGGCTGCTGCTTCACAATTGTTGGCCAGGAAAGACAAGATACCCAGCAACAGGTTAGAACAGCCAGGTCTTGAACCTCAGGCTAAGGCGTAAGACCGCCAAGTAGGTCTGGATGAGCTGTGTTTTGTTGAGGGAGGGTGGGACACAGCCTTCACCTCCCTTCTCTGTGAGTCACAGGAAACCCTCTGTTCAGAGGGGTCAGACTGTCACACAAAGTACCTGAGTGATTGGGAACCATGGGCCTCATGAAAGGGTGGACGGCTCCACTAAGCAGAGGTCTGAGGAAAGGAGCTGTTCTTGCTGGGAGGAGGCTTAGAGAGAGTGGAGAGACCCTGTGAGGTGCTGGCTATCCCGGGAGGACAAAGGGGTGGTATGCACTTCTCAGTGGATTGTAGGACTCGCCCAGCCTCCCAGGTGCACACAATTTGTCTACACCTCTTGCTGGGTGTGCTGGTCCTAAACCACCCTGAGCTGCTTCCAAAAGCAAGGACATGGACAGGTGGTGGAGTGTCTATCCTTCACAAGGAGCTCCTGCAACCAATTCCTGTTTAAGACTCCTTGAAGGGGGCGGGACCCAGGCCTGTCAGTGAGAGAACAGAGAGAAGGTGGAGATGAGAAGCTAAGCAGGGAAGATGTCTGGATATTTTGCATCTCAGAGCTTGGACTCTGAGCAGAAACCAGATTGGACCAGTTCCATGAAGGACAAGCTCCATTGGTCTGGCCGTCCCTCCTTTGTTTCTCTGTCTCTGTCATTCTCTTACTATTCTCATTTTCTGTCTCGGTCTCTGTGTGTTTCTGTCTCTCAAGCCGCCCCAAGGAGGCCTCAGCCTAGTTACTGCCCTAGCATCGCCCACTGTCCCAGTGCTCTCCCTGCAGTCACAGCTCCAATCGTGGTTGGAGGGATCGTCCTGCACAGGGTGCCTGTGATGAGTCCTTGTACTGATCAGCAGCCTAGTGCTTTTCCAGGACTTCTTTCTCTCATGTCTCTGTCACGATCTCATCCTTTTCCAAAGGTCTACCTCTAACACCATCATCTTGGGAGGGAATATTTCAGCACACGAACTTGACGGATGCCAAGTCCCAGTGCTCAGTACATTTGTTTATGCATATGCATGTCTACATGTGAACTATATGTCCATGTATCTCAACATGTTTGCATTGACCTTTTTTAAAAATTACATTTATTGAGTGTGCATGCGTGTTCTTAAGTGTCATGGTGCACATGTGGAGAGGAAAGGACAACTTGTGGGAGTCGGTTCTCTCCTTCCACTACATGAGTTCCAGGGATCAACTCAGATTGCAGGCTTGGCAGCGAGTGTTTTCACCCGTGAAGCCATCTCTCCAGCTCTGCGCTGACCTTTACTGGCTTGACAATTCCCCTCTCTCTCTCCCCTTCCTTGACTTACTTTTAGCTTCTGTTGTTCTCAAGAGTGACATTCTTCTCAAAATAGCAGGATTTTTTAAAAATTATGTTTCCTTCTTTTTTTAAATAATAAACATTTTTCTTTTCTTTGAGAATTTTATACATTTAATTTTGATCTTACCCACCCCAACTTCTCCTCCTGGGAATGTTTTCGTTGATGACTTTTCTGTCCCACAGTTGCTGATGCTCTTGAACCCAAAGACCACAGATATGAAGGGAACAGGACACTGTGGAGGGGGTGAACTCTCGGACCATCATTTATGCTGCCCAGAATGCAATCCCCAAACTAAAATCCTTCTAAAGACAGTTGGGCAACTTCCATTTCTACTTCTCCACTAGTGTTTCGAATTCATCAGGAAATTTCTACAGGATGAAAAAGAAAATCTATCAATACAAATCGCTGCAGATCAAAAAGTCTCTTACTATAACCTGCCCATCCCCTGACACTTTATCGTTAGCTGTGTGAACTTAGCCACTTGGAATCCCCATAAATTCATCTTTCTTCTTGGAAAACAGAAATAAGAATAAAGGAGGGCATCACTTAGGGCTGTGGCAGAATCAAGATGACCCATATGTAAGATGCCAAACACGAGCATGGCCAGCTCATGGGAATATAACTCGTGACTCTCCCTAAACCACTCAAGAGTAAAAGGTGGGCACAAAGAGAGGCAACCCAGCAGAGGGTTTCCAAATCATCAACCTCAGGACCACCCCACTTCTCAGAAGCAGCCAGTGTTCTCCCCAATGTCTGCCTCTCTGAACTATGTCAGTTCAGCTTGTCATGTAAGACCCGGGGAGAGGTGGGTCAGAACCCCAGAATGGCATCTCTACTGGAATGGGTTCTTCAGTGGCTGGAACAGGTCGGGAGTCAGCAGGGTCTTGACTGCGAAGCTAGAATCTAGGTTCTGTCTGATCAGGGTGCTGGCTGCCATGGACACCTGGCTCAGCTCCTGACCTGTGAACCCATTCTGCACCTTCCATACCTGCCCAGATCTAGCCAGTGTTCCAGATCACTGTTCCCGCCATGCCTGGCCTCTGAAGCCCAATTTCCTTCCCAGTTCTCCTGTGAATCTTGGCTCCTCACAGAAACCCAATGGAACTGCCTAACTTTTTGGCTCCAGAACAGCTGCCTGCAAGCTTGGCTATCCACTAGCTAACTTTAGGGGCTTTCAAACCTACTCATTCCCACCCTGCACCTCCACGTAGAGGTGTAAAACACTAGGACAGGGGCTGTGAGTAGGGAAGATGAAGATGCCACTGACCTCATGGCTGACCAGAGTCATAGCATATGTATGGAAAGAATCCGTACACAGGACAGGAGCTGCTGGGTATCTAAGAAAGCAAGGCTGCATCCCAAATAAGTTCAGGACCAAAGACTGGATGGAGGAAAGGACAGGCTCTATGGTGGACTAGCAGGTTCCACGGAGGACAGAACAGGTCTCCATGGAGGCCAGGGCGGACCCATAGTAACAGGCATGCTCTATGGAGGACAGGGTAGGCTCCACAGAGGAGAGCGCTTCAACTTGCCTTTAAGCGTGAGCAGGAAGGACATAGTTTATAAATCTTGTCTCTGAGCTGGGGGTGGTAGTGTGCCCTGTGAGCCTAACGCTCAGGAGGCAGTGGAGGAAGACGGCTGAAAGTTTGAGGCCAGCCAGGGCTACACAGAGAGATACTGACTCAAAAACCAAGCAAACAAACAAAAATATCAAAAAATAATTAGATTTTTGTCCTCAACTCACTAATTCCTTGGGCAGAAGTCCACAAAATCTAAGTTTCACATTATCGTGTGCTTTGAGTTGCCGCTGAACTATTTCCTGCTAATTAAAGAGCACTCATTAGAATCTCAGTCCACAGAACTCCAGTGAAACACACCCATCTTTATGAGTTCCCTCCAAAGGCTAAAATATAAAAGTACCTTCAAACTTTGATTCAGTCAAGAACTCTACTATGACAGAGGCTCCCTGAGGGTGGAAAGACTCCCCAGTCATTTCAACAATTCTGGGGGAGATGGAAAGGGCTGGGTGACATCTGTACCAGCCATGCTGCCAGCTCACCCCCCACCGGTGGGCTCTCATTCCTGTGGGGTGGATGCTGGAGCTGCCCTATCACTTAGCTTTGTGGGCACCTTCAAGGGGCAGGGCTGGGGTGCCACGAAGTGCAGGACACTTCACTTTGCCCAGTGTTCCAAATGCCCATCATGAAATGCTGCTGACAGGAATTAAGTTTCTTAATCTTTCTGCCTGGTACACGAATGTAACCCTTAGACGGGGCCATGACAGTTGACCTGTCTTTATGCAGTAATTAGCCATCCAGGGTCTTGTGAATCTTTTTGGAGACCAGGAGAATTGAAAAGACCAAGGCTTGCTCTGGGAACTGGGGCATGGGGGGGCGTCTTTGCTTTCCCTTTGTCCCCACATTTTGGAGACCCCTGAGCTCCCAGAGGAAACCTTGATCTTTTCATGTGCTCTCTGGATGTGAATTGTCCTCAAGGAGGAACACATGAGAGCCACCTCAAGGGCATCAGAAAAGAGCACAGGCCCTTTCAGGGAAGAATGAGGATTTATAGGCAAACACAGCTATTCGCAAACTCTTCAATAAAGATATACAACCCGAACAAAAGGTAAGTATTTCACTCAGTCTATGAAAGCCTGTGAAATTTATTTTTTTGCAAGCTTTTACAGTCTGTGGCCTTCCCTTTCAATCTTGAATAATGGCACTGAATTGAGCTGTAAAAGCTTCCGAAGTTTGAAGTCTTTTGACAAGTTAATTTAGCAGTATGGTAAGAAGTTTTTCCCCAAGACAGAATAAAGCCATCGTATCATGAATGCAGCCGTCATCCTGAGGAAAGAAAAGACCATTAGGATTACAGATGATGGGCTTTGCGGAGATAGTTTGTGGTTTCGTGTAATCTACCATCAATATTTCAGGAGAAAGATGCGCCACTCATCAGTCAGTTGAAAGTCAATATCTCCACTTAAAACCAACACCAGGCCAGATCATGTATATCTTTTTATTGGAAAAATAACATTATCCGTGCAGTTTTCTTTCTACACTTCTCTAGAATCTAATTGTGTTGTGTGTGTACATGACAAAGAATTCTTTTTTCTAGGAAAAAAAAAACAAAGAAAAGAAAACAGCAATATTTTTGCTCGCTCCCCCTACAGATATATCTCCCTCCCACACCTTCCCCAGCTCTGGGTGCTTTAAATTCCCCAAGCATTACACTGGCAGTGAAGCCTGCGTTAGACAAAGTGTAAGTCAGCCCAAGCCCGTCTCTCAGTTGTTGTTGTTGTTGTTGTTTTTAAATTGAAAGTGGGTAACACAAACTTTTTTTGATATCAGAAGAGGAAAGGAAACAGAGCTGCTGTCTCCCCCAGCATCTCTGGGAGCATTGCTGACTTGGGGAGAAGGGTCTCCCTAAAAATAGGATGGATGGGAAAGATCCAGCTTTGTCATGATGGAGGAAAAAAAGCCAAGAAAAATTAATTATATCTAACAAAGAAACGCCTCAATACCATTTGGTCCTGTGCCCTGAATATAAATCTCCAAATGTTTCTCACTTGAATGTTTAGTGGAGAAAAAAAATCAAATTAAAATTAGGAAACAGATGCCCTATTGTGTTTATAGTGATTCCCTGGGCTGCTTTGAAGTCCTCCTGGGGAGTAAGTGGGTTCAGCGAGATGGCTTAGAGAGGTGACCCCTGAGCTTTGAGATAAAGGATGTTTTTGTCTAATGAAATGTGACCAGTGCTAAAAACTAGATGAGACTCTCCCAAGGAAGGGAGGGGGGACTGTTTTGTTGTTGTTGTTGTTGTTGTTTTATTTTTCTTTTGAGATGGGCTTTTGTATATCCCAGGGCTGGCACTGAACTTGCTGTATAGAAAAGGATAACCTTCCGATCCTCCTTCCTCCTGCCCCAGAGTGCTGCAGTTGCAGGCTTGGGCTACCATGCCTGGTGTTTGCAGTGCTGGGATCTAACCCAGAGTTTCCTGCATGCCAGGCAAGTATGCTTCCAACTGTTTTTAAGTGACTCTTACCTCTGGTGGTGTTAAAAGAAGAAAGATTAGGTTGATCTACTTACTCTGTTAAATGAGTGAAGGAGGAAAATGTCCAGTGGGCTGGAACTAAAGGACTAACAAGCTTTCAGGTCAGCCAACCCTGGGTCGATGTGAGCTCTGCTCTCAGCGGATGCTCCCTGAGTGATTCACCAGCTGGATTCTCCCCAAGGTCTGCTGTGCAATGGGTACCACGCTCAAGGGCTACCACAGTGAAGGTGGGTAGATATCTAAGATGGCCTGGGCATGCTCACCTAACCAGGTCTCCTAGTCCTCATCCTGAAACAAACAACTCCTAAGCATACCTGTCTCCTAGATGGCTGCAGGATGGAAAGAGGAAAGGCCCAGCCTGGGCTTGCGACAGCACTCCAGCACACAATAACTGCTGAGATATTCAAGTTATGAGCACATGGGGTGTTTTGTGTACCCGTTTGTATGTATACATGGTCATGTGTGTATGTTTGTGTGTAGGTACGTGTTCATATCTGTGAACATGGTCATGGGTGCCTGTTTGTGTGTAGGTACATGTTCATATGTGTAAGCATGGTCATGTGTGTAGGTACATGTTCATATGTGTAAGCATGGTCATGTGTGTAGGTATGTGTTCATATGTATAAACATGGTCATGTGCATGTGTTTATGTATAGGTACATGTTCATATGTGTACTCATGGTCATGTGCATACGTTTATGTGTATGTACATGTTCATGTGTGTACACATGGCCATGTGCATATGTTTATGTGTAGGTACATGTTCATATGTGTACACATGACCACACTGGCTGTCTTCCTCAATTGCTTCTCATCATTTTTTGAGACAAGGTCTCTCCTTGAGTTTGAGGCCCACCAGTTAGTGAGGCTGGCAGGCCAAGGATCCTCCTGTATTAATTTCTTTTCTGTTGCTGTAACAAAACACCATGATCAAAGCAACTTATAGAAGGAAGAGGTTATTGGCTCATAGTTCCGGAGAGATAAAAGTCCATCACGGGCAGGGGGAGCACGGCAGTGGGCATCTGGAGCAGACACCTGAGAGTTCACATCTTCAGGCACAGGAAGTAGGCAAGCTATATAGTCTCAAAGCCCGCTCCCCAAAGACAGGCTTTCTCCAACAAAGCCACACCTTCTAAAGATTCCATGACCCTCTCCAAACAGTGCCAATAACTGGGGACCAAGTGTTCAAATACTTGGAGCCTATGAGGGACACTCATCCAAACCACCACAAGCTAACTGTGGAATTCTGTGAGCTTCAACTGTGCAATTGGCAACATTTCTATACATGATTATGGAATGATGTACATATCTCGTCTTTTCTGGATCATGGAAATTTGATATGTTCTGGGGCGGGGAGGGGCTGGGCCGTGCAAGGTGGGGAATGGATACCAACAAAAAAGAGAACGTGTTCAGAGTGGGAGACAGGTATTGATGGGGAACCGTTAAGTGGTTAAGTTCTAATAGAATGTGGTGGGTGTGTGGGTGTGTGTGCGTGTGTGTGTGTCTGTGTCTGTGAGTCTGTGTGTGTGTGTCTGTGCGTCTCTGTGTGTGTCTGTGCGTCTGTGTGTGTGTGTGTGTGTCTGGGTCTGGGTGTGTGTGTGTGTCTGTGTGTGTGTGTGTGCGTGTGTGTGTTTGCCCCTGTGTGTGTGTGTGTGCATGTCTGTGTGCGCGTGTCTGTGTGTGTCTGTGTGTGCGTGTGTGCATGTGTCTGTGCGTCTGTGTACGTGTGTGTGTGCGTCTGTGCATGTGTCTGTGTGTGTGTGAGTGTGTGTGTGTGTCTGTGCATCTGTGTGTGTTCCTGTGGGTGCATGTGCATATGGAGGCCAGAAGTTGGTTGGGTATCCGTTCCTCTCTACTGCTCTCCACTTTTTTCTCTGAGACAGGGTTTCTCACTGAACCTGGAGCTCACTGACTGACTAGGCTGTCTGGTTCCAGGGATATTTGTCTCTGCCTTTCCGGTGCTGGTGTTGAGGACATGGGGTATTGCGTGTGCATGTTTGTGGTAGGTACACTTGACTTTTTGTGGGTGCTGGGGATCCAAACTCAGGTCCTCATGCTTGTACAGCAGACAGGTGTCAACTGAGCCATTACCACACCCTCTAATAAAACCTTGACAAAGATGCTCTTCTTTGAACTGTCCTCAATTAATTCTAAATGTCTGCTTTTATGTTTTTTAAAACTTTTCTGTGTCACTGTTAACTATCTCAGCTTACAGAAAACTAGAAAGCATAACTAATGACCAAACACATGCTCATGCAATTGTGTACCCATCGTTGTTGGTTTCTTTCCTCGTTGTGTAGCTCTCCACGCTACACAGGTACCACTCAGTTCATTCACTCAACCATGGAAATGCTTTAGATTGTTTCCAGACTGTGGCTGTGAGTAGAGCTGCTGTAAACATTGTGGCCAGGTTTAGTGTGAACCTAACTTTATATTCCTCTCTGGACAATACCGACGGTGGGGTCACCAGGTTCTGTGTTAGGTGCCTGTTTAAACTGGAAAAAATCTGCAGTAAGCAAAAACAAACCTCGGTGTTTCTAAGCCGTGTGCTGTGCATTCTCACAGCCACCCCTGAGAAGGACATGCTGTCCGTGCTGACCTCTCAGCAGCACACGGCAACACCATTTTTGTCTTAGCCGTTCCTGTAGGTGTTGTAGCAGCCGGCTGACGCTTTGGTTTGCTTTTCTGTAGGTGCTGATGGTGTTGAACAATGAGCTTTTCTCTGGTGGTTTCTGTTTCTTACATTTTCTCTATAAAATCCTTCCACAGATCAGGACTCCCCCCACCCCTGCTGCCCTTTGAAAACTCTGAAGTTTGACTTTTCCCATACAGATTATTTTTCCGCCAAGTTTCTGTGTTGGGAAGAAGATGGTGATTTTGTCTTCCTTTTGATAAGAATAGCCACCCATGCAAGCTCGGCAATTTAGTGGTCTGTCTTCGTTGCTGTGTGACGCAATTCTGGCACAGATCACGTTTCCACTGGGGCTGTCTGTCCATCGCTCTCTACCCATCTCAAGGCAATTCTTTATGGTCAAATCCCTAAAGCTTAGAATGGATTGTGACATTTGATAAAAACACATTTCCAGGGTTGTTTAACAAAATAGACTGACCTACTTCAGGAGCAACAACTAGTCAATGATTGTACTGAAGTTTTACAATGCACAGAGAGAAGGCCGTTCCCACAATTCCTAGTCTTTCCATCCACGAACATAGGATTCATTTAACTGTGTCCAAGGTACGTCAATTAAAAGACATACATTATGTCCTCTATTTTGAAGAAAGAAAAGTACCAACAGATTTATTATGCACAGCAAAGGCAGGGTTGACTTTAAGGCCTATCTGATTTCTGAGATCTATGTTTATGAGTTGATAAAATTTAGTGGCTATCATCAATTATTCAGGCTCTTTTAGTTTTCTCAGTCATAAAATAGTTTTCAACACAGTTTAATAACCATCTCCACCAGTACACAACTTCTGTTATATCTAGCTTGGTGTTATGGGGAGTTTGCATTATAAATGGTATCTTTGTTTACTATTAATTATCTAATTAATTTTTTAAGACAAGGTCTTGCTGCGTACTCTTTGGCTGACCTGGAATTTTCTATGTAGCTCTGGTTGGCCTTGAACTTACAGAGATACTCCTGCCTCTTCCTCCCAGGTGCTGGAGGTGTGGTGTGCTTCCACACCCATTTGCTACCTTGAAATTCTGAGTGTTCCTCACTGGTACATAAGAACACAGTTTTAATACATGGGCCACATGTACCGCGCTCTCATCCGCTCTGGTGTTTTGCCTAGAGGTTTCCTCAGAGTTATGTCTTAGTAACTGACCTCCGACCCCAGTATATCTGGTGGTCCTCCTGATGCCAATTCTCCCATGTGCTGAGATCTGCTTGTGGCCTCCTGCGTGCACAAGGCCCATACTTGCACCTGGTCAGCATCTCTGTACAGAACATGTGTTTCCTGCTTAGCATTCTAAGACCGTAGGAGGCTTTCGGTCTGCAAACATCGAAGTAAACTTCTTGATCTTATTACACAAATCATGTGTATCAGTCACAGAGAATAACACTCTCCAATGCTGTGAACTTACACGTTTCTCCTTGGAATTATAAAGTTTTGACTTTATATTATCTTTTGTTACATTCCTAGAAAGATGTTTCAGCCGTCAAATCTTCCAGATGACCCTTTCTACCACAGTGGCTGCCTTTATCTCTAACGGCACTTTCTTTCCCTAGAAACTTTTTATTTTTTTAATTATTATTTATTACTTTTATTTTATGTGCATGTACGCATTGCCCGCATATAGGTAAGTGCACCCATGTCGTGCAATGCCCATGGAGTACAGAAGAGTCTGTTGGATCCCCTGGGACTGGAGTTACGGACAGTTGTCAGCTGCCATATGGGTGCTGGGATTTGAACCCGGGTCTTCTGCAAGAACAAACAGTGTTCTTAACTGCTGAGCCATCTCTCCAGCCCCAGAAACTTTTTAATGTAATGTTTTTATTAATTCTTTGAGCATTTCATACATGGAGACAATCCATTTTAATGTACTCACTGCTCACACTCCACCCCACTTCTCCAACTTGTCTAATGTTCTTTTTTTTTTATCTCTAGAAGTTCAATTAGATGCTTTACATTTTCTGAAGGTGAAGGCGTACTGGGGCTGTGGAAGAGTAATAGAAAAATGACCGGAAATCACTTGGTTCCTGGGAGTGGAAAGGCTCCAACTTCAGGGCCTGGATGCCCAGGGGACCACGTGTGGAGTCAAGACCTTAGCTGGTCATCAAGAGAGGTGGGAAGTCCATTCTTGAGAATCAGTCCTCCCAAGGCTAGAAACTGCAATGTCAGAAACCTCTCCTGTGGCCAGCATAAGTCTAACACAGAAGCAAAGCCACCACCATGCACAACTTGGGATGTCAGGGGAGGGGCTGCGGGGAATGCAACCACTCGGATAAGGCTGACCGTGCTGCCTCTGCTCTTCTCTAACCTGCTCTACCATCGTCCACCACCAGAGATGTGGAACCATGGCTCACAGTTAGGCACCACAGCTCCAGGTTCATGGGAGGGGACCACAGCTCTGACCCATGGGTGGAGACAGCTCTACATTTACAGGAAGGGACCACAGCTCCAGATTCACAAGAGAGGACCACAGTTCCAGCTCACAGGAGGGGACCACAACTCTGGCTCATGGGAGGGAACCACAGCTCCAGGTTTACGGGAAAGGGACCACAGCTCCAGCTCACTGAGGGGACCACAATGCCAGGTTCACTGAAGGGGACCACAGTTCTAGCCCATGTGAGGGGGATACAGCTCTGACTCACAGGAGGGGCCCACAGCTCTAGGTCAAAAGGAAACAACCAGAGCTCCAGATTCACAGGAGGAGACCACAGCTTCAGGTTCATGGGAGGGGACTACAGTTCGAGGCACATGGGCGGGCTCCTAATTTCAATTATGGCTCCTACTATTTTCCTATCTCCATTGCTCCATCCACATAATTCTACTTGTGTTTAAGAAAGAACATTTTGGTTTCTGTGTAGCAAACAGAGGCGACAGTCACTTGCTGGCTTGAATTTCTCGCTGGAGGGACATCAATATCGGGGCGGGGGAGACACTTTTCGCTTTTTCTTAAGGAGACAGATGGGTTGAGTGTTTTCTTTTCCATGATCAAGGGTTCAGTTGCCTCTTTTGGTACCTGCTGTTTTATCTCTTCCTCCATGTCCAGGGAGTGCAAGCGATGAGACACCTTCTTACTGAGTAATGTTTTAAGTCTTCGTGTTTTTTTTTTAATCTGTTGGCTGGCTGGTTTCTTCTTTTCATTATTTATTATTATTAATTTTGAGAGAGAGTATCAGGCTGGCCAGTAATTTAGTAGGTAGCTCAGGTTAGCTTCAAACTCCCAATCCTTCTGCCTTAGATTCCCAAATGCTGGGGTTGCAGGTGCACACCACCAGGTCTAGGCTGGTTTCAGATTTCTGTAAGATTCCCTTTTTTAATGTTTTAGGCACACACCTCTCCACAAATGTTTCACAATTCTTATCAGACTCTGAAAGACCACATCTTGGTAAGTCAGTAGAAGCCAGCAGTAGGCCTGGTGATTCTTCTCGCTTGTCCAATAGACCAATGATCAGTCAAAACACAGCTTTCCGGTTCATAGAAATTTGCTGCTGGGAATCCAGTTCCTTCCTCTGAGCACACCAGCTCGGGCCAGGTGGGGCTCGAAGCTTGGGGCGGGTGGGGTTTGAAGCTGCTGCTGCCTCTGGTGTGTTCCCATCATCCCCACCACGTGGCTCAGGGCTGCCACCTGGCCTGGAACTTGAACCACTGCCGTCCAAAGCCACCGTAGTCCAGGCTGCTCATTGGTGAGCAGTGCCATGGCCTGTTGATACAGTTCTTGGCCAGGTACAGGGCCTTCGGAATAGCAGCCAGGTATGACAAGCCCACACACAGCAGCTCCTTCTCCAATTCCATGGCTCTGGTCTTCTGCCCATGCCATCCATGGGGAAACATGGCCTCAGCACCTGCTCCATACCTGTGGAGGCTCCTGTGCTCCTGCATGCTCTCCTCCCCTAGCAATGTTGGCTCATCTTATAATAGCAGAAACTTCTGTTGACTTTTGGCTCAAACATCACTTTTTGTTCCCTCAGATGCTCAGTGTTTCCACACACTCCTGTTTGGTGCTGTCACAAGTAGTAGGAAGGTGACCTTGACTTTTAAGTGAAACTTGCCAAGCTGTCCTTACCTGGCAAATTTAGTCCATGTATTTTCTTCATTGTGATATAGTGTTACTATGGTGGTTTGAATGAGAAATGTCCCCTATAGGCTCAGGTATTTGAACACTCGGTTCCTAGGTGTTGGTGCTATTTGTGAACATTTTGGAGGTGGAGCCTTGCTCCAGAGGAAGTTCGGCAGGGGGGTGGGCTTTGAGGGTTTGCAGCCTTGCCTCACTTCATTTCTGCCCCTGCCGCCGTGTGGTGCCTTCCCTGCCACCATGCCTCTGCTCCACGATAGACTCACCTACACCGAAACGAACCATCTCTTCTTCAAGTTGCTTTTGGTCCTGGTGTTCTATCCAGGCAGAAAAGTAATGGATCCAGAAATGAATGTATGTGGGCTTTCCCTTCGCTGTCTCTCTGCTTTTTGCTGACTTACTCTATCTCTAATCCTTCTATTGGAGAGATGGACTTTTATCTCTTCTCCCGACACCTGGCTGATTTTACTCCCTGGCCAGGGTAGGTATCAGGAGGAAGGGGGCAGAGGGGCAGGGAGGTCACTTCAGGGGCTTGTCCTGGGTTTTTCCTACATGACAACTGTTCCCCATCTGTGAGGGCTCTACCATCTGATAAGTACACCCATCCCAAGCCTCACGTGATGCCCATGTATCAAGACAACTCTACACTCTGAAAATATGGAACCACTATTTTCAGAGATATATGGGCTGCTTGCAAATAGTGGCCATCACCACATATACTGTGACTTGAATATGATTTATACCCCTGCCTCTTGTGTGCCAAGAGGTGGTAGCGTGACTTTTAAAGAGCAATTAGGCCAAGGGAATGCCACATATGCAATTAATACAGACTGGGGGCGTTACCACACTCCCTCGCTTCTCTTTGCACACAGCATCCTCTCATGCTCACATGTCCACTTTGCACACGGCCTCCTCTCATGGTCACGTTTACACACTTTGCACATGGCCTCCTCTCATGGTCACATGTTCTCTTTGCACACGGCCTCCTCTCATGGTCACATGTCCACTTTGCACACGGCCTCCTCTCATGGTCACGTTTGCACACTTTGTATATGGCCTCCTCTCATGGTCACATGTTCTCTTTGCACACAGACTCCTCTCATGATCACATTTGCACACTTTGCACATGGCCTCCTCTCATGGTCACATGTTCCCTTTGCACACCCATCCTCTTGTACCACTTTTGCACATATTCTTGCAGTCACACTTTGGTCTGCTATGCTTGGAGCAGCTGAGGACCTTCCCAGAAGCCAAGCAGATGGGGTGGCTGGATCTTGGACTTTCAGCCTCTAGAATGATGAGCTAAAAACCTGTCTCTTCTAATGAACTCCCAGTCTCAGGTGTTCTGTTATTGAGGAAAACAGATGGAGAGAACATATGTGGTCATAAGATAGACATGAACCTGCGTGCTGACTGCTCAGCACTGGGCATGCTCAGGGCTGGAGAAAGGAGCACAGTGGGGCTGCAAAGCCCTGAAGCTGGCTGTGCCTCAGACCGGCATGCAGGAAGAAGTCCAAGAGGTATCAGAGTCCTCTAAGAGGTGGACAGAGTCTGTGTACATGAGGGGCTTTCCACCTAGGCTCAGGAGTCACAGGGCCGGGCAGGAGGAAAGCACATAGGTTTATGTCCCATAGGATTTCCATAATCGGAGCATGCTCCTTAGAAAAGGAAGACCCCAATTAGCAAAGTTTAAATGCATTGGGCCACGTGGAGAAGCAGCTGTAAAAAGGGAATTATGCAGAAAGACTAAAGGAAATAAGCATTATTTTAACAAGGGCTGTTTGCACAGAAGTTTCTGGGTTGTGACTTCCCATCAAAGAATGTTTCTTTTTCTGCTTGTCTAGGGAGGGCGTCACTCATAGTAGAGGCAGGACCTCATGCTTTCAGGAAGAAAAGCAGAGACCAGACCAGCAAAGACTAGCAAAGACCAACAAGGCCCTTAGTACAACTGCATCAACCATCTTTAGTTCTGAGTGACTCCAGTGGCTCCGGTGGCCTGTTGGGAGGGCAGGTGGGGGTTGGGGGATCAACTGTTCTACATTCCTGTGCAGGGATCTTGCAGATGTAACGAGCTTCCAAACCATTGCGCTGTTAGTTAATCCAAGAGGAGCTGTCCTCAATGGACCTGATCAAGTTAGAAAGGAGTGTGAAGAGAGGTCAAGCTGCAGAGTCTCTTGCTGTCCTTAGAGTGGAAAATGGAGAGTGGTCCCTAAGAGCTCAGAAGGCACCCAGAAGATAGCTTCAGGAAAGCAGGGACTTTGGTCCCACCACTAAAAAGAACTGAGCTCTGCCATCTGCCAGTGTGCGTAGAACACCCTGAGCTTTGCCCAGTCCTGGCCCACGTCTGGATTTCACCCTGCGGAGACTGCTGACTCACAGAAGTTGAAAACTCAGAAACATGCAGTTTCCAGCTACAAAGTTTATAGCAAGTTTGTTCCACAGCCACCATAGCAGCTGCACTGGGGAGGGTGAAGGCAGGACCCCATCCATCCTTGCCCTGCATGCCCTACTCTACACAGGCTACAAGGGGGCTCTGTGTCTGTGTCCCCCAGGCCCTGGCATTTCCTACCTGGGCACAGTTGCTCAGTGAATGACTGGAGGGATGCTGGTGAGGATGTGAACTACTCAGTAAAGACAGCGCGGAGCCCTGTTCTACTGACTGGAGTTGAGACTGCCCTTCCTCGGCTCTCTCCATGACTGGCTTTGGTGGTGGCTCTCAGCATGGCCTGGATGTGCCTCTATTTTTCCTCCTGAGTGGAGACTCAGCTGGGCCAGCCCGCTTGGTGACCAGGCTTTTCTCTCAGGAGTGGAAGCTCTGATTCATGACGTCTGTGGTTCCAGTGATGGGTCTTGTGCCTTAGGAGGCAAGCTGTCACTTCTCTCTGGTGACTCTCATGAAGTTCTTGCCTCACTGGCACGGCACAGTGCCACTCCCCTGTCTGGTGGGCATCATCTTTAGGATGCAGGGCTTCCTGGGTCTGAGGTGCTCCTTCCGGAATCTAGCAATTGCAGGACATCTACCAGCCACTGTTTTCCTTCTCCCGTTTTCTTCAAAGCCACCTTGTTTTAGATCAGACCCCAGAGGCTGAGCTCGAGCTGGGGGCTCTTGTGCATATGACTTATGGCGGCAAAGGACTGCTCCAAGGGCAACAGGCCAGGGCTGGGGCAGGCTCTGAGTACAGCTAAGATGTGAGCTCACTCTGAGACTTTTCCTGATCCCACAGGGAGTTCAGGAGCAGACGGGCATTGTGGAAGGACAGCCTTTCTGACCCCAGCAACCACAGAAAGTAAGCATCACCAGGTGAGCTGACTTCCTCCGGCCAAGGACAGCCAGAGGACACCGTCCTGGGCAGTTGGTACTTCCAGGTGGGGGCTGGGACAACAGCCAGGCAAGGATCTCTGCAAGGCAGCCGTGCAGCTCCTGGTCTGAACAAATGGCCACTTCCCTGTCTCTGATTCTCTGGTTTGCACATGGATAATTTCCTCAGATTCATCTCAAAGATCTAATAACGTCCTCTAACACCGCTGACGTTTTAATTTTAATGGCTACACTCTTCATGTCTAGAAGTTTTATTTGGTTCTTCAAGGCCGGTGCTCCTTTTCCTTAGCATCTTACTCTTTCGTTGCATAGCCAGCCTCGCTTCTGAAACTTCTCTGGTAATTTCCAACACATTTATTTTTAAGCTCTCTTACATTAGGGTTAGTCCTATCTTCTATCCTCTGTCTCTTGCTCATGGTGAATCATCTTATGGTCTTATAATCTTATATACAATTTCACATTCTCTATAAAACATTCGGGTTGTATAATTTTTGGTCATGAACTCGTCATGAGTGAGGCTCTCACTGGGAATCCTTGGGAACCTGGGCTGAGGGTTGAGCTTGGAGCCATCTGCTTCTACCAGCAGCCCTAAGATTCTCCCACAGGGACTCATTTTGGCATCACCGCCTGGGCCAGAGTCCTGCCTAATGCAGGTGGTGCAGGTGCAACCCAATATTGACCCACACACTGCTCAGGGCAGCTTCATCTGGTCTTCCTGTACCGCACATCACACTTTTTCTACTCTGGACTCTTGCTGAAGATGAAGGATTCCATCTTCTCTTTGGCACATTCAGACCCAGCCCCTGCATTAGAAAGCCCAGGGACTTTTGACTGATGTCTTGACTGATGAGCACATCAGTGTAGGTTTGTCTTTCCTCTCCTTTCCTGAGCTGGGGGTGGGAACCCTGGCGTCTCATGTTTGTTAGATTCCTGATCTTTAGTTCCTTCTTCATTTTGGATTGCTGGGGGTTCCTCTTGCTTTCTGGCTTGCATCTCCATGGGTGTTTCCCAGGCTATCTCTTAGGCCACAATCCTAGGTCTTTTGTAAGGAGCATGCCTCCAGGTTAAGACTGAGGTAAGCTAGTCTGTGGCTCTTCAGAATCCTGGACTTTGTCCTCTCCCAATGCTGAAACTTCAAACTTGAATGACAACACCCTTCCCCAACTCTGTTTACAGTTCTCAGACCAGCCCAGAGTTTGCCTGCTGCCCATCTCCTGGGCACCTCCAGGTCTGTGATTCTGCCTTTCCCCAGCTACTATCTGTTGCCCACATGAAGCCTGAGCCTGAGCATGAACTGTGCTCTCTGCCATCAGAAGGCGTACCCCTTGCCCTGTGTTGCTAAACCAATCCCTGTTCACTCAGCATACAAGCTCTCTACAGCAGGGCTTTTGAGTGCTACAACCCCCAGTGACTGAGCCACACCGCAAGCACACCACCTTCTCTCTGGCTGGCCTCAGCCCCATGATCCTTCGCACATCCTTGCTCAGACTCTTTTTCATCCCCCACCTAAGGGCTTGGTTCCTGACCACATCCTAGGGCCCGGAATTCTACCTTCAGTAGCCTGACACTGTTTTCAGGGCCTCTTAGAACCATACTCCGACCCCCGACCCCAGGGCTGACCATAGCAGTAGGATGCCTTTGGGACTGGGGGTCAGCTTTCTGGGCAGTATCTGGATCAGCAGGAGGGACATAGAAGTGAAGGCCTTTGAGGTGGGAAGTGGGGTCAGTGGCAGGGAGAGGACAAGGACAAGCCAGCACCTGGGGAACCTGCTTTGGAGCAAATCTCAAGGAGTCTAAGAATTGTGAATTCCAGATGGGGCTGGAGTCCACAGAGGAGGCGCATGCCCATTCCACTGAACTGTGCTGCTGGCCCGGAAGCCTGGTCTGTCTCTCATCTGGCTCCAAGTGCTTCATTCTCTCCCTCCACACTCTTCTGGACCACAGACAGGCTGGTCTTCACCAGGGTCTGCCCAGGCAGCATCCCCCTTTCACTTTGGCTGATGATCTGTGATTCTAAGTTTTCAACACCCAGCCTTTCCCACCAAAAGCAGGCACTGTAACATCTTCATTGGAGCAAGTGTGGGCCTGTGCACATCTGGCCATCTTTGCTCCCTTGTGCCAGGCTCTGTAGCTGTGACCAGTGGCTGCTTACTTCCGCCTCAGCCCCTTGTTTTCTCTGATGCTCAGGTTGGGTGTTGGGGGAAGGGCACCCCTGGAAACTTAGTTTACCACACCTGGAAAGGTATGGTGTAGCACAGGTGGGTCTGGTTGATACTTTCCCTTTCCTCCCGAGCACAAGCAGACTAGCTGACTAGAAAACAGTGTTGGCACACCTTCCTTGTTCCCAATCCATCACTCACACCTCCTATGGCCCGTGTGTAGTCCATTTGGAGGGACTAGGGTTAAGACAAGACAGTTTGTCTTGAGTTCTTCAAAAGGCAATGAGGCTCAATCTTACCTCCTCCCCTCCCAGTCACTGAGTCCAGCAGTACCCTGTTCAGAAGACTATCTCCAGAGCCCTGGATCCCAGGCTCCCCTGCCTCCCTTCTTCCCAAGCTCTCTCTCTTTCTCTTGCTGTTCTCCATCTCCTGTGGTCTGGCTTCCATTCTCACACCCTTTGTGAATTTGTGTACTCCCCTCTGCTGAGGATACCAATGTGCTATCTCAAAAACCACCAAATTAAAACAAAAATAGTGGCCACATTCACAGAATCAGTGGTCTACTGCTGAAACCTGGGTGACCTGAGCTAGAAGAAGTCCTGCGGTGGTCCCAGCTAGTTTGTTGGTCCATGGCTGATTATTTCAATAGCCTGGTTGAACCATCCTTATCTAGAGTGAGTTAAGGAGGAGCATTGGTGGGCTGAAGACAGTGAGAAAAAGTCTAGGCCCACAAGGATGGGATGCCATGAGCCCTGGTGATCCCCGTGCTTGCTTGGTGCCTGTCCCCACTTCTCAGCTAGGCTTGCAGCCAGCTGCTTGTCGGGGGGGGGGGTTCCTTAGTTAACTTTCTTCCCTTTTTGAATATAATTTTTAAAAAATTTATTATTTTTAAATTTATGTTTACGCATGTATTGCCTGCATGTAGGTAAGTGCACATATGTCATGCAGTGCCCACGGAGGACAGAAGAGGCTGTCGGATCCCCTGGAACTGGAGTTATGGACAGTTGTTAGCTGCCATGTTGGTGCTGGGATTTGAACCCAGGTCTTCTGCAAGAACAGTGTTCTTAACCACCACGCTCTCTCTCTAGCCCCTGAATATTTATAATTATTACAGAAGTAACACATTAACTGTAACACTTAGAAAACCAAGGGGAGCAAGTAGACATCTTTTCCTTTGCCAAACGCTGTGGAGGAAGCACCAGCACATCTTCATGTTTGTGTGCATTTTCCTCATTTTGGGGTCTGTAAATGTTTGCATCTTTAACAACTATATGATATAGTAATGTTTTTCTAATCTTTTTTTTTCCCTTGATGCTTTAAAATGAATTTCTTTTCAAGAGTGTTCTGTATGGTTTGGAGAATGATAGCTGTGCTTCAGTGTCCAATGCGTGGGTTTATCAGAAAAGTAGCAAGCAGGAGTAAAAGAAAGAAGTGAGCAGCTGAC
Source organism: Nannospalax galili (assembly GCF_000622305.1). Taxonomy (NCBI): domain Eukaryota; kingdom Metazoa; phylum Chordata; class Mammalia; order Rodentia; family Spalacidae; genus Nannospalax; species Nannospalax galili. Next base: position 892,853 of record NW_008334081.1, on the reverse strand, counting down.
AGAGAAAAGCAGCAGTCAGCAAAACATCCTGAGGTGCTCACGGCATCCAGCAGACGACCGGAGAAGCCTGAGAGAGCACGGAGGTGAGAGCATCAAATCGGGGGTTTGCAAACGTGCAGCACAAACTGACTGGGGAAGTTGAGGCAGTCAGCCGGAGTTCACAAGAGAGTTCTGGTCTGAGGACCCTTTCTGTCCTTTCCACAGATGACAGAGCTTCTCCCTTTATCCCACCACAGGCATTGTTTTCTATTATGAGCTAAACCATAGTAACCTGGGTTAGAACGAGTTTCCTTTCTGCCTGTTCTCAAGGACACAATGTCTCTAATGCCCTCAGCTCCTTGCTGTTTCCCTTTCCCTGTTAAGAGAGTTAGGGAGCCAGCTTCTTAGGACAGGAGGCTTTGGAAGACACTCGACATAAGCATGCTTGGTTCTGTAAGGGGGGAGGACTGCTTCCAGAGCCAACCTCTCAGTGAGCTCAAAGAGCACACGATTCACCAATATAAATTACGGGGAGAAAAAGCAGACAACAAACTCCATGTCATTCTGTCATTACATTTATCGTGTGTACAGATGGAGGACAACTTGCAGGAGTTGGTTCTCTCCTACCACGTTGGCTCTGGATTGGACTTGGGGCCTCAGGACTTGCTGTGTGGAGTCATCTTGTGGACCACAATCATTCCCACTGTTTTCTGTGTGGGTGTGGGTGAACTTTTAGCTAGACTTCTACTGACAGGCTCACTTATTAGAACTTGAACCACTCATTGAAATATGCAAAATTTAAGGTTTCATTTCTGTGTGTAAATTGTCTGAAAGCTTCCACCGGTGACACTTGGTTCATGTATAATGGAGTTTATTTCCTCACATTTGCCTTTATTAACAGATAATGGCATTGCCTTTCTCCTATTATTACGGAACAGAACATTCTGTCATGTTTACTGGGCGTTCCTTCTTTTGTTTTCTAGTCTTTGCCTCTACTTGTTTGGCCTGGAATGCTGTCTTTGTCTCAGCTTCCAAGGCCTCTTCCAGTGAGAATCAGCTTTCATGAAGCCTTCCTCACTTTTAGCTTTGTGTCCTGCTGCCTTAGGTGGGGCAGCTACTACCTGCAATATGCTTTCCAGGCAAAGCCTCCCTGACAGAGGCATAGTTCTTAAATCCACTTCGAAAAGGGACAACCCTCCATCAAGCTACACCTAGATTCCATGTGCATTATTTCTTTTCCTTTGCAGGGTTCTACCTTGCTCTTCCCGAGCAACCCCTGGCCCCTGGCCCCAACCCCCTGCCCAGCAGAGCTCTCATCTCACCTCCTGCCCCATGGGTGTGGGCTGGCCCCTGGGTGTCCTGTTCGATCCGGTTGCATCACCAAGCTCCCACATTCACTCTGTCATGGTTCACTGTCTTACTGCTGAGTAATATTCCCAGGCACTTCACAATCAGGGCTTGCCCATTTCTTTGCTGATTGTACTTTTAATTAACAGTACTCAGTACTTCCCTTTATGATTGCTGGTCTGCATTCTATTCCAAAACATGACAGAAATGCCCACTAGGAGCTTTTTTGTGCTTAGAACTTTCTTCTATGAGATGAGGTAGAAATTCATCCTTTCAAACGATTAGCAGTTTGCTTTCACACTATCCTCTCCCTGATCTGAAAAGCCACTTTCATTGTATTTTAACTCCTTACAGGAGTAATATTACAAATAATTAAGTTGGCCAGGCACAGGCCTCGGCCCAGGTTGCCCCCAGAGACAGGGGAGAGGATCATGGCAGCTTTCATGCTAGTGTCCTTTCACTTTCTGGAGTGCTTTCTCCATCATTAGCTGTCCTTTTGCCTGTCCTCAAACGTTCATCTTTCCGTATGAACTGTTCCACAACTGTGCCATTCCCAACTTGTTTTGCAATTTCCATCTATTTAAGGTGTTCTCTGGTTAATGTGACTGGGAATTTTCTGCCATGCAGCTAAAATATTTAAAGTACTTAGCCCAATGCCTACATGTTCAGCACACTAAATACTGCTGTTAGTGTATCTGATTTTTTCCTCCCTCCCTCAGTGCTGCTGATCAAACCCAAGGCCTTGAGCATGTATCTCGCCATATGGCCGAGACTGGCTCTATCTAAAGCCCCCAGACACTGGGATTATAGATAACTGAACCTAGGGCCTGGTGTGTGCCAGTCAGGTGATCTACACCTTCAGTCCTAGTTTATTTTTTAATTGATGGGCTTCTAATCCATGTCCTTTTTTTTTTTTTTTAAATTTGGGGCATTCTTCCTCTCTGATCTAGAGATTGATTTTCAACACCTGTTCTCATTTTGCAATCAGAACTCTGTGAAGCCCTAAGGAAGCCCAGGGTGGTCCCGCCCCTTAAGCCTCTCTCCTAAATTAGGCCGGCCTGCAGGAGCCCTTCCAAGCATCAAACTGAGAGAACTGATCTTGGGACTGGCTGTGCCTCCCTCTCCCGGAGGGCCTTTCATGGCTCCAGGTGAGGTCTAACCGGCCCAGCAATGCTCCTTGGCTGGAACAGAATCTGTTTGCAATGAATGCGTCTAGACTATGCTCCAGGACGTTCTCATGTGACTCGCTCAGGCTCATCTCCCGTTCAGTACGGGGACAGTCTCCCGATCACTGCAGGTATCGCGGACTTGCTGTTCACCACCGGAACGACCACCGGAACGTCTGCCTGCTGCACCGCACACCTGGGTGGTCACGTCTGCGCTTCCGCAAACCCATCCCCTGGGCTTCACAGCTGCGCCGTGCCAGGGTCCGTCTGCCTTCTTCCCGGGAACCTGGCTTTCTAATGACTAAATTAACGGGATGACCCACTGCACGTCGCAAAACGAACAGTTTTACACCCCCCACCACCCCGGTCATTTATCAAGCACTGTCCCTGGGGACGCTCCACCGCAAGATCGGGCCGACAACTGGCCGGCGCACCCGCATCCGTGCACCGGTGCACACCGGAGTGCGCGTAGCTTCTCCCGGGACGTGGGCTTCCGGAATCACCGCGCACACCCGGAGGGACGCTGCACCCGGGGGCGTGGCCGGCTATGCTCAAGCACGGCCCCGGACGCTTCGCGAAGCCCAGCGGACCCGGCCGCAGCGTCGCTCCGTATCCCAGCACACCCTGCGGCCGCGACCGCGAGCGCGCCGCAACCCCGGAGTTCCCAGCTCCCACGGCCGTGCCGCGCCACTTGGCCCAGGCCGCACCCCGAAGCCGCGCGCCGGCCGCCGGGCAGGGCGGGGCCCGACGCGCCTGCGCACTCCCGCAGCGCCCGGCGTCCTCCGCACGCCACCCACGTGACCCGCGCCTGGCCCAAGATGGAGGCTGCAGCCAGGCCTGGCTGGGCCCCTGCTTCAGCCCGGTCTCTTTGGCGCCTCCTTGGAGTGTGGGACCAGAGCGCAGGCACACGGTACTGACCCCGGGCCGCGGAGAGGGCGGCCGAGTTAGTCTGGCCACGGCTCCCAGCCTGTACCAGTCCCCTCGCCTTGCGCTTTCTCCTCAGCAAAGCGCTCAGCGCTGGCGCCTCGAGAGTCCTCGGTACGCCCCGCCCCCCAGATTGACACTGCCTCGAGCCAGTGGGAGTCGGAACGTTTGCGGGAGGGCGGACAGGGGCGGGGCCTCTGGGCAGTGCCGCGGAGGTGGGGCCCGCGACTGGGCGGCTGAGGGGCGGGCATAGGCCTCTCGGGCCAGTGGGAGAGCGTCTGAGCGCTCAGGGGGAGGGAGGAGGCGGGGCCGAGCCGTAATTGACGCGTTCTTCGTTAGAAACCAGGTGGGGGGCGGGGCCCGCGAGGGGAGGTGATGCAAGGCCGTTGCGACCAATGCCTAGCGAGCCGCCGGCGGGAGGGGCGGGGCCGGGGCGGCTGACGGGCGTAGGGCGCGGCCTATCCCCGCGCGGCTCGGCGCTCGAGGGGGAGCAGCATCATGGTTCAACGTGGGTCAATTTTTTGTGAATGAGGAGGGGAGGTTGTGGGGCAGCCGCCGCGGAGCACCGTCCCCGCCGCCGCCGCCGCCGCCGCCCGAGCCCGAGCCCGAACGCCCACCCGCCCTC
>NW_008334081.1:808455-888575 GCF_000622305.1 Nannospalax galili | reverse complement strand
GGGGGCGGGAGGGCCGCGGCCGGCTGGGCCCCGAGTGCCGCGGGCCTGGCGGGGAAGTGCGAGCCCGGGCCGGCGCCCCGGTGCCTCGGTGCCCCGAGCGGAGCCGGGAGCGCTGGTAGCGGTTGGGAGGGCCGGGTGGAACCGCCGACCAGTTTACTGCACGTCGGAAATGTGCAATAACTTGCGGCGGCTGCTAGGAGTGTTTTCGTTATTGCGTGCTGTAAATTGACCTGCTGTGACACAATTTTCAAATAAAGCGTTGCAGAAATTAAACTTCAGTTATTTTAGAACTAATGACTTTCTTAACTAAATCCTAATTGCATTACTTTAGAGACCTACCTAATTGCTTGCTGGGAGCCGCTCTGCCTGCTCGGGGAGGAAAGGCCTGTGCAGTCACTTTGCTTCCCCGCTTTTCTCTACTCAAGCTTTTCTCTCTGTTCCCACTAAACCACCTAAGCGTTTAAGGCCTGGGACATTAACCTGTAAACTGGCCCTAGCTCCCGCGGCTCGGGGGGATGCTGGAGGCTTGCACCTTGACCTGGTTTCGCTTTTTCTTCGGTGATATGATCGTGGCTGCCACGAGTTTTAATTGCTCCCGATAATTCCGTGCATTAATTCCGGAACGGCCTAATGAAAGCTGGTGTGGTTTCAGAATCCAGCCCGGAAAGGTGGTGCTGGTGCTACTGGTGCTTGGGGAGAGGCAGGGAGGTTGAATTAAGAAAACTCAGCTGCTTGTACACAAATATACACTACAGCAGTTACAAGGCAACAAAAGTTATTGCAGAATTTTGCAGTCACTATGGCAACACAATTACTCTATTATAATTGGAAATGCAAAATGCCACCCAGTTAGAAGTTTACATCAGTATGGAGTTTTGGATATTGAAAATATGTGAGACTCAGTTTTATTTTCCAGGTAGCTCCTTCAAGCTATAGTCTGCTCAGTTTACCTGTTTTAAAGACTGATCAGCTTTCCCAGAGATGCGACTCCTGGGGATCTGTGGCATCTTTCCCCAGAAGAACTCCCCGTTTGTGTGGGAGGGAAGTATTTTCATGCCTTAAAAACACACCCCCGGCCCACTGTAAGACTTCTGTGGCTTTCTGTGTTCTGGCTTTTCTTTTAAAGATCAGGTACCTTCCTAAAGAGATCAGTGATTGATCTGAGGAGAGGGAGGGTTTGCTAGAAGGCAGAGTGAACACTGCCCCCTTTAGGGGTCTGCTGTGTTGATAGGAGAGCTGGGGAGTCCTGAGGATGTGGGGGTGGGATGACTAGAGCATACAGGCCTGGAAGGCCTAGACATCAAGGAAAGATGGGACCAAAGCAGCCCTAGCTAGTATGTTCTGTGGTCAGCAGCCTCAGAGCTATGCAAAATGAAAAGCCCCCAAATGGCACATTCTCAGAGGCCTGGGGGCTGCCGCTTTGAGAGGGGGACAAGACAGCATGGCACCCTGGCCTCGTGGGGCTGATGCAGCCAAGTTTGACTTTGGTCTCAAACCCGGGGTTGGAGGATGTCCCTCTTGATGTTTACCAGGAGGGCTTGAGAGCTGGAAGTTTCCACACATCGCGGGGCTGCTGCAGCTTAATTTCGTTATAACTCTCTCCTTTTAACTACTGCATATTTATGCCCAGTAATCGACTTCCATTTTCCAGCTCCATTGTGAGGATTCAATGCCGCATGAATGGCTTTGAATTCCAATCCTTTGATGTTGGGGGTGGCACCGAAGGAAAGGCGACTTTGTGCCGTCCTAATTGCCAGAGCAGAAGAAAATTTCATCACTCCCGTAGAGCTCATCCATGTTTCTATTGAAAACGGCTGGGCTTTCAGAACTCCGAAGCTGCCATGAGTAATATATTAATACCTGATGTAGCGGGGCAGGGGGTGCAGAAATAAGAGACACCTGCTGCTGCTGGGAGGCAGGCGCCTTGGGCTATGGGGCTTTTAGTCCCTGGACTAGAGTTGTTGGATGGGGAGCTGGTTCAGGCTTCACAAGGTGAAGCCAGAGTAGAGCCCCTGTTCCATTGGTTGTAGCTCCCAGACTGTCCTGGGGTTGCAGCACAAGAGAGACCAGTGACCAGCATGTGTCCCGTCATTGAGTGATGTCTGGGCTTGGCCTTGACCTAGAGGTTCAGGTCAGATGAGCGGCCTGCTGGGTCAGAAGTGCTGCTGCCTGTGCACAGAACCTAGGCCATTCCTACAGGACTCACTGAGTGAAGGTCAGCTGTGCTCCCCCGGGGTCACTAGTCTCCTGGGCTTCTGTGAGTGAGAAGAGTGGGCCTTGTTTCCGGGTGGAATGTGGGCTGCGGCAACTGCAGCCATTCTTGGCCTGGCTGCTGCCTGTCTCTGCCTCCCTGTCATGCCTTCTCACTTCCTGGATGACAAGACCAGGGTTGTACATAGATAGCCTTCCCTGGGACCCTCCGTGTAACAGGTGAGTACCTTTGCGCAGCTCAGCGTGCCCTCCCTGGAGCAGGGAGCTCATGGTGAGGGTTTTTAGTAACCACTACACAAATCAGTAGCTAGTGTTTAATGAGCACCTACCTAGTTGGGGCCACCATCTGTCACTTCAAACACTTGCCATCTAGGTTCCTTTCTTGCTCCTGTAGTGACGAGAAATGGATCCTGCTGTGTATCTTTGGACACAGTGTTTAGAGGAGTGACAGTAGAGTCCCAAAGGCCGAGTCGTCCTTCCCCTGCTTCAGGGCCATGGACAGGCTTGACTTGGGTCAGTGCTGTTGAGTTGTTGGGGCTAGGACAGATCTGACAGGATCATTTGGAAGACCTCACCAATGTAGCCAGCCTTGTGTTATCTGACCTTGGAATTGTCACTTTTCCTTGGGTTTCGTGGGGTCAGGGAAGTAACTGCCATCCTCATGCTGTCTTATGTGTGTGATAAAAAACTGAAAACAAAACACCCCAGTCAAGCCAGCCAGTGGCTGCTCTATCCTGTCCCATGCTTGCTTTGGTTTTCTGAAAAGTCCTCCAGCAGTAGGGGCGGTGGCAGACAATGGCCTGTGCTGCACATCCATTTCAACCAGAGCAGTTCAGGGTTCACTGTTAATATTAGCTACCTGGGAAAAATTATTGGAAGAATGTATTTGAGGACCATGAACTGAAAAACTGCTATGTAGTCTTATCCTCAAACTAAGACAGAAGCCTTAGGAGGGAATGCTAGCAGACTTAGCAATGCAGAAGACCATAACGGAGAGTCAGTCAGTGAGAGAGAAAATGTGCAAACCGTTAGGCCTTTGTGAGCTTAATAGTCAATATATAAAGATCTTTTGCAAAACAGCAATAAAAGAAAGAGCTTCCTTGTTGCAAGATGAGGAGGCCGTGTACGGCCTATAGGTAGGCGAATCTCCAAGCAGGAAAACAGCCTAACGGATAAGAGAGCCCGTCTGTACCTTCCATGTTAGTGGGTTTGTTTGGACAACCGTAGCTGCAGTGAGGATTCCTACCCTATATGGTTTCTTGGGGTTTGAGCAAGTACATATGACAGTTGCTTAGAATTGGCCTAGCCCATAGTAAGCATCATGTAAGCATTAAGTATTACATAATATTTGTTCTCTAGAGAGACCTATACACATTAACATATAAAAATGTTTAAATGCTTTCCAGAAAAGTATCAAAATTTCAAATGGCCATTCATTCAAGTGGCAATTCTACATCTTAGAATATATTCTAGTGAAAGATTATAAGTGCATTGATAACTAGGTGCGTGCAGGGTATGGGCCAGGCCGTTTACAGAAGCGCAGCTCTGTGAGTGCCTGTGTTGCTGTGCTGGGGGATCGCCTACGCATGGCAGGCAGCAGCATGTGGGCCAGGGCAGTCTGCAGACTGGGCCTTCTGGTTTTAAAAAAATGTCTCTAAAGTGGCATAGATGGCCATGGGATTGATAGGGACATGGGCATAGGGACCTTCATTGTGTCTATACGTGTTGGTATTGGTTATACATTTTTGCAGTATGAAAAATTTTTTAAATAATAGTTTTACAACAGTTGATATTTCCATTGGGGAAAGTACTTTGCAGTCTTTTTTTTTTTTTTTTCCAAGGGAGAGAAACCAAGTCCTTGAGAGGCTGATAAATTGCTCAGCATTAGAGGAATCTGGGGCTATTGTTGCTCTGACTCACTCCTAAGCTCTCTAAGGTGGGGCTGGCCTCCTGGGTCTGTGCTCTGCTCCTGTGTGCTCCTGCTGCAGCTGTTTTCTCAGTCGCCTGCCTCTATGGCAGGTCTGTACCTACCGCTCTGTCCCCAGAAAGCCTCTCGGTCCTACTGCTTCTCAGCCTCAGCTGTGTGCACCCCACCGCTGAGCTTCCCCTGCTTGCATTGCATCCGTGCTCCCTCTTGGCCCTCTTGGGCCCAGGGCCTCTGCGCACACCGTTCCTGTTGCCTCTGTCTTCCCCAGCCCTTCAGTTCACGTCCTTGCTTCAGTGTTCTGGTCAACTCCTTCCTCACAGGATCAGATTGTGCAATTTCAATAGCTTATTGAGACATTAGTTTAATGTCATCTTTTGCTGCCTGAGGACTTGATGGAGTTGAAAGGCCCCGAGAGCCTTGTGCCTGATTTGGGCCTGATGCCTGGCAGTTCAGGTGGTACCTGATGAGTTGGTGGCAGCACAGAGCAGGTCCTGGGAGCAGAGCTGGAGAGGACTGGGGAGAACACCCACCCTATTGCCCCTGTGGGCCCTCTGCCTTCATTCTGGAATTGCCTTCTCCCTAGCCCTGCTCCCAGCAGATGATCTGGGAACATCTCACTCCCAATTTGGAGGTTTCATGCTTTTAAGTAGATCCATAAATACAAGTGAAGTGGGTTCTGTGATGCAGCGAAGAGTGAGAGGCAGAAAGGCCTTCCCCACAGCTGTCAAGCAGCAAATGGGACCATTGTGCCTGGCCAAGGCAAGTGTGCCCAGCTTGTCTTCCAGGCAGCTGACTGCAGTGTCCAAGGTGGCAGGCTGCTGCTCCTAGTAAAGGCATTTCTCTTGAGTCTTGTGTTCCAGCTGGCCTGGAACTTGCTATATAGACCAGGCTGGCCTGTCTCACAGTGATCTACCCACTCTTCTGAATGCTGGGATTAAAGGCACCACCACCCCTGGCTTAATTTGGGATTAATAACATTACTTAATCATTTTTTTATTTAACCTCACAATTTTACTATGATACCTTAATAGGACTGTGCACATAAACATTTTAAAATCTGCTCTATTTTAAACTGACTGTTGGGCTTTAGTTTACTGTTGTTTATGGAGCATTCTGTCTGTCTGAGTCAAGTGCTTTCGTTGGGGTGATGTTTAAGCTTGAGACTGTAAATCATTTCTTAGGGCCCTGAAAGCCTGAAGCAGCATTCCAAGTGGGAATGCTGCTCCGATGTGATGGCTTTGCCTCTCCTTTGGGAACTACCCTCGCTGGCTTTATGGGCTGCTGTTTGCTGGAGCGGTTCTTTTTGAAACTCAAGTTTTTGTTATTCCCTCACACTTGGTCTCTGGTGCTGAAGAGGATCCTGAATATTTCTAACTGATCTGCTACAGTTCTGTAAGTGCTAATCCTGCACCAAGCCCAGGTTCTAGGTTTCAGACTGGGTTCTGGAGATGGGACTCTGTTGAACACCTGCTTTGTGGCTGGCATAGTGGTCAGCAGGACCCCAAACCCCCTCTCTACTTCCACCAAGAAGCATAGATGTAGATGGGGACCTAGGAGCAGAAACAGACATACAACAGGTGCCCATGGTTGGCACCCCAAGAGCTGGTGCTGTGTGAAGCAGGAAGCAGGGAGGCTGAGAGGGCTCCATGTGGCAGGCGGGGCAGTGGGAGGCCAGAGCAGGTGGAAGGAGGGGGTGGGTGGTAGTGAGTGGGTGTGGTCTTCTTCAGTCAGAGGCTCCCCAGTGGGACTGCAGCAGGGTGGAAAGGCTCTTCAGAGCCTGTGAGCAGGGAAGGCTGGGCACTGGTGCTGGCTGCAGTGCGCTTGTCCCTGTGAAGGACTGCTGTGCCTTGCAGCGCATCGCCTGGTATCTGAGGTGGCTGTGTCCCCTGGTTCTGTTTCGTGTACCATGCCTGGCTCTACTGGATCCTGGCTCTGCTGGTGGTGTGCTTGACCTTTATAACTGGATCAAGGCACATCCTAGAGGCTCCCAGGTAGCCCCTGGTATGGCTGGACCCTCCCCAGAGTGTGTGTTGGGATTGGCTACCATCATTGAGGGCTCCTGTGTCAAGGCTGGAGCACTCTACTCTGAGGCTGGGGCTGTAGGGGAACAGGTGGGACGCTCTCCCTCTTTCAAGTCATACTGCTGAGGACTCTTGCTGGCCTGGGACTCCTTAGAGAGCTGTTCAGGAGACAGAACCTTGCTGAGAGCCAGTGGAGAAAAGCTCTCACCTGTCCATAAGTGTCCACAGTAGAGCCTAGCACTGCAGGCCGTTGCTCATTGGCCATATCATTGCAGTAGAGGGGCAGCTGGTAGGTCAGCAGAGTATGGCAGGGCACATGGGCTCTGGTCTTCAGCACTGCTAGGGGGACCCTTCAAGGCTTGCTTATCTCTGAACTCCTGCTATAGCCCTGCGATCCTCCAGTCCAAGTTTGGGCTGTGCCCTCCTGGAGGGTATGGGGGGGCAGTTGGCAGTTTAGTGTCTGTGGTCCCTTTGGACTTCAGCTTTGGTAGTGGTTGGCAAATGCCACAATGGACGAGGCCTCTTTGTGGGCATTTCTTTGAAGTCTGCACTGAAGATTGGCATTGGGGGCCTCTGTCCCCTTTTGCAGGAATGCTTTTCTGCAGCATAGGGGCTGTTATTCCCTCCTTGGCTCTCCAGTCCGGAGGGCCACGTCCAGGGCTGCGGAGTTCTTACCTAGCTTTTTGTGTTTCACTTTCACTGCCCCACTGCTACGTGCAGCAGCTCAGTGTCTCCCCGAGTTGTCAACTGAAGTGGCAGCTGACCTGCAAGATACACATTCTTTTTTTCTTACAGGGTCTCCCTAGCCCCAGCCCGCCTGGAACGCACGTGCAGAACAGGCCGGCCTCACCTCTGCCTCTTTCTTGAGGGCTGGGATTAAAGGTGTGCACCACCATGCCTGGTGTGAGATCCGTACTTTTGTTTTCAGTGAAGTCTACCAGCCCATGGGCTGACCACCTCCAGCATGGTGGCAACAAACCGCAGTGGCTGAGCCTAGAAGAGAGTGTTGTTAGTGTCCAGAGATGTTGGGATTTGGAGTTAGTCAACAGTCCTTCTCAAGGAGGAGGGTTTCCTCCGTTAAGTGGATTATGGTCCTCTGAATTTGGGTGCATTTTAACCAAGCTTTCCAGAATTGGCCTAAGTGGAGGTACAGATGGAAAGCAGAGAGGCTGACAGTGGGACTTTACATGTGTGAGGCATTTCTTGTCCCCTGGCTCTTGGGGTAGCTCATTATGAGTGTGGGTCTGTGTGGACTCTGTCAGTTGTGATACTCTCATTATGGGTGTGCATGGCTCTGTGACTGTGGTACTATTATGAATGTGCGTGGCTCTGTAGATTCTGAAACTGTCATGGGTGTGGGGTTGTGCATAACTCTGGATTGTGGTGGAGTGTAGAACAGTGGTTTTGCAGCTGGATATGTTTGGCTTTCCGTGGCTCTGGGACGTTGGGAACAAAATGTGTGTTGCGTCAAACCTGAGTGACTCCCCCCTCCTCCCCCCATCCCCAAGCTTCACCTTCATAATTTCCTTGCCTGGCTGGCTTTGCATGACCATTGTGCGTCCTGTGCATCTCTAGGATGGAGGGCCATGGGAGGTTCTAAACTAGTGGCCTTTCTCCGTAGGCCTGGTCCACTCTATACCCTATGCTGCTCCTGGATCGTCGCTGGCAGGTCTGTTAGGAATGGGGGCCAGAACATGTTATCTGTGGGGGTGGGGAGGGTGGGAGAGGGGTTGGTGGTAACCAGGCCTTTGACATGACTAAAGGTCTTACTGAGGTCCCTGTGCCAGCTCAGGGCATGTCTGCGTCTGCTGGAGTTGTAGTGGGGAGGTCTCCCTGCAGGACTTTAATGTCATTTGGGAGCAAGAGCTCATCTGTCTTCGTCCTTACAGGGATTGTAAGGCTTGCAGAGACCAGGGTCTTGAGTGCTCAGGACAGTTTCTCTTGGAATGCCATGAGCACTGCTGTGTATGCCACATTCCCTACCCGTAGACAGGGCCCAGACCGTGTGCTGTGTCATCGGTGTGTCTGCACAGCTTTTTGACTGTGGTGGGCTGTGTACTGGACCAGTGGTGCTGCCCTCTGCCCAGCAGGGGCTGTGGAAGTGACCTCATGGCCTTTTCGTGCTAGGGCTCTTGTCGGTAAGCTGTCTGGTGTTGTGGAAAAGAGCTGTTTGGGTCCTGTGGTTCTGTGCCACCGATACAAATATGGAGGGCTTCCTGCTCCCCGTGTCTGGGTGGTTTGTGCACTTCTCTTCACTCTTCCCCTTAACCTGAGCCTAGCGGCCACTGTCACCCTGCGTAGCTCTTGGTGGCATAATAAGGGACAGAGACCCTATGGAGGGCAGGAAGGACCAAGGGAGAAGTGCAGCTTGGGGCTCCATGGGCCTGTGGGCATCCTCTCTGCAGGGAGCTGTGGGCAGCAGTACACGCCTTGGCAGGCCCCTGCAGCCCCTGAGGAGTGGAGGAGCATGGGGCAGGGGACTAGATAATGTCCCCTGGGATGACTGAAAGGGCAGCATAAGGTGGCTCTGGTGTCAAATAGAGCTTTCTGATGGTAGCTCCCTCAGATGGGGTCTCTCTATGGCAGTAGACAGGACATCAGGCACTCTGGGAAACTGAATAGACGATATCCCAAAGTGCTGGTGGAAGAAGTGTTCAGGCCCCCATTGGCTCCTCCACAGTGTATTAAGGAATTTTTTTTCTGTGCCTAATCATGGGAGAATCAGTGTCATGGGTGACAGGGTTGCTAAGTGTCCAGGACTCTTCTTCTCGTGCCCTTCAAGAAAGGCCATCTTTCCTTCAGCAGTCTTGAGTTCACTCTACGTGCTCTGTCTGGCTTTGGTCTTACAACAGCTCTGAGTCAGTCACTGCCACGGGAAGCACAGCCTGCACGGCGTGGCTCCGCCTACGTGCTGCTGCCAGGCTCTCCTTTTCCGGAAGCTGACTGGGGACTCAGCCGCCTCGCCTCTATGCCTCTGTGGAAGTCGCTGCTATCTGGAGGGAAGGAAGGGAAGGGATGCTGAGGAGCACGACACTTTCCAGTATCCTGAGCCACCTTGTGCTTTCTCAGCTCTGCAGCAGTGCTGGGGCAGTCTTTGGATGGGGCGGACGAGCTTGGAGCACAGCACAGGCTGTGCCAGACGCTGTGGCCCTGCACCCATGGGAAGGATGGTCTGCCTAGGGGGTGGAGATGGAGAGTTCCACATGGTCTGTTGGAGGGCCTGTGTGAGACTCCCTGGTAGAGGAGGCCAGTGCACACCTTCTTCTCTGTCTTGAGCAATCCCAAGTGGACCCTGGCCCTAGAGATCTGCACACATGGCATCAGCCTCTTGTGGAGAGCTGCCTTACTGGAGGGTACAGGTGTCCTCGGTGAGCACCTCAATGCCGCTACGTAGGCCTGGTGCTGACACAGGGTAGGACAAGATTGTGTTTTAGAGTCTGGCTAGAGCCTAGTGAGGTAGATGTGCAAGGCTGGAGTCTCCCATACTCAGAAGGGTAGACAGAAGGGTGTCAGATAGACCAGGGCCCCGGTGGCCAGGCTGCACAGAGGCCCAAGGGCCTTCCAGCCCTACAACCCAGCCACTGTCTGTGGCTGGCTGTGTTCCCAGTGCTCTCAGTTGCCTAAGGATGCTTTGTTAGAGGTTCCTGCCTCAGGCACTGGTGAGCATTGTCTCCTGAGAAGGCATAGTGCAAATGTGACTCGGATCTGGGTGGTGATCTGTCCCCCTCCCTGTGGGCCCAGGGGTATGTTGGAAGGAATATGCTGGGCTTTGTGGTCCTCCAGGCCCTCCACAGGGTCAGCTGTTCAGCCTCTGTCATCTCCTCCTTATTCTCCATCTGCTCGTCTACAGCTTGGATGTGAGAATTTCTGTCTTTGAGGGTTATCAGCATCAGGCAGAGTACAGAGGCCACAGCCCAGCATGAGAGGAATTTGCCTCACTGCCTTCCTAGGCCCAAGTGCCTGGAGAGAGGGGATGAGCAGGGAGGCACTTGTGACCTGGCATACCTCAGTTGGAAGAACAGGGTTCACTCGGGTACAATTTTTAGTGGGTAAAGTCTGTCTTGAGGGGCTTGGCCTTTTAGAAACAGGCTTGTGTGCCTCCTGTACTTCTGGGTGAGCCGCTCTGTTGGCATTTGCCCAGCTTTTCCAAGCCTCAGTTTCCTTGTCTGTACAACCAGAGTAGTGGGTCTTTTCTGACTGAGTTATGTGAGAATCAAGCATTATGTCCCTGACAGGAGGTGCAGGCCTGGCACGGTTGCACATGTGGAGTGAGGCCACAGTTGTTTTGGCCTCGGTGTGCTGTGCCTGGTGTGAAGGGTGTTAGCCAGAGAGAGGTAGGGAACCTCAGGCCTGCATACCTGCAGGGGGATTTTTCAGACATAGGCAGTGAAGTGGAGGCTCTCAATGTCGTGTTGGTGGTAGCTGGCTTATGGTTCTGGGCACACTGAGGACCTGTAGCACAGATGGCCAGACTGATCAGGAAGTAACCTCATGCACCAGACCCAGGAGATTCTGGCCACTGGTCGGTGTTCATGGGCTTGGCAGTTATTTCGGCAGGTGACCTCATGTGTGCTATTTGTTAGTCCCCCTCCCCCCATGCACATGCGCACAAAGTGCGTATGCACATATACTGCTCACAGCCCCAGGCATGTTTGCACATACGTGCACATACATAGATGTCTACACACTGAAGTTCATGAACTTCAGGTTCCTCTGACTGATGGCTGGTGGTCTGAGAGTCACCCACCGCTCATTTCTAGTCACTGTCATTCAGTGAGGACCTGTGGAGATTCTGGAGCTCTGTGTGCGTGACGGTGGTTAGTGTGATGAAATCCCCACTTGGGGAGTGTGGTCCTCACCCAGTTCCTCCTCTGCATGGAGATGCTAAGCTTTAGCTCTTAGAAAGGCCCCAAGAACTATGCTGCCCTGTTCAGGGTAGAAGTCCCAAGAGCCATCTCGGCAAAGGGCTTGGGGTGGGGATGCTGGAGAGAGGGCTCAGTGGTCAAAAGCACCAGCTGCTCTTGCAGAGGACCTGTGTTCGGTTCTCAGCACCCACATGGTGGCTAACAACCATCTGTAACTCCAGTTCCAGGGGTTCCATTACCCTGTTCTGACTTCAGCAGGCATTGCCCAACATGGGTGCACTTATATACATTCAAGCAATACACTCATAACATAAAATAAAAATAATAAAGTATGTTTTTAAAAAAGGCCTGGAGTAGATGAGGCAGTGGGAGGGTGAGGCCACATTCCTGAGGGTCCTGGACTTTGACTTTAGCTCTTTTAGACTTCTGATAAAGGCCAGCAGTCTCAAAGTTAGCTCTGACCTCCTTTCCTTAAGGCATTCCTCTCAGTTTTCCAGGCATAGTTGTGGCCTGGAGTCTTGCCAGAACAACCCCTGGAGGTCAGAGCGTGGTTCTGCCTGGAGGACTCCACCCGCAGCGTTTCTGTGCTCTGTCTTGTTGGTCTTCTGGGATCCTCCAGGCCTCCTCCCTTCCTTGGCTGGTCACTGTGAGGTGTCCATGGGAGCTCACCCTCAGTTCCTACTTCTGGAAAGATAGCTTCAAACCTGTGTTACATGGGTCCTCCTGTAGCCAAGACCCTGTCATTCAATCCTGGTGTGACTTTTTTTTTTTTTGGTCTTTTTGAGACAGGGTCTCCCTGAAGCCCCAGCTGTCCTGGAACTCACTGTGTAGACTCACAGAGATCCACCTGCCTCTGCCTCCCGAGTGCTGGGATTAAAGGCGTGTACCTCCACGCCCGGCTATGACTCCTCTTTTGCTGTTGCTCCTCTAGTGCCACCTCTTTCCACTTGGTACTGCTGGTCCCTCTGGCTCCTGTTGGAGCTTCACCCATTCCTGCCTGTGGCGTCGACTTGTTATGTAGCTGCTGCAGGGATGCCCTCCTGGCTTGGACCTAATCTCCACTCTGCCCCAGCCTCCAGTCTTCCCACTTCTACCCTGTACTGTTGCTTCCCTCTTGCTCCTCTGGTCATGCTGCTCTTCCCAAATGGTCTGTGGTTGCCATTGCCTGGACTAGAGCACCAGTCTCTACCTCAGCTTCAGGGTTTTCCTGGGTTCATTCAGTCCCAGACTCCTTCCTGAGTCGTTGGTGGACATCGTGCCTGGGCCCTTTGGGAGGGCAGGCCTGGACTTTCCTACCCTAGGTCTTAATGCATTCCTGCCTTTGGCTCGTCTGAGGTGGTGAGGAGAGAGAGCTGCAGGTGATTGTTTAGTTGACAGCCCACTTTTGACTCCAGTGACAATGTCACAGAATCCTGGATTCCAACCAAAATTGTCCTTCCTGCTTCCTGCTTCCTGTTCTCCTGGCCTCCCGGTGAGGTATGAGGAGTGATGCATGAGGCTGCTGTGAGGGGCTCCAGGCCTGTGCTGTGTTTTCTTCTGGAACCAGGGTAGGCGTGGTGTGCTGCTTTGGCACAGCGGAGCCTTGTGCCTGGAGTTGCATGGATAGCCGTAGGCTTGAGGCTGGTCTTGGGAAATGTGGCTTCTGGGGACCCGCTTCATGTTACCCTCTAGTTGTGCCTGGCATAGGGAGCTGAGCAAGAGCAGAGCTCCCCTGCTGTTAAGGTGGCAGAGGCTTGACTAGAAGCCGCCTTGCCTTTGGACCTTGAGGGGCTCTGGGACAGGGTGCTTCCTCCTGTTGAGAGTAGCCATCCTGTGTGCCCACTCTACTGACAGTGTACCTCCTTTGCCCCTGGTGTGAAGGAGGTTAGGAGGTCTCAGAAAGGGCAGATGAGAGTCTTGCCTGACTAGTGTTGGAGAGACAGTTTCCTCCCAGAATTGGGTGGGGTGGGGATACCTTGACCCTACCCATGTGAGTCCTGGCTATTGAGAATTAAGAGAGACTGGGGTAGATGGGACTCTTCCCATGGAAGAAAGCCTGAATTCTGGCCCCTTGTGTGGGCACATGTATGACATGTAGTGTGTTTTCCTACCTCACTAGTGCCTCTGAACTGACCTACCCACAGCAGTGTAGGAACCTGGAGATGCGCCTCCACAAAGCCCATCAATGTCTGGTGTTCCTCTTCCTTAGCCTGGATATACGCATATGGAAGTTTTGCTTAAGTTGTTAAAATATTACCCTTGTCCATATCTGACACATGGTACGTTTTAGGGCTGAAAGCAGGGAGGAGCCGCCGGAGTGTCCCAGCAATGAAACTGTGTGGCGAAGCCGTCAGATCCACCTCAGCAGTCAGCACTTGCTCCTCTGGAGAAGGACCGTTTGCTTTATTGAAGGTTTCTCCACAAGAGAGAGAGAAGACCCTTTTAAACGCCATTTTGTGTACAGCTTCGGGGTTGTGGATCGTTGGAGCCACCGTGTATCCCGGGCACCTGAGATTATGAACACCCGATAGGGTGATGAGCACACGTGTAGCCTGGTGCTCAGTTCTGTTGGCATGCAGCCAGCCCTTGGCCACATGGTCAGAGGTGCCCTGGGACCATTTCTTTCCCCTGTCCAGGGTATTCATAGCTTCCTGTTGGAAGAGGCAGTACACTGCTCGCTTACTCAGCCACTGCAGAGGCCAGCTGGCGAGCTGAGATGCCAGTGTCTGCTTGGTCCCTGGGCGTCCTTCCTTCTCCCCCTGCTTACTTTTCAGTGTGGTTCTTCCTCCTGTCCTCAGTGGTCACTGTTCACTGCTCACCTCAGGGTGAGGCTACTCTGCGTACCCTGCAGGATTGTGTGGACTGTGTCATCTTCTCTGCACTCTGCTTTCTGATCTGTGTACCTGTTTCTCTTCCTCTCTGTGTCTGCGGTGTGTGTGGGCTGCTGGGGGCTTGCTTTGTTTGGATGGGAAGGAATCAGCAGTAACTATCCAGTCTTCCCGTATCCTGGATTTGGAGATGAACTTGTCTTGTTGCTCTGCCATAGACCATGCCTGTGTTGTGGATCTCTCTATGATTTTTGGAAGGCTCACATACAAGGCACCTGTTCTGACTGTGGCTTACGTGGTTAAGAAATGGCTTCACTTACCTGGACTCTGTCAGATCTGTTTTCTAGGCGTGGCTCGGTTTTCTGAAAACCCCTTCAGGTTCCAGATTCACAGTTTGTCCTTCAGATTGAAGTTTGTGACTGACAAGGGTCTGCTTAGGACTGCACTCCTTATTTGGATGAGCAGGACCAGGGATTCTTGGTGAGGAACAGCACTGAGCTTGCAGTGATGTGGAGACTTTTTTGTGCATCAGAGTTAACCTGGGGTGGGCCAGGGTCGGGTGGCACAGGAACCAGTGTGTCTCTGGACATTGGGGGCACCAGAGCAAGGTGGGTCTGCAGTTAAATAGGATGGCTAGTGTGATATGAAACGTGTTAGCATGGGTATGTTAGCACCAGACATACCTCTCACCCGGCCTTATAAAGTAGAAACTGCTACTTGGGGGTAGGTCGGCTTTCCCTGGCCTGGCTGTGCCCTGGGAAGCCCTCCCTGGTTCACCTTTCCCATGGGGAGCCTCTGGAGGAGTGGGCAGACCTAAGTAGAAGGGAGAGCCCTGTGACTCTGGTGTTTAGCCTCAGTTCCTGTGGGGTGGCCCATCTAGGTTACTACTGGGTGGCCCTGCATTTACATGATCAGAAAGGTGTATAATGCAAATTTTGTCTCTTGTATTGCCTGAGAATATTTTTACTAAAGCATTTCTAATATCATTAATATTAAGGGAACTAAATTGAAAGAATAGATCAGCAATACAAATAAGCAGTTACTGTAATTGGGAAAATACTAATGACTTAATTTGCATATGTGGCAAAAGCATTTTTATGACAGACTTGATAATAAAAGACAAGCTGAGTATCACAAATGCAAATAAAGAGATCCATTAATTCTCTATTCATTTAAAAAATTGTATTCCCGGCTTTTACACTGACAGTTTAATAATTAGGGTGCCTAATTTTAATCTGTTCCGTGGGTGCACACCCTGCCTAGCTTGGGCAGCAGCTGCTGATGGTGGATTCTGCGCTCTCTGACTGTTGGAAGGAGTTTGGGAAGCTGGGTCCTAGTGTTGAAACTGCAGTGATGCCCCTCGGGGCTGTATGGCATTCGTTTGGCATGCTGTGACATGTGGGCTAGTCTTCATGATGGAATATGTCTGGACTGCTGGTCTGGTGACTTGTGTCACTCAGGGTTGAGTCTGTCTAAGGGTTCTCCCCTCTAGGCTTTTTTGACCTCTTCTTTCCAGGACCCATTTGCCAGTGAAGGAGGTGATCTGGGTTGTCAGAGCAAGCAGTGTGAGTGAGGCACTGGCTTCTAGAGGTTTGGGGCCAGGCTTGATGCTGAGCTTCCTGCCGTGCCCTGGTGACTCTGATTCCACCAGTTGTTACCTCTTCCCAAAGGCCCTCCTGTGCTGAACAGGAAGTACTCTCTTCCTGGAGTCCCAGGTCTGAACACTTCCTGAGCATGAGAACTCAGTGGCACTGCATCTGAGGAGGTGGGTGTGCTGCACACAGCCACAGAGCCTAAATAGTCATTTTGAAACCACTTGGGGACAAGTTCCATGCATCATCTCCAGTTTGGTGTGAGGAAATGAAGTCAGCTCTCATTTACATATTTTTGCATATGAATAAAATACCACCCTTTCCTTTCCCTTTCTTTTCATTTCTCCATCTCCTTTAGATTTGGAAATGGGTCTAGATTCCCTAGAACTTAAATTTTCTCAGCCCGAGCATGTTTTTCAGGCAGATGTAGTTAGAGATAGTGGCTACGCAGAAAGAAAGAATATTGCTGAACTGTACGGTGCATTTTTAGAATATGCTAAACTGACACCCTGAGAGTTCCTGGTCTTGTGCTGCAGTTCCCTGGCTGCATGTTTCCATATGGGGAGAAAGGCGGTTCTTGTGTCACACTGGGTCCTAGGTGGTCCTCACCATGACATGGTGTTCTCTTGTGTCCGGTCTTCCTTGGAATCCTGCAGGTGCTGATGAAGGTGCGGTGATGATGGGGCGGAGGCGTTGGCTGCCGGTCACTGTGTGCTGAGTTTACAGGAGCACGTGGTCTTGTTTTCTGAAGTGGTACTTAGAGGCTAGGTGGAGAAGGGCTAGCGGCCCCTCTCTGAAGGGAGGGGTAGAGAGGGAAGGAACCACATAACCAAACCATTTGGCAGTTTATTAGATTTGTGTATACAAGGGCCTTTTAAAATTAAAGTATCAGTGGTGGTAAGAAACATCATGTTAAATTTGCCCCCTGTAACCTTCTGTACCTGTACTGCCATCAGCTTACACAGTTGGGCAACCAACATGTGAACTTTTCTCAAAGCTGGAATGACCTGCTTGGTACAGAACTGCTTGTTAGGGTTTCAGAGTGGTTCTTATAAAGTGCAAGGTTCTTGTTGGGCCCAGAATGTGAGTACAAACACTCGCTAATTCCAAAGGAAAAGACGGAAAGAGACCACTGTCTATAAATTGTGTGTGTGTTGTGGGGCTGGAGAGATGGTTCAGTGGCTAAGAGACTGCTCTTGCAAAAGGACTCAGACTCAGGTTTGGTTCCCAGCAGCCACCTGTAACTCCAGTTCCAGGGACACCCTCTTCTGGCCTCCATGGGCATTGTAGGCGTGTGGTACACTTAACATATGTGCAGGCAAAACATTCATACACATACAATAAAAATAAACAAATGGAAAATTTAAAACATGAGGGCTAGAGCAGATGATTCAGTGGTTAAGAGCAGTGTCTGCTCTCGCTGAGGACCTGTGTTCAGTTTCCAGCACCCACTTGGTGGCGAACAACTGTCCATACCTCCAGGTCCAGGAGAACTGACATCATCTTCTCATCTCTGTGGATATTGCATACAAATGGTATATTTAAATACATTCAGGCAGAAACACTCATATATGTATAAAATGAAATAAAAAATTAAAAATTGTGTTATGTAAGCCGTATGGCATTTAATGACCCTTAATGCATGCATTCACTTAACAGGATATATAATATGTAGCAGTAGTTCATATTTAACAACTAGTACTGTATTACAGTACGTTAAGTAATATCTTGTATTAATTGCATAACACATTCAATGCCTACATGTGTGAGTCTGCATTTGTAGTTGCTAGGCCTTTGGGGAACCTGACCCTTGGGTCTCTGCAGGGCTTGCCTCCAGCATTACTCCTCTGGCTCTCATGGTCCAGACCTCCAAATCTTGGTCTGTCTGCTTTCTCTCCCTACACCAGTCAAGCTCAACTCTTGGCCTTGGTGCTCGGTCAGAGGGAGTCACGTCCTTTTTCATGCCTTGTTCCAGCCCAGTGCAGTGTTGGTACTGCTGGTGGGGGTACCAGTGACCCTCTCGGCACACCCCTGACGGCAGTCTGTGGTCTGTACTGTCGTCTCCCTACGGTTACCTTGTGACTGTGCCTTGGACTTGAGGTGTTGCCTGCCATTGCCCCTTACCCCCAGAGCTCTGTGAGGGCTGGACCTTGTTTATAGGCATTATTCTGTCCTTCTGGATGACCTGTGGAGAGGCAGGTGCTGTTAGCTGGTCCTCAGAGGGTTTTGGAGTTCTCAGTGCAGAGGACATGGCCTTGGAGGTGCAGAGCCTGGGGAAGGGCCCAGCCAGCCTAGCACTCTGTATGGGAATTGTATCCTAGCATGGGGATGGTATCCATTTGGTGTGAGGGCAGGTTGAGGATGACCAGGCCACAAGCTGGGAGAGGGCATCTGGCCCAGAAGAACACTGACCATGCCAGTCTGGAGTAAGTGGTTTGAGGGTTGGGGGCACTAGGGCCCCTCTAGGAACTCAGCTTTGTCCTTGGATAGCAGGGGTTGTACCTGGGGACCAAGCTGAGACTGCCCTTTAGGGTCTACAGCGAGGCCTGGTACCACCGAGCTGAATAGGAGCTGCCCACTCAGGTATTTGAGCTCTCATTATTAAGAATGGCCAGCGATTAGTGTCACCGTGCAGACTTTGATTTTTTTCTGACCAGCAACCTGCTTATGACCGGGGCTCTCGCACCTACAGTGGGACCTCAGTATTTGCGTCGAGTACCACTTTTTCCAGGCCTGCCCAAACTCTTCTTTCTCACCTGCCTCTTGTGAGAATGGTGAGTTCCAGTTTCCCCCTCCCCTCCCCTCCCCTCCCCTCCCCCTCTCCTCTCCTCTCTTCCCCTCTCCTTCCCTCCCCCTCTTCTGTTCCTCTCCTCTCTTCTCTCTCTCTGTCTCTCTTTCTCTCTTTCTTTCTTTCTTCTTCCTTCCTTTCTTTCTCTGAGTTTCACTTTTTTTTTTTTTTTTGGTCTTTTTGAGGCAGGGTCTCCCCATAGCCTCAGCTGGCCTGGAACTCTTTATGTAGACCAGGCTGGCCTGGATCTCAAGGCAATCCCCCTGCTTCTGAGTGCTAGGATTAAAGGCGTGCACCCCCACACCTGGCCAGAGTCTCACTTTGTAGGCTAGCCTTGAACTCTTGATTCTTCTGCCTCAGCCTCACAGCAGCTGTCGCCTGCCCTCCCCTCCCCTCCCCCCCCTGCCTCGAGGTTTGGCTTCTGTGATGGGTTCTGCATGTGGGAGGGGCCAGCTCTCCAGGACTGCCTCCTTTCTACTCTCCTGGTTGCCTCCATCATGGGTCCAGTGCTTTTGGAGCTTCTAGTTGCAGTGCAGATTCCCATGTGTGCTCACTGGGTTGGTGTAGGTCCTTCTGGGGAATGGAGAGGGAGGGATGAGATGGGGAGCTGGAGCCGGTGCCAAGTGTCCTGCTTCCTCCCTTCACTGGTTTCTCATTTCTTTCTGAAAGACTTAACCTAAGGCAGAATCATCTGAGTGTCGGGTACATGGAGTGAAAGAGGAATACTCAAAGAGGCAAGGTTCTGCTGAGCAGCGTAACCTTGGGGTGACTGCTGAGAGCAAGATGCTCAGGGAGTCCTCTGTGCAGGGAGGAGGACAGGACCTCCAGCTGTGGCCCTCCTGCAGTGATCCTTTGGTACTCTCTAGGCGGGTGCAGCACTGGCACTGGCAGCTGAGTGCACACCAGCTGTGCAATGGTCCCAGGGCACCAGACTCCCTCCTCCCACTCTTGAAGGTCATCCCCTCATCCCTGCCCCCTCCTGTCTCCATCCCTGACAGTGTTTTTGTGCACACTCCAGAGGTGGCCACAGCCATCTGATACTGTTCTTCTCCCCGTTCTTTTTGATGAAATAAGTTGGAAACAACATTTCGCTTTCTGTAGAATGCTCATTTCCAGAGAAAATGAGAGGTCCTTGTGACACGATTGCAAACACAAGCAAGCGAGGTGCCCTTTGTGTGGTGTGTGGGGGCAGCATTCCTGCCACAGCCTGTACACAACTGAAAGTGTGCTTGTACTTTACTGGGTGGGCCTCTGCGGGCCAGGCTTGACTGTGACGCACCCCGGGTTAGTGCCGGGGCCTTTTCTTCTCTGTGTAGTTCTGGCCCCAGCAGGACCTGTGGCTAGGGTGTCCCTTGTCAGATGACAGTGACAGAAGTGTAAGAGCATTGGGCTGTCGGTATGTGGCCCCTGGTGGGTGGTTTGTGGGGGGTCTCTGAGTGAGGCCAGGGCAGGAGCTGAGTTGTGCTCCCCTACTCAGGGTGGGGTGGTGTACCGAGGTGTGCACCTGTCAGCAGAAGACAGTGGCTTGAACCACAAACCTCATGGGAATCCCTGTTGGTGCTGGAGGGATGTTGGGTTCTTGTTTAGGCTACAGATTTGGGTTCTGTGTGCAGATATGGGGTGTCTGTACACCTGGGGGCAGTGCCCTGCATGGGTGGGAGCATATCATTGCAGTTAGCAGGTGGCATTGGAACCATGGGTGTCATAGTTTCCTGGGCCTCTTCAGCCCACGCCAGGGGCAGCTGCTTTTACTTTCAATACTGGGGATAGAGTGAGCTGAGGTGACATTTGAAAAATATCCATAGAAGCTAATGTCATTGTGCCAGCCACCCTCAGGAAGTGTGACCCAGCTGCCCTCAAGAGAGTAGTGTCTATCTGAGGCAGAGCTGCATAGGCAGATGTGTCCTGGTGTGTGCTATGTTCTTACAGCTCTGCGTGCTTGGGAGTGAGTAGCTGGCTCTTGAGTGGTTGTGTCCTCACAGGTTTGCAGGATGGCCCTGTGTCCTGAAGGGATAGACAGAATGGCCTCCCTTTGAATAAAGACCTGCAGAGAAGCCACTTCTTCATGAGGCTCTGGCCTCACCTCATTGTCATCATGTGGTCATATTCCCAAAGCTGTCTGTGTCAGAGACATCTTGTGGGTGCTTCTTCATGGTCCCCACTCTGCAGTGGTCTCCCAGCTGTGGATCTGCCTTTCTTTGCTCCACTGTCTCATGGTCACCGCTCAGGTGTGGTGCCTGTTTATGTTTAGAGACTCACTGTGTGAGCACACCAGTGATGGGGTCTAGGGTCAACAGAAGAGGAGGACCAGTGCCCTTGTCTTTGATCTGTGACTGGGTGAGCATCCCCTCCACCTGTTTTGCACTGTAGTGGATGGAAGGCGGCTGAGTTGCCAGCAGCAGTGGACATCTGCTGGAGGACCAGGGAAGTCAGTGGAATCTGTTTCCTGCCTCTTTGTGGTGGCATTGTAGTGGTGGCCAGAGCACTCTTCAGAGGGCTCCTTCAGTGTCCGGTCGTGGCCAGATTACTGTCCAGGTTCTTTCTTGGGCTGGGCAGGGTTAGAGTCCTGTTGCCCAGAAATTGCCCCCTCTGCTTTAGGGACCATTGAGAGACAAAAGGCAGTTACTAGAGATGAGGCTGTGTGGGTGATGCTGGTCCATGTGGTCTTCGTAGTTGAGTGACGTGATGCCCTTTTGTCCTTCTCTCTCCTTTATGAGGGGAAGGGAAAGTCCAGAACCAGACAAGTTGACCTGAAGTCTAGGTAGTTATAACTAGTCTGGTGGAGCCTGGAGACCCCCATTTCCTTAATGCTCAGACCCCAGGTCTTCTAGGAACTGCCTGCTGAGACACAGTCTACTGTGCCAAGTGACAGGTGATGCTCCCCATGTGTTAGGCCTCAGAATTTCCTTTATTTGATTAATTGGAAACTAGCATGCAAGATGGGAAGACTTATAAAAGGCTGGGTTAGCATGGGTGACAAGTCCTTGCAACATACTGTTTGTGGGAGAAGTTAGAGTGCCCTAGTGTTTAGCTCCTCATGAAAGTAAGTGTAGGTGCTTAGACTAGGGCAGGGCTCTACCTCCCAACTTTCCACTGTGGTGTTAGCCACACTGGGCCACCAGATGGCCCAGAGTGGCCCTGTGAAGACAAGTGGTCCAAACCTAGACGCAGGACAGGTGTTCTGTAGTGCTTGGGGAGCATTCATGTGGAAGGGTGGATGGCACTAGACTTGGGAGCAGAGACGCTGAGGCAAGCCTCCTGGGAGCCTTCCTTCTTCCAATCTAGCCGTC
Source organism: Nannospalax galili (assembly GCF_000622305.1). Lineage (NCBI taxonomy): Eukaryota > Metazoa > Chordata > Mammalia > Rodentia > Spalacidae > Nannospalax > Nannospalax galili. The sequence continues at coordinate 867,074 of NW_008334081.1, read as the reverse complement.
TGCTGGCATCCTGTCTGGTGGCTTTTCCCAAGAGCCCTGTGGGCCTCCCTGCATGTTCTCTTGTGTCAGTGATCCTCAGCCCCATTTTCCCTCTGCTGGCCCTGTCACGTCTCCTTAGGCCTCCCTGCTCACCATAGCTGAGGACTCCAGGTCTGTGGCTGACCTCCTGGGTCTCCCCTGTAATTTCCTCAGTACATTCATTCCAGATCATTCTCCTTCAGCCCATGGAAGTCAGTGCAGCAGCGCCAGCCAGGAGCCGTGGAAGGAGACCCAGTGCCGCATTGCCTTTCTTGCCTTTAGGTTACTTGTTTTGATTTTTCTCTGGAACTTGAGATTTCCTCTTTGGTATTCTGGAATGGAAGGCTGGGGACTTGGCAGCACTTCCCTCACAGGGAACCCCGAGTTTCAGTCTTACTCTGTTACTTGAGCTGTGTGTCTTCCACCTTCCCAGGTCACCTTCATCATCACGGCTGTTGCATTGGCATTGCCTTTCATCAGTGGTGTCGCTTGCTCCGTCATTGGGATTTCTGTGGGTGCCATGTGCTGCGGGCTTGGGCGTTCCCTCCACTCATCTGTGCGGCTTGGTTCTGGCCTTCCCCTGGGTAGCCCTGGAGCTTGGCAGTCTTCCCGAGCTCGTCCCCGAATCTTGCTTCTCTGTCATCCTCCCAGGTGCTGGTTACCTCAGCAGCTCCTTGTCTGATGTTTGGCTTGGGGTTTTGTTCTTGTTGTTTTGTTCTTCTTGTCACTTAAGTATCTGGTGAATTGTTTATTCTTATAAATCCAAGGCAGATTCAGGCTCACAGGAAGAAGTAACTCACTGGGGGTCTCCAGAGACACTTGATCCTAGTCCTCATCCACCCAGCTCCTACAAAAGCTGCCAAAGACACATTTGATGGTGTGAGAATTCCACTTGAGATCAAGCGAAGATATTCTCAACCAAGTCAGTGGGTAGACGAGAGTTTGGAAAAATGGCAAGTAAGAGCCTGTCACAGATGAGAGAGGCCCCACTCCAGAGAGAGTGTGTCTCAAGGGCAGCACAGGGAGAAGTGGGCTGTCCCCTGCAGATCACTCCAGCACCCCGTGCTCAGGAGCCACCGGTGACAGTGAAAGAGAGGACACCTAGTACACAGTTGGTGGAGGAGAGAGCTGCTGTCCATTGCAGGAGGGGCCATGGTGGAAATCATCCTGCCCCATCAGAATGAGAGTGCACAGGTCACTCACCCCCATGCCCTGCTGTGCTCCACTGGTGCGGAATCGGGTGCCAGTCTCTCACCCTCACAGTCTCCAGACACATTGCCCTGGTGGTAAGACACTTGAGGGCAATCTCTGCCTGTAAACAGGCAGCCATATAGTGGTGTATTCAGGAGGTGCTACTGAATGAGTCTGGGCACAGAGAAGACCTCCTGACAAGCCTCAGATTTTAAGGTACAGTGACTGCCAGGTTTGGGCATGTGTGTATCAATGTAGGGGAAAATACCACTGTTATCAGGAAGAAGACTCCCTATCGAGTTGAGAGAGAAGAGAGGAACTCTAGCTCTTGCCTGTCCTCATGCAGCCTCTGAAGGTGCCACAGTGCCTTCAGATGTTTTAGTGAGAAGAGGTATTGATTTCCCACCCTTTGCAAAGGTCTTGGGGATCCCCAGAAGCCCCAGAGTGCACCGAGACCTGCCGCACAAACTGGTGTCTGTGTGGTTGGAGGTGAGGGACTCCCTGTCACTGAGCTGTTGTCTTCTGTGACACCTGTCAGTGAGGTTTCCATGTAGGTGGAGGGTGAGGCCCACGTTTCTGGTTCTGGTGTCCTAATGGCCTTATGCTTGCTGGTCTGTTTAGCTGAGGCTCTGAGGCTGCTCTGGGGATCCTGCGTAGGTCAGTGATATGTCTTGGGTTTTCCTTAGGGACCTCGGCTGGGACACCTGGGCTTATGGTTATTTCACAAGAGCCCGTGGCAGTTTGATACTGAATAATCCATTGGACCTAGTGTTTCATTTTCAAAATCTGGGAGACCTCTTTGCCTGTCTTTTTCTCTAAAATTGTTTTGTTTTGCAGACAGGCATCATTTTATCTGGATTTTTCCAGTTGGACCCCTAATCTAAAGAAATTATTTTATCAGGAAGTTTATGCATGTTACATATCAGAGACTAAATAGATGTGGCCATCAACAGAAGGATCTGCAGGACTGGGAGTCTGGTCTCTTTTGTAAAGAAAGTTGCTGCTGACTATGTGCCAAGCCCTGAGCATGCTGGTGGGGAGCTGCCCCTGCTCCTCCTCTTTATGGTAACAGCACCAGCCCTCTGTGCAGCAGGGTCTCTGTTACAGCCTCTCCAGACTCAGCTTGTGGATTTGTGAAGTACTTCATATTTTATTCCTGTTAGAAGAGGGTGAAACGGAATTTTATTACTGTCAAGTATAGAGTCTATTAGGAAGCTAAAACATAAATGTGTCCCAACAAATGATGGGGGAGAACCTGTAGTCTTCCACTGTGTGAGTCCTCTCATAAAATGGCGTGCTTACAAAACATAATTGCCAGACCTTACAACCCGCGTTTCATTGACTGAGGGCAGGAGAGCTTATTAAAAAGCTCACCATCTAAGTGGGAGGGACCACAGTCAGCACCTTGTTTTGGTTAAAGTTTATATAAAATTTAATTAATAAAATTTGGAGTAAACTGAGCATTTTAAAACATTTAAATTAAAAGCTGTGTCATACATACTTGTTCTTTTTGAGCATCTTGACTCGTCCTAGAGACTGCACACTTGCTCTGTGTAGTGTGTGTCCAGTCCTGTTCTGTTGTAATGAGACTTGTTTCAAGAGTGAGTGGAAGACTTGTGCACATGGAGATTGCGAAGGTAATAGTAGAAAGTACACAATGAAATGCCCCCACTGGACAGAGCCTAGGTGGAAGGGTGTACACTGGGGGTGGAGAGATGCCCAGCAGGTAAGGGCCAGTACTGCTCTTGTAGAGGTCCTGAATTCACTTTCTAGTGCCCATATCAGGTACTCACAATCACCAGTACCTGTAGCTTGTAGGGATCCAACACCACCTCTGGCCTCTGCAGGTACCTGCATTCACATGCATGTACAAACATATAGACACACACATAAAGTAAACATCTTTAAAAATGGTATATACTAAATAGGTAGGCAGGTGGTATTCTTTTGAGTTTTCTGTGATAAAAGATGGTCTTTGAATAACTGAGTCCCACCTCCCTAACCTTTTATGAGGTACAACCTGTGTGAGAGAATGACACCGACCAGAGACGTTTAGGTGGTGAATGTCCACAGTTGGAGCCCTGTTCAAATGGACCAGGAAATAGTGTGGTTAGCTCCTCACACACCCTTTGTTCTCCCTCTGGGTCCTCCACTGCTCCCTAGGGGGTAACCTCTACTTTAGATCAACATTACCCGTTTACAGATTTTATATGTGTGGGATCATTCAGTATGTACCATGTATGTCTGCCTGCTTGTGCCCAGCATTGTGGAGGTGTGACCCATCTAAGGCTGTGTGAAGATACAGTTGGTTTATTCTTGTTGTGTATTATTCTATAATTGACCAACATCTGGGAAGTTTCCAGTTTCAGCTGTCATAAGTCATGCTGCTGTGTCTTTGAATTTTTAAATTTTTATTTTTTAGGCAGAGTTTCATGGAGATCAGCTTGCCCTCAGAGTTGCTGTATAGCAAAGGATGACTGTAAACTTCTGGTCCTCTTGCCTCTTAGCTCCGCAGTGCTGGGATTACAGGGGTGTATAACCATACCTGGTTTATGTGGTCCTGGGACTAGAATCCAGGCCTTTGTGAATCCTAGGCCAGCTCTCTACCAGCTAAGCCACTGCTGGGCACTGCATGTCTTTCCTGGGAGTGACTAGAGAACAGGTGCAAGGCCCGTCCTGGAATGGCATCAGCGTGGCACAGGATTTATGTATGCTTGCCTGAGTTTCTAATACCCAGGGGCTTTCCACAGGACTGGGTCCTTCACACTCATGGTTGAGGTCTGCATCCTCACTGATACTTGGTGTTTTTTGCTTTGAAGTTTTAGGCGTTTTGATGTGTGTGTCCTACCTGTTATGCTTTTTTTTTGGTGTTTTTGAGACAGGGTCTCTCTAGCCCCAGCTGGCCTGGAATTCGCTTTGTAGACCAGGCTGGCCTTGAACTCACAGAGATCTGCCTGCCTCCTCCTGAGTGCTGGGATTAAAGGCGTGCACCACCACGCCTGGCTTTTCCATTGATATTTTAACTTTTATTTTTCTGCTATGAGGGAGGCAGGGCAGATGTTTGGGTTGATTGACTTCTTGCAAACCTCTTTTGTAAAATGCCCGTTCTTTCTTTTTGCCCATTAAAAATTTTTTTTTTAGGTTGCCTGCTCTTAAAGATTTTAGGGATTACTTATGAATTGTGGCTGCAGCCTTTTGTTGACTGCCCATGTGGCTGGTTCGGTCTGCTCTGTGGGCTGTCTTTTCTCTCTTCTGCTGAGTCTGGATAAACTAAAGTTCTTCATTTTAATGCAGTGAGGTTTTACTTCTTTTCCCTTTATGACCAATGCCTTCTTTTCCATCTAAACTTTACCTACTTGAAGACCCTTGTCTCTGGTCTTCTGGGCTGGTTCTGTAATCTGTCTTCTGATTTCATGAGGGGTGTGCTGAGTGGGTCATGACCTAAACACTGTATTTTTTTCTTTCTTTTTTTTTTTTTTTCTTAAATTTTTTTAGATTCCAATATGTTTACATTTACTGGAAGTGGTAAATTCATTAGGAAGGATTTAGAGTTGATTTATTACAAGATAACAATGCAAAGAATAAGCTCCCCAAGCTACCTGCATTTTCAATTTGTATATGACACACAGGGACCCAAATTAATCTGCAAATAAAAGCGACATAAATGCAAAGCTGTGATATTTACTTAGAAAAAACACCATAATCTCCCTTGTCTCAAAATTTACCCGTTTTCCAAAGTGTCCTAAAACTTGTTTCATGACTTGAATTTGTGAAGTTCTGAGAAATCAGACTTAGCCCTCCCTATTGTGACTCCATCTGGGTTAGTCTCAAAAGCGAAACGTAACACATTCTGATTAGTAAGCTTAGTTATCATTGATCAAGGTCCATCCCATTGCAAAACTTGAGAATCTTTCTGTTCATAGAACCAATTATAGACTCATTGTAGACACTTAACAGAAAGGGAACGTAAGAAAAACTTTTTTTTTTTTTTTTTTTTTTGGTCAGGGAGGAAAGGGTTTATTTTATCTTACATTTCCCAGGGTCACAGCTCATCAGGGAACCCAGGGTAGGAACTTGGCAGGAACCTGGAGGCAGGAGTGAGAGCACAGGCCATGGAGGAGCGCTGCTTCTCAGCTTGCTTTTTTTTTTTTTTTTTTTTTCGACTTTTACAAAAACTTAGAATTTCATACATGCATATAAGGTGTTTTGATCAAATCTATGCCCACTCCCTCCCTTCCAACACCTCCTGTAGCTCCCCATCACTGTTTTTCTTTTCTTTTTTCTTTTTTTACTAAGCACTGTATTTCAAAATGACTTTTCCCTGGGATTTAGGGTGGACTTATTGCTATTGTCAGATGACATTGCTTTCATTCAGGAATATGCTGTTCCTTGACTTGTCCTAACATTTTAATGACAGGTTTGTAATAAGACTTTATAATTAGGAGTGTAAGTATCCCAGGTCCTTTATGTTTCTTTGTAAATCTTTTTTTACTAAGCACTGTATTTCAAAATGACTTTTCCCTGGGATTTAGGGTGGACTTATTGCTATTGTCAGATGACATTGCTTTCATTCAGGAATATGCTGTTCCTTGACTTGTCCTAACATTTTAATGACAGGTTTGTAATAAGACTTTATAATTAGGAGTGTAAGTATCCCAGGTCCTTTATGTTTCTTTGTAAAATTTAAGATTAACTTTTCATTTTACAAAAAAGTTGTTATGAAATTTTAATCATGACTGCATTGACTACCAATTGCATAACCTCGATGTCTGAACCATTGTCAGGTTTTTAAACCATGTATGTAGTATATTCTTCTGTTTCTTTAGATCTTTAATTTCACTTACAGTTTTTTTTTTCTATAGTCTCCAGTTTTGATAGATTTAGTCCTGGGTATTTGCTGATACCTGTTGTCTTTTTTCAAGGTCTATTTTTGGTTTGTTACTGGTATGTAGAAATACAGTAAACAGGCATATCAACCTTTTTACCCAGCAATCTTCTTAAATTAACTTGGGCGTCTTAACAGTTCTTGGTGGATGGTGTTGTGTTTTCAGTTTGTACAGTGTGTTGTGTGTGGATGGCAAGTTCCTGGTCTTTCATCTCCTTGTCTTATCTTGCACTGACAAGGGTCCCCAGGGAGGTATTGCTGGCAGTGGTACGTATCCTCTCCTGTTCAGGGCTGCTGTGTTTACCAGGTAATCTGCATCTATTGCTCTGCCTTGGTATGACTCTGGGCTCTCTTGTTGATGTCATTAACAGGTTGCTCTTCCTCCACCAGCCATGGAATTGGATGTGCCGAGAGACAGAACATACCCGCTTTGCGTACATCTCTTTTGGTAGCTTCATATGACTTTTAAAAGAAAGGCTTGCCTAGCATAGTGAAGTATGCTTTTGATCCCAGCACCTGGGCGGTAGAGGCAGGAGGATCTCTGAGTCCAAGGCCATCCTTGTCTACATAGTGAGTTCCAGGCTAGCCAGTGGTGCTGCATACCAAGACCCTGCCTCCTGGACCCCCCCCCCCAAAAAAAAAAAAAAAAAAAAACCAAAAAGAAACTAAAAGATTTTTAGACTTTTGCTCATTAGAAGGTTTATGACTTACTTCATGAAATTGAGTCAGTTAAAATTTCTAAGTTGAAGGAGGGAAGAACCCCAGGTGATCCAGGTCCAAAACGTGTTAAAGGGAACCATAGCACACATAAGCCGCAGTGATGCAGTTAGTGCTTTTCATTCTGTATGGAGCAGAAGTAAAAATAAAAAAGAGATGCCTTTGTGTAAGTTTGTGCCCGGTGTCAAACTGCAGTTAGAGGGCGGCCACACCTGTCACTGTTGTCCTGAAGGTGCCCGTGAATCACAATTACTCATTCCCCCTCCGGCTGGCCCAGGTACGGCTTTTCATTTGTGTGCTGCCTGGAACACCATGGGCTAGGCTTGCAGGCTTGTGAATCCACATTCCCACGTTCCCTGTTCTGGTCCCATGTCTGTGCAGAGGGACTTGCAGTCTGGCCGTTGAAGGTCTACCCAGAGGTCCTGGAATCCTAGTCCTCTTCTCTGCCCAAATCTCCTTGACTGTCTCTCAGACCTGAGGCCCTGCCCTGCCCTGGCTTGCCTCTGAAACAATCCCCAGTGGCACCAGGGCGTGATCTTTTCTGGCTGGGGAGGAGCCACAGACTGGAGTGTGACCGAGTGGAAGACAGGGTCTCCAGCATTGGGGACAATCCCCACATAGCTTGTGGTGTCATCCTGGCCTGTCCCAGCCTGATTCTGCCCAGATCAGAACGCTTTAGTGGCCTCTGCTTCCTTCCACATGGAAAACAAACTGTCCTGAAAGCCCTCTTTTGTGTAACAGAACTTTGAGTAAATGGTGCCAAGACAGTTAGCATCATGCCTTTGCAATGCATTAAAAACCCAAATTTGTGATAACAGGGTTATGTAGATGAACCCACTTTCAAAAATTTAGTTAGATCTTGGGCATTTCAGCATATGTAAAAGGAGGTGTGGCTGGAGCAGGAGCAGGAGGTGTGCAAGGCTGCTGACAGTGGTGCCCTCAGCTCAGGGTACTAGTTGCTTTGCCTGCTGTATGTATCAGATTGCCGCAACAGAAAAACTTTTCTTAAGAGAACTCTACATTGGAAACTGTTAAAAATCTTACATTACAAATTGTCTTTCTAAACTTTTTCACTTAAAAAAATTTTTTTTTTGGGGTCTTTTTGAGACAGGGTCTCCCTGTAACCCCAGCTGTCCTGGAACTCACTGTGTAGACCAGGCTGGCCTTGAACTCACAGAGATCCACCTGCCTCTGCCTCCCAAGTGCTGGGACTTAAATTTTTATGTCTTACTCTCACATATGGAAAAGATAGTAAGTTCAAACCCACTAGAATGGAGAAACCCAACACGGAACATGCACACTGCACATCAAATCCAGCTCTTCTGCTGAGGTACAGTCCCCTGCACTGGAGTGATACAGAGGCAGCTCTGCAAAGGATCTGGGTGGACATTGTAAGAGGACGGAAGGAATCCGGCAACATGATGCCTCCTCGTGCATGCTTATTGTGCTTAGGGCTCAGCAACTCTGAAACTCCTATGTCGATGAGAATCCAGCCAGGAAGCACACGGAACAGGGAGCCAGGCTTCTTGCGGGTGGAGAAAGGAATTAAAAGGAAATGGGGGCTGGAGAGGGGCTGAGGGTTAGGAGCACTGGCTGTTCTTCCAGAGGACCTGGGGCTTGATTCCCAGTACCCTCTGTCACCCTCTTCCAGCCTTCACAGGCAATACACACAGACCATTGTACATACTGGCCATCAAAACACTTGTACAAGTAAATAAATCATTAAAAAAGCAAGGAAATGGGAAAGGAGCAGAAACCTTGTAGTGGTTGAATTGGAATCTGTGGTATCAGTATAAGCTTAAACAAATGCTTAACATAAAAAAGATTGGCATGAAGACTTGTCAGAAAAGCAGGAGGAAGGACCTGACTGGGCTCCAGTGGACAGAGCAGAAGCCAGAGTCAGTCAATAGCACTAGATTATCTGCACATAGCATCAGATAAGTACCTGCCTGTCACACTAATGCAGGTGATTAAGTGGAAGAATGAAGGGCAAGCCAGCTCAGCCTTGAATTCTAGCTAGCAAGGTATAAGAAAGAGCTGAGTGTCACCACCCGGCAGACCTCATGGTGCTGAGAGTTGTAGACGGGCCCTTGATGGTCTGGAACTTGGAGGATATGCACTGTAGGAGTCTAGCCTCTCAAGTGACCAAAGTTTGGGTGGGTGTTTGGTTTTTTGGGACAGGGTCTCCCTGTAGCCCCAGCTGGCCTGGAACTCACTATGTAGACCAGGCTGGCCTTGAACTCACAGAGATCCTCCTGCCTCTGCGTCCACTAGTCCAGGTTGAGTTCCAGTCTATTCAGGCTCTTGTTAATTTCATCTGAGTTTTCAAGTTTGTTGGCCTGAGTTGTTGGTGCCACTTCCCTTCTGTCATGTTGCTGTTCTGGTCTGTAGTAACCCTGTTGCTCATTCTCAGCACCATAATTCTTTTTTTGTTATCATTTATCAATTTGGCTAAAGCTTTGCCATCTGGTCTTAGAAAATTAACTTTTAGTTTGATTCATTTCCCTTTGCTTCCCCTTCCATGTCCCTAGAAGGGCTGTACTATACAGCCCAGGTGACTTGTTTTCCTCCAAGTCCTCAAGTGCTAGAGCTACAGGTGTGCCCCGCAGTGACCTCACTTTTCATTTTTGCATTGAATTGATTTCTACTTACTGTCTTCTTGTTGTTTATTTGGGTTTTGCTTGCTTGTTACAGATTTCTTCAGTGAACCCACTGTTGTTGAATTAAGACAGTGCTGTGAATTTCCTCCAGGCGTAGTTCATATTGTTTCCATTTCATTCACTGCACAATGCCTTCCAATGTCTGCTTTACTTTTTTCTTCACTCAGGGAGTGCGAGCGTGCGTGCGTGCGTGTGTGTGTGTGTGTGTGTGTGTGTGTGTGCGCGTGTGTGTGTGTGTTTTAATTGCTTTTGCTTTTTGTCTTTTTGTTTGGAGACAGGGTTTCATGTAGCTCAGGCTGGCCTCAGACTCTATGTAGTTGAGGATAACCTTGAACTCCTGATCTTCCTTCCTTTACCTTCCCAGTGCTGGAAATTATAGGCATGTGGTACTACCATCACTGGCTTATTGGAGTGTATTTTTTAGTTTAAAAATATTTTGGGTTTTTAAGATATCTTTCTGTTACTGATTTCTAACTGAAGTTTATTTAAATAATGTATTTTATGTGACTGGACTTGTTCTTTTAACCTTACTGGTACTGGCTTTATGGCCCTAGAGGGATATGTCTTGGTGCCTGCTCTCTGTTAAGGGAAAGTGAAGAAAGTATATTTCTCCGCCTCTGTACAGAGCTGCGCCGCTGCCAGTGCTGTTGGCTGAAGTGCTGTTCTCTTCTAGCTCTCGCTGCTGTTGTGCCTGCTCCTGCAAGCAGGTATTGAGATGCTCAGCTGTAATGGCTGGTGTACCCATTTCCCTTATTCATTTGTTAGTTTTGCTTCCAGTTCGAATCTGAGTTTTGATTTCTCCTTGAACTTAACTGACTCCTCTGCCACTGGGAAAGGGGCCCCGGAATCTGCGCACTGGCCTTGCCCTAGCTAGTATATTTGTCTGACGCTAATGTAGCCTTCGCAGCTTTCTTTTGATTAGTGTGTCAGTTACTTTTATCTTTGCTGTGACCATATTCTTGATGGAGACAAGGGAGGGGAGATTTATTTTGGTTTGTGATTTCAGTGAGTTGTCGATCATAGTGAGATGCATAGTGGACCTGAGCAGCTCAGATCACAGTGGGTCAGGAGGCAGAGAGGTGGGATGCTGGTGCTAGGCTGGCTTTCTCCAGTTTTCCCATTCATTCTAGGGGTCCCTCAGCCTATGGGATGATACTTTCTCCACGCAGGATGGGACTTTACCTGGAAAGGCCTCAGAGAGGGTCCTCACCATCTCCGAAGATTCTCAATGAAGTCTTTGACAGTGGAGATTCCCGGGCACAGTTTGAGTGATGCATCTTTTCCATCTTTGCATTTAATCTGTCTTCACAGTTGAGTACGGCTCACCGAAAAACCGTGTTACGTGATTTTTGTCATTGCTGGCATCATGTGTACGTTGTGGTTTGAGCATTAGCGTGCACTACACAGACCAAGAAGTCTACAGTGTCACAAGGTCATATGTTTTAGTGGGATCATTGCTGTGTTTGTTGTATGCAGGCCATTGTTGACCTGTATCATTATGTGGCTTGTGCTTACACTGAAAGTGCATTCTTGTAGGTAGCACGTTGCTTGGGGAATACTGATGTTACTAAGGTGTGTGACGTCCCGGCTTTAGACCTTTTCATTCCCACCTCATGTGGTTCTTTATACCTGGCACAGTGGTGGAGTCTCGCGTTCTTACCTCATTTGACAACCTTGCCCATGAATAGAGTGTCTGAACAGTTGAATGTGGTCGTAGGTAGGTACGGGTGGGAGTGGGCTCAGCTGTCCCTTGTTCTCACACGTGGAAGCTGCTTTTCATCCTCGTCTATGAAATTATGGTCACTTGTTTGAAATGTTAAAATTCTGCATTTACTGGACTTTTTGTTGGGAATATATAGTGTCTTTTGAACTATGGTGATGTTTTTATTAGTTATTATTCATTTTTGTGGTATACTGGTTACGAACCACATTTTTCTGCTAAGCCTTGGTATTTTTTATGTTCAGTTTTGCCAAGTGTGAGTTCTCCAGAACCATACGCAGTGTGTCACAACACGGACTCCTGGGTTGTTTAGTCTGCAGATGGGAGATGAGGAGGGCCCATCTCCACCAGCAGTGCTGAGAGAGTCTGCAGACTGGAGTGCTCAGCTGGGAGCTGTGGCCCTGAGAAGCTTGGCCTGCGAAGACAAGGTGGGCTGGGGCTCTCCTTTCTGGAAGAACTGTTTTCTGAGGGTGAATAAGGCAGCAATTCCTACCTGGGGCCTGGCAACAAGGTGTCCCTGCAGGTATAGCAGGCAGGTAGCACAGAATGCCCAAGAGTATGTCTCAGAGCTGACTTCAGCCTAAATTGGGAGGACATTTTTCACAAATCTAGCTAAACGTGGCTCAAGAAACAGGAATGGTGGTCAGGAAGAGGGGCAGGATGAATGAACACAGGCAAGGGAAGCAGCAGGAAACAAAGCTTAAAGCTTAAATGGCATCAGAGCTGGAAAGAAGAGCGCTGATCCTGTGGAAAACCACGGCAGCCGTGTGCAGAGTGTACCAGAGAGGCCGCCTGGGAATGCAGACTAAGCAACAGATATGTCAGCGGCCAGAGGGGCAGGAACAGTGGAGAGTCAGCCAACAGTGGAGGAGTCTCTCAAGAATCTAGAATGTGTGGAATAAAATTAATAAGTGAAGATGTAATTGAGCATTTTTCAGATCAGGAAGAAGATGGAGATGTATCACAGGCCATGCTGTGAGCAGACTCAGCAAAGAGACTCTAACTTACACATTTTCGGATAATGTTTTTGAATTTCAAGATTGAAGAAAAGACATGCTAGCAGAACATAGCAGCAGATGATGATGTCAGCAATGTGCAGACCTAGTGTCACCTAGACAGACTCTGGGTGGTCTGGCCTTGGAATTCTCATGGTGCCAAGGGGACAGTGTTATAAGGCAGATGTTTGTGGCCTGAGACTTTTATACCCAACCAAGTCAGTGTGCTGTGTGCAGGATCTGAGTCCCCTGAGATTCACAAAGGTTTGCAGAAGTATGTTGCCTGTATCTCTTTAAGGAAATGGTGGTCCTGACCCAGCGGAATAAGCATTCGCAACCCGAGGATAGAAGTCAGTGTTAGTGGCTACAGATCAGAAGTCATAACGATATGATTCAGAGTTGTAGGTAACAGTATATATGAAGTTGGAAACCACCTTGAACAGCCAACCTTTGGGGCGGTCCTTGACATGATGAGCTGATTAGAGTTCTTTGGTTACAGTTGGGGAAAATTTCTCGATTAGCTTAAGAAAATACTTATTACACTTTAAAGGAGAGACAGATACAGATGCCTGCTTGGAGCCAGGATCATTCAGGGAGTCTTGGGTTGGCATTCGTTGGCTTGTCTCTGCAGTGGCTGGACTGTGGAAGATTCTGGTCCCGGGCGGAGGGGGAGAATCTGGTAAGTCCATGGGTTTTCCATCACCAGACTTGGTGACCATGCCCCAAGACTTGTGGGCCTCTCAAACCCTCTTACACTGGATCGGGCACCCCTCCCAAGGGGTTTACCAAGCAGTATTGAGTAACCTAGGAAGTACCAGCTGGAGAGTAGATGTTGTCTGGACAGCACTTCATGTGGACAAGAGGCACAGATGCAGACGGCAGCAAGGGCCCGAGTTGGGCTGTTACAAAGCACTTGTCTTTGGGGGCTACATTCCTGTGATGACCATGTATTACCTATAAACCCTGAGAAAATGTGACTATGAAAGTGGGCACATGGGGAACATTTCGGGCACTGTGAAGTGGGAAAAGTAGAATTTGGACAAAATTTCAAAAACATTGGTGGTAGCCATGTGTGTGCAAAAAAATGTCTGATTGGCACCTGTCAGTGAGAAGGTGAAGGGCAGTATTTCTTGTCATACTTCACAGGGTGTGGAGCTCAGTACATCTGTGTCAGTGCTAGGATAGTGTGCTGCTGCCTTGCTAACGCCTGATGAGGAGGGGGAAGTTTCTGGAAGGTGTAGGAGAGGTGCCTCTATCTAGATCAGGACGTTCAACTGAGGTTGATTTTGGCCCCTCTAAGAGGCTGTCATGATTGGGAGGGGCGCTACCAGGAGGTCAGGGATGCTGCTGGTGTCTTTCTTGTGCACAGCCCCCACAGCCCAGCAGCTAGGCAGCCTTTCCACAATGTCAGCAGCACAGAGGTGGAGGGACCTGCTCTACACACGTGTTTGCTTTTGTGTAATTTGCTGACAAATCCAGTAGTTCATCCTGGTGGAAATGGTTCAGGATGAATTGTTATTTCTACTCTCGGATTAAAAAAAAAAGGTATAAAAAGCAGAATCTGTTTCCTTAGTTAGGTTCCCATCCAACTGAGGGCTCCTTTCTTCTCTGACCCTGCAGGTCCATCTCTGCAAGGCCAGGTGACGACCTCCGCTCTCCCTGTGGATTACTTGGTTTACAAGACGCTGCCAGCAAGACCCCGAGTTTACGTGGCTGGGACCCAAGCCTCTTCAATTCTTTACCTGCATGTGCTGGTGGAAGTTTGGAGCTTGTTGGGGCTACTGTTTACGTGCACATTTTGAGCCATTTTGCATTCACTCAAGGCGCTAACGCTGCTAGCAATGAGCTCCCAAAGCCATCCAGGTAAGGCCTGCGTCCCCGGCCTCTGCTGCTCTTCTTACAGATGTGTTGCCGCTGCCACTGCCACCTGCCGTTTGGTCAGCCTTGCTTTCCTTGTGGCAGACCTGGCTGGATTGCAGAATCAGCAAGTGTGTAGTAACTGGGTTCTTCATCTCTTGGTGCAGGGCCTGATGACCTCCTGGTGATTTGGAGAAAAGCCCTGGCTTTGTGTGCCAACCATGGTGGCAGCAGTTCCTTGATGCCAGGAGACAGAATTGCTTTTGAGTAATTGATAACTAAACATCAGCCCGTGGTTTGGAAAGTGAGATTCATGTTAGGGCAATTGGGGGAGCAGTGCTTCTGTGGGGGCCCTGGGTTTTGGTGAGGTGAAGCCTGGATTCCGCACATGGTCGCTCCTGCTCCCAATATCTGGATTCATCTGGTGCGGCACTAAACATTTCACAAGCATTTATAGTTCACAACAGCTCAAGGTGCTTTTGGAACTACAGAGACAAGGTGCTTATCCGAGGCCATAGCTGGGTTGTCAGAACAGAATTAGCAACCATGTGTGTCTGGCCCTTGGTACATACACATGTAACTTCATGCACACACTTCACAGTGCATACACCATGAATCACGTAGAGAGCCCTGCCTAACCCACCTCAAGGTGAGGATCTGTTGTGGAGCCCCTGCTCCCTCTCCTTACTTCAGTGCACTGCACATCCTCTAGGGCTCTAGGTGTTAGAGTCTGTCTTAGGTATACACCTAAGACACCTTAGGAGGCTAGGCAGCTGCCAGGATGGATACCTGAGGTCCTGCCAGCCTGACTCGGAGCCTGTTCCAAAGGTAGAGGCAGAGGCTTAGGGTCTGAGCCTTTCCCTCCACGTCTGCCCAGAATGGACCAGTCCAGTCACACACTTCCCTTGGGTGTCATTGCCTTGTCTGAGACTCCAGAGGGTGGGGCTCCAGGCTTTATTTAGGTGGGAAGGTTTATTGATTCAGTTGTTCATGCATTGATTGCTATAAAGAAATGGTTTATGGTGATTGCAGGGAAAAATGAAGTTCTGTGGACTGTGTGTGCATAGTA
This sequence comes from Nannospalax galili, assembly GCF_000622305.1. Taxonomy (NCBI): domain Eukaryota; kingdom Metazoa; phylum Chordata; class Mammalia; order Rodentia; family Spalacidae; genus Nannospalax; species Nannospalax galili. Next base: position 851,962 of record NW_008334081.1, on the reverse strand, counting down.
GCTGTTGGTGTGCATGTATGCCTCCCTCTCTGCAGTGAGGTGTCTTTTTCCCTGAGTTCAGATACGCAGTGATACATGTGTGCGCATCCTAATCACATGCCATTCTATATATGAGGTTCTGTGTTTTGTTTTTTTTCCATGTTAATGTATTATGAACATCTTTGATGTCAGTATATATGTGTGTGTGTGTGTATGTATATAAATAAATAAATAAATCTAACATTCTTTTTGATGACTTGCAAGTGGGTATTTATATGGTAATGGCAGTGTTTATAGCAGCTCCAAGTTGACACCACACAATTATTATAAATATATTTTGTAAACTACTGCAAGTATTTCTTTCCACTGGCTAAATTCCAAAATGCTGAAGCTGGGTCAGCAGACATCTGGGTTTAAAATGTCTTTGTTTATGGTGAAGTTGTTCCAGAAGTGTTGTCTAACTGAACTTAATCGCAGTTTGTGAGGGGCCATAGTTTCCTACATTTGTGTCAGTCTGGCTTGGCTCAGCCTGTCTCACTTGTGATAACACACTGGAGGAAATCGCTCCATTCATTTTGCTGTTTAAATGGGGCAGACACAGACATAATCAGATTTTGTTCATGCCGCCAGGCCTTTGAAGGACAGTGTTGTCATTACATTGTTGGTCAAAGCAGTCCCTATGTGGATCTTGGTTCTGCATTATCCATTTATGCACAGGAGTATTTGCATGTTGTATACATGTGACCTGGACTTATTAACTAACTTAGGGGAGCTTTTACTCTGTCTGCTTGGTTTCTGGGAAAAGTCAAAATTTCTATTGTAGTTGTAAATTGTTATGTCCCTTTAACATTAATAACCATTATTTTCTCTGTAACTCTCAGTGCCCCCGTGACTGTCCCCCATGTTCTTTGGTTGACTGGATTTCTTATCAGTGTACAATGTCTTACTCTTCATTTAATGTTTATTTGCCCAAGTTTATTTATCTGTCAGCAGAAGTCCTTGTGTGTGGCTTCTTTTGGCTGATGGATAGCTCCCTATCTGCTTCCTTTTGACTTTTCCCAGCCGTCTTCTTAGCGAGGCTTTGCGTTTCATGTGGGGACTTCTACCCATCGGCACTTTCGTGTTCCTTTCCCTTGTGGTGTTGGTGTTGGGGGTCAAACTCGGAGCCTCTTGCATGCCAAGCAAGAGCCTGACCACCGAGCTTATCCCCGGCCCCACTGTTGATCTTTACCCTTGGCCCTCTGGGTGGCTCTGCCCCTTGTGTACCAGGCTGTGTCTGCCTTTGGGTCCACATTGCCCACCAGAGTGATCCGTTGGCTCTGTGGTTTCCAGTTAGGCTTCCAGTCAGGCATCGCTGTAAATTCTTTCACAGTTTATGTTTTGAATTTAGTGGATTTGGGGAAGAGAATTAATACACAGTTATTTAACTGATTTTTTTTTTTTTTTTTTGTACTATCAGGGATCAGGCCCAGAGCTTTGTATAGGCAAACTACAGACTCTTCCACAGAATTCCCCATTCCTCACTTCGCTGTTTTGACCAGGAACCTGGTGGCTGTGTGGGCAGAGCTGGGGACCAGGAGAGTCCTATGGCATTTTGCTGTCACTCTGCCTCTCAGCCACCAGCTCCCACCATGTGCCTGCCTTCTTTACTCTGTGGTCTTCAGTGTCCACTCTCTGGCTGGCCCTGGTCCCCTGCTCTGGCCTGCCTGGCTCACTCTTGCCCATCCGTCTGCCTGGCACAGGTCCCGCCTGTTCCTGTGTGGCCTGTGTTGGTGGCAAGTCAGGCCCTGGTGGAGCCCTGTGGCCGTTGGGTCCTCTCTTTCATTGGCAGGGCAGCTTGGCTTTGGCCTGGTGATAAAGTGGCCTTTTTATTTGCTGTGTATAACTCCTCTCTCCCCTGTTTTCCTTTAAACTCCCTGTGGTGCTGGGTGAGGCCTGTGTTATGATTTTATTGCTGTTCTTTCTGGACTTTGCCAGAGCCAGGCCTTAGCTCTCTGACGTAAACGCTGCTTAGCTGTTGGGATTTATTGCTCTAAGTAACTGTTTCCAGTGCTGCGAGCAGCTTGAGGAAAGGACTCAGGCTGGTTCAGCCTGGGAAGACTCCTTGGAAAGAGTTCTGAAGGGAGATTTGGGTTGTACCCACCGTACAGCTCTCACTTGGGATGTGCCCAGGCAGGCCACGGTGAACACCACACTCAGACCTCTGCCTGTGAGGCAGGTCTGTGCTAGAGGACTGGTGTACTACTGGTCTGTGAACAGGAGGTCATGTCTTTCTTTCCGTCCTTTTATTTCCTTCCAGTAGCTGCTGTTGTCTCTCCTTGGGGCTGAAGTGTACCTAATGCTGCTAATGGACTGCCTACCAGGAGACCGATGTCGTCACCTGATTACCTGCTTAACACTGACGTTGTCACCGGATTACCCACTTAACACTGCCTCTTCCCTGTGATGCAGATGCAAGTCCCCCTTAGAGAATGTGGGTGGCTAGGAGTCTGTGGTTACCCAGCTGATGGTCCCAGATAGGGAGCTGGTCAGGCAGAGCCAGGATCATGCCTTCTGTTTCCTTTCTCCCTGGGTCACACCAAGAAGTGTGGCTAGTGTCTGGTTACAAATAAAGCAACCATTTTGAGGGAAGCATGTGTAATCCAAGGTCAGAGTTTCAATTTCAGCCATTCTCTGGTTTATTAATACTCTGAGTCTGAAGCCGCACATGGGCACAGCTGGAGACTGTGCCAGTGTAGCACAGTGACTCAGGGGTCCAGAGTGGTGGGTCCTGCCAACTATTGTCACAGGTTGCCCTGTGGGCCTACTCCCAGAAGGCCTCGGCCTGGGTAGTGCTGAGGCCCCGAGTGCCTTCAGTCACTGTGCTCTGTTCTTCATTGTCTTTTTTCATTTTTTGTTTTTCTGAGACAGGGTCTCCCTGTAGCCCCAGGTGGCCTGGAACTCACTATGTAGACCAGGCTGGCCTCAGTCTTACAGAGACCCACCTGCCTCTGCCTCCCGAGTGCTGGGATTACAGGCGAGAGCTGCCCTGTCTGGCTATAGGCTTCACTTTTATCATCTTGAGCCTTATCTATTTCCACTGGTTGGCTGCCAAGATTATTATATGGTAATGCAGAAATTGCATCATAAAGGAACATTTTTATAGCTTTTAAATCATGATCTGCAGTGGTGGTGTGTTTTAGAGATACCACACAGTTTAAGGGGAGAAAATGAATTTTCTGGAACTGTGATGAATACAGGTGTGGATGCTGATCCAGTGGTAACAGTTGAGTTGTAGACTAAGTGAGGCCTGGGTGTAAGAGGCCACTATAGACAAGAGCTCGTAAGACTATGGCCAAGGCCAGTAGGTCTGCCATGTGTACAGGCAGCAAGGGGTAGCCAGTCAACAGAGGGCCTGGCAACTTCAGCAAGGAGGTAGCCTCCTGCAGCACAGTCAGCTAGAGAGGAGGCCCTTCATGCCGTCCTGGGAAGGGCATAGGGGCACTGGGAGTCAGGCACCCAAGGGTCTGGGCGGTGAGGCGCGAGACCAAGCCAGGGTCATGGACAGGCGACTGTGACTTCCAGCAGCACACCACCAGGTGCTCTGGTGAAGGACATGAGATGCCTCGGGCAGTGGCCCGGGCTTGGGTGGGAGTGTGATCCTGGGAGAGCTCCGGCCTGCCTTCTGAAGGAAAGGGTTCCAGAATGCTCCATGTCCTTCCTGCTGCCGCCTGCCCAGAGCCTGGCACCCGCAGCCACTGCCCCGGTTCCATGTGCAGCAGTTGTCACCACCTGGTTTCTCCCGCTGTCGCTGTCAGGGTCTTGGTCAAGATTTGTTCTGGAGACCACGTAGACAGAAGAACTTTTATCAACCTTTTTTTTTCAATTCTCAAATTGTGTTTTGTCTTTTAAAAATCACGAATCCTCTGTCGTTATGAAGAGCTCAGAATATTCACTGTCAATGGTGCATTGATGGTTTGTTTTGGCAATTTTCTGAAAATTCTTATGCAGTTTGGAGAGCATTTGCATTTGTGTCCTTCTTTCAAAGCCCCCATTGTAGAGATGCAAATCTCTGAGTTTGGAGATGCTGAATGTTGGATGATTAATGATATTGAAATTTAAGAATGAACTCCCGGTATGTATTTGACATAGAAAACTCAGTACTCGAATCATTAGGAGCCATTGAGCACAGCTTGGTGCTGGAACAGAAAAGCCATAATTGCAGCGCCCGGCAGCGGGGGCAGGTCGTACGTGGACAGGTGTGCAGATGTGCACCGCCTCCAGACGCAGGGCTGTGCAAGGCTGGGAGCCGCTCCAGCTGAAGAGCTGGCTCTGTTTAACTGTAGGTGTTTAAAACTTATAGTAATCATAAATCAACATTGATTACGTGCTTACTCCAAGTCAAAACCCGCTGTGCTTTTAAGAGACCAAAATGAATAGCAAGTTCGTTCTGAACTGTGCTTTCCAGTCATTTCATTTGTGTGGCATGGCAACCTTATGAGGTGAGCTGGAACACCATCGCCCCATTGTGGGTGAGGAAACAGGTACCGGGTGCCATCAAACAGATGCCCAGGCTGAGGTCTGACAGTGCCTCAGAGGCCAGCCAGGCTCTGGGGATCCATCACTCACATGTGCTTCTCTGTGGGTAGAACTCTTTGTGTGCTGTGGGCCCATGTGGGTCTAGTCATCCTGTCCTCATGCAAGGAGCTCCCAGGCCACGCAGGCAGGAGCAGCAAGCACCTTGGATGGAGTGGCTCTTGCCATGAGAAGGGACATGCAGGCCATAGAAGCCCACAGAAGGGCTGTTGGCAGTTAAAGGAGATGCTCCCATACAAAAGATGTATTGGCTGAGTCTGAAAAGCAGGGCATAGATCCTTGCTGCCCAGGGTGCCTGGCCTGGCAGAGGCAGGATCAGCATTGTGGGAGAGAGCTGGGCTTAGGAACACGTGGGCCTGGATCAGAATGCAGTGTGTGGCTGTGAATCCGTCACCTTTTGGCACAGAGATCCTGACCTTGCCATCCTGTGTTTGCCCTCTCTTGCGATGCACTTCTGTTGCTAAGGGCCTCAGCCATCTAGGCACAGCTGTCCTGGACCTTCTGGCCTTGCCTGCTCACACTGCATTTTAGGTGTTTTGTGCACCTCCTCTGAGCTAGGCCAGTCCTGGAAAGCTGAGTTGGAGAAATTGAGTGCCTGGCATACCAAGTTAGTTTGGGGATTTGGGATGAAGCTTTCTTCATCCTCTCAACATCTTTCTGCTTCTTTTATGAGAATGTGATGGAAGTGGACACTTTGAGGAAAATTGTAATGATTAAGACAAAACGAAACAAGGTAGAGGACCTTCCTAGAGTCGTGTCCTGGGTTCACGTGAGTGCTCTGAGCCAGCTCAGGATAGCGAATTCCAGTGCTAGACCGTGAAACAGACGGTGTTCAACATTTCAGTCATGTTTTAAAGTTTGTGCTACTGTGTACTAGGAAAGGTAGAAGTGAAGCTTATTTAAAAGTGGCGTTCGTATATTTTAAAATAAAATCTGTGGCTTACATCTTTATTTTACTTCATTTGAGACATTTGTAAAGAGCAGTATGAGGTTGGTTGAAGGGTTTTGATGCACTTTTCTCTTCTGTAGTGATCATTGACTGGAAGGATTGGTTTTCTGAGCTGTTACATTCTCACAATCCGCTCTTGACCTAGTATTTACTTTAGATGATGGGATAACAGTCCAATCATGTGAGCCCTTGGTGACAGAAGTTGGGATACATAGGTATTTCATTGTGTGGGGAGCACATGTGGAGGCTAGAGGTCAGCCCCAGGCATCATTCCTCAGGAGCTACCCACCTTATTTTTTCGGACAGGGTCTCTCACTGGGACCTGGAGCTTGCTGCTTTGGCTGGCTGGGTGGCTAGTGAGCCCCAGGGATTCACCTATCTCTCCTACCCAGTGCCAGGGTTACAGTAGCACACATCATCATGCCCAGGTTTTATGTGGGTACTGGAGATTGAACTTAGGTCCTGGTGCTAGTGCCACTTCACCCCTGAGCTTTCCCCCAGCTCCTTCCCCGAGATTTTCACTCTAAGGGCGTTTTTTAGAACACTGCGTCTTACAGTCTGGCTCTCCAGCTGCTGTGTCTCTGCTCCTTCCTGCTGTTGGTAACACAACTGTAATCTACAAAGGGGGCTGGAGAGATGACTCAGCAGTTAAGAGTACTGGCCGTTCTTGTTCTTGTAGAAGATGTGGGTTCGAAGCCCAGCTCCCACATGGCAAGTAACAACCCTCTGTAACTCCAGTTCCAGGGGAACTGATGCCCTCTTCTGTCTTCCGCAGGCATTGCACGACACACAGGTGCACTCATATACACGCAGGTATAACACTCATAACACATACAATAAAATTTAAAAAAGCAAAAAATAAAAAAAACCCAATTTGTAATCTACAGAAATTTGTCACGTGGTTCTGGAGGCATGAAGGCCAAGCTCAGGGCTGTGTCTGTGAGAGCTGCTCTGGGCTTTGCGTGGCTCTGCCCTGCTGCTTCCTTATGTGGTGGAGCCAGGAGTCGGCCCAGCAGGGTGCATTCCTCACCTTCACCCCTTCCCAGTGGTCTCACTTCCTAAGACAGCACCTCTGGGTGGGGGACACCAACAGCTAGACCTTCCCAGCAGGTGCTGAACCTGCGGTGGGAGAGGTACAGGCTCTACTGTGACTAACTGGCACTCACAGCTGGGTGTGCTCTTCTTCTGTTCTCCCAGGAAATCTCCTATAGAAACATAGAGCTGTTCCTCAGTAGTTGACTTAGAGACCTCACGAACTGCTGTTGGTGCCCTGAGAAAACCATGGATCTGTTCTCTTAAGAGTGAGCAAGGCTTTTCCTTAGTGGAAACTCCTCACTCCCATATCCAGCAGCATGATGCAGAATTCTCCATGTTCTTTTTTTTTTTTTTTAAATTATTATTTTTGTTTTATTTGTATGAGTGTGTTGCCTGCATGTGTGTAAGTGCACTTGTGTTGCGCAATTCCCACGGAGAACTGAAGGGTGCTGGCATAACTGGAGTTATGGACAGTTAGCCACCATGTAGGTGCTGGGAATCGAACCCGGGTCCTCTGCAAGATCAGCCAATGTTGTTTAACCACTGAGCCATCTCTCCAGCCCTCTTGATGTTTCTAGCTTTCTTCACATGGAGCCAGTCCAAGTCATCTTCAAGTCTGTCCCTCCATCTGGGTTGATGACTGCTTGCCTGTGGCCTGCACCTGCCTCCACTCTTTCCCTTGGTGCCTGTAGAGTTCCATGTGACTGAGAGATTCAAAGACTGCCTTATGCTACATCTCTCTCTCTGGTCAGTGACAATGCTTTGCTGGTCCTGTTGAAGGGGTCAGGGAAGCATGATTAAATTTGCCACTTTCAGATTTGTAAAACCTAACATGAACATGGGTGCAGATGCTTATAGTGGGACCTGGGTAGGGTCAGTCTTGAGAAGCACAGAGGTAGGGTGCTTGCTAGCTGCCACACAGCTGGGGAGAAGTGGCAATCTTGGGGACCTTAAGGCCCTAATTGAAGACTTGAGAGGAGGTGGTGATAGGTAGAGGCTGCTGGTTCCAGGCTGTGTAGAGGAAGCCAGGGAGCCACTGAGAGGAAGTTCATTAGCCTCTGGGAGCGCAGCAGCTTTAGGCTGCCAGGGAGGTGTGCCAGGAGGTATCAAAAGCAATGTGCTTCTAGGAAGGCTGAGGTAAGGCATGCCCAGCTGGTGGCATGGCCCACACCAGCCCAGAGCTGAGTATTGTACCCTTTGTGGACCTCCACCTCCGCTGTGTAAGCAGTCTCAGAGTCAGACCAGCAGGTTAGCTAAGTTGTACCATGGCCAGGCAAGGCCCCCTGGCTGTGTGTGTGGCCTGACCTTCCTGGAGATTCTGTCTCCTTTTCTTCTCCCTGCTCAAGACAGAGCGATGCACAGAAATAAGCCGGCATTCCTAGTCTCGTTAGCCTGGCCTGGGTCCAGTCTGCGCTGTGTGTACTCCATAGAGGCCTGACCTGCAGACCTCAGCGGAAGCCAGTTGTCCTTCCTGCTCCTCCGTTCCTGGAAAGCTTTGCCACACATAGCCAGGGCTGCTCTGGGTTCATCTGGTCCCTGCTACTGCTGTTGGTTGGGACAAGATTGGCTCTGGTTGGATATGTGGATATGTTGTTAATTTGTCCTCACTCTTGAAAGGAAATTGATAGCAGCGGCCATCACCAAAATGTGGAGTAAAGATGGAAACATGTTATTTTCTCCTTCACCAGGTTTGGGCCTTACTGCGTTCTTTCTCTGGAGTCCTGACCCCTTCCTGTTAGGCAAAGTTTGCAGCGGTTGTTGGCATTGCTGCACTTTTCTGTGGCCAGAACTTGCTTTGATGAGCCACTGGCACAGGAGTCCCTGTGTCAACGAGGGGCTTAGTGCTGCTGCGAGCTTCCAGTGCAGCCTGTGGAAGTGTCTCCAGAGACTTGTCTTTGGGTCGTGCTTGCTGGCTGCTGGTCGTTTGACAACTAGTTGTTCTGCAAAACCAGTGCAGAACACAGAGGGTCAGTTACTTCTAGGGCCTGCCTCTAATCTTGAGGCATTTGTAGGTGAGCCGCCTGTTTCTCCATGGTCTTCCCAGTCAGTGACCCGGTGGAACCAGGAGAAAGTGTCAACTGCAAGGGACGTATCTACACATACTTACCTAGTCCTCCCATCTGCCAAGGGCATCAAAAAGTTCAAAGTGAGAAGGGGGATTCTTGGATGGGATCCTGGAGTGGAAAGAAGAGACTGGAAACAGGAACTCCAGATACACTCTAGATTTTAGCTGTTCAAGCTACCGTCCATCAGGGTTGCTTCCTCAGTTGTGATTAATGCATCCTTTTCCGTCAGTAGAATTTGGACTCTGAAAAATAATCACCAGGTGTTCTTTGTGAATGGCTCATCACCCGCTGCAGCACCCCAGCATTAAGCGCTTGCTCACTTCCTTTGGGGATCACACAGCACTGTCCTTCTTTATGTTTGCATGTGCGTGTGAGGTCACTGGCCTAGCAACTCATCAGCGGCCAGTATCATAAACATTGAGGCCCGAAGAGTTCCCATGGGGGAGAGAGCTTTCTCTTGACGGATGCCGGCGTCCAGTTATCTAGACAGGCGTGCAGATTGGAGGCCTCAGGTGAGTTCAGGAAAGACGTGCACCTGGAACTGCTTTGCAGTCTGGGAGGGACCCACGTGTCCCTGCCCAGGAGTCACCTTCCTAGCTTTCCTACTTTAGAGGTGTTTTTTTCTTGGTGTTGCAGTTTCTATGGATGGAGTCCTATGATGCTTTCTCTCTTCCCCGGCTCCTTTAGCAGTGTGTCTGTGAGGTGGTTTGTGTTCGTGGCTGGTCCATTTCCATGGGTTTGCAGTTTCTTACTGGATGGACCGTCAGAGTATTCATTCATCTGGGTCTGACGCTGCGCTCCAACCCGAAGCCTTCTTTCTGTTCCATTTGCCCGTCTTCAGTGTTCAGTGTCGTCTTCCCATCTTTATCGTTATGGCTGAATTGTGTCTCCCACAATACTGAAGATCTGATTGCTTTTCTCCCGTGAATTGACCAATCAGCTGTTGGGTTTGGTGGTGAAATGCCTCTTCGAGACTTTATTGAGGAAACCGACTTGTCCTTACTCTCCTTGCTGCTTTGTAGCAGCTTCTTATACAGACTGGCCATGGCTTTTTGCTGGTTATCTCTGTTGCTATTTTCTGTCAACCCTGTGGGTTGCCTTTTCTCTGTCTTTTTTAATGCAGAAGATGCTTTTAATTTTAATATGGTCCTTGTTCTCCGTTTGTGTCCACCTGAAGGTCTTGAAGCTACTCTGCAGTAAGTTTTAGTAGAAACCTCACCACTTTACTGTTCATATTTTGGTTTGGGGCCCACCAGAATTTTTTAAGTACGGTGTTAGGTGAGGGTTAGGCATACTTTAATTTTCAGTTAGCTCTGTAGTATTTATTGAAAAGATTAGTGCTTTCTCTTTTGCTGTCCAATTTCAGTCAAGTTTCTGTGTAAGTGGGTTTGTTTCTAGTGGTTTGCTGAGACTCTTTCTTGCTTTGCTCTTCTGTCTGTGACCTTCAGTTAGGTGTTGACCAGCAGTGTATTGTGGGCATCCACGTTGCACTGCAGGCTCCCATCACCATGGTGCATTTGCTACAGGTTCTGTGTAAATAGTCTTTCAGAAGAAAGCTGTTCTCATCTGCTCTGAATTTGCAAAAGAATTGCTCTCCTGGAAGGTGCCAAAAACATTTAGGCTGAACCACATGAAACTACAGATATCTTTGTCTGTAAAAATGAAGCTTTCATTTGGTTTGGCTTCATATATTAGACTCTGCATCAATCATAATTTCTTTCCTTTTATTTGATTAATGTGATAAATTTTCTTGATTGTTTTTACTTCAGTGTTAATCTAGCCTTACATTTCTCTAACCATGATTATAATGTACCGATGGTTCCAAGATTTCTTCTCTTGAAATATTCTCTTAAGCTTTGGCATTAAGCTTATGCTGGCACCTTAGGTTATGAGGGAGTTGTGCTTTTTTTATATCTAGCATTAGCAAAGTTTTTTGTAGAGTAAGGACGCTCTGTGTACCGCATGTAGTCTCCGGTGCATCCCCTGTCCCTGTCTTTCTACCACTTAGCAATTTAAGAACCAGTTCTACTTTGCAGATGGAACAGTGGTCAGGCCATAGGTTGTATTGGCCAGTGGGCCCTGCTTTGTCTGCCCTGTTCAACTTTCCTGAAGAGTGTTCGCAAGTCTTGTTTCTTAAATGCCTGGAAGAATTCACTGGTGAACCTGTCTTTGAGTATGGGAAGTTATATGAATTCTGCTCTAAAATGATATAGGACTGTTTAGATTTTCTCTTTTTTCTTTCGTCAGTTTTGTATAATTAATTTTACTTGGGTTTTTTTTTTGTTCCATCTAAGTTTTAAAATCTGTTGATAGGAAGTTTCTTAAAGCCCCTTATTCTGTGGTGTATGTGGGGTTTGTAGTTTGACCTCTTCCATTTCTGATATTGCTTATTCCTTCCCCTTTTCCTTCATTGGTTTTGCCACAAATTTTATTACTTGCAATAATATTTTTAAGGACCATGTTTTATTTCTTGATTCTCTGCTGGATTTAGTAAGAATCAACCACTGCGCTTACAGCCATTGTTTCATTTTATTCTTTGCTTTTAATTTGCTGGATCTTTTGCTTATTTACTGGTTAAGGTAACTATTCAGATCACTAAATTCTTCATACTTTCTTGCTTTGTAGCATATATACTTAAGACTGTGAATTTGCACACTTGCATGACTAGCTAGATCGTCTAAGCTGGTTAACACCATTTGTCTTGTAATTCAGTCAACAGCATTACCGAATTTCTCTTGTTATATCTCCTTTGACCCATCGATTATTTGCAATTCCAACCATTCATAAATTCCCTGGTGCTTCACTCTTATTTTGTAATGGATTTCTGGTTTAATTTCACTGAAATTACTGTGTATAATTTCGGTTCTTCAGTGTCTATTGGATATTGCTCTACCGTTGACCTTGGGTCAGTTGGCTAGTGTCATATGCTCAGTTCCACGTGGTGATTTGATCGAGTGTGCTAACCCTGGTGCTCAGGGCTGTGACTTGGCAGCTGTCTGCCCACCTCTCTGCATTACTGAGATTGGATTTGTAAGCCCTGCTCTAGTTGTGGATTGGTGATGGCGGTCTTCCTTCAGCCCTGTCAGCTCTAGTTGTGGGTTGCTGATGGCGGTCTTCCTTCAGCCCTGTCAGCTCTAGTTATGGGTTGGTGATGGCGGTCTTCCTTCAGCCCTGTCAGCTCTAGTTATGGGTTGGTGATGGCGGTCTTCCTTCAGCCCTGTCAGCTCTAGTTATGGGTTGGTGATGGCGGTCTTCCTTCAGCCCTGTCAGCTCTAGTTATGGGTTGGTGATGGCGGTCTTCCTTCAGCCCTGTCAGCTCTAGTTATGGGTTGGTGATGGCGGTCTTCCTTCAGCCCTGTCAGCTCTAGTTGTGGGTTGGTGATGGCGGTCTTCCTTCAGCCCTGTCAGCTCTAGTTGTGGGTTGGTGATGGCGGTCTTCCTTCAGCCCTGTCAGCTCTAGTTGTGGGTTGGTGATGGCGGTCTTCCTTCAGCCCTGTCAGCTCTAGTTGTGGGTTGGTGATGGCGGTCTTCCTTCGTGGATTGGTGATGGCGGTCTTCTTTCAGCCCTGTCAGCTCTAGTTGTGGATTGGTGATGGTGGTCTTCTTTCAGCCCTGTCAGCTCTAGTTGTGGATTGGTGATGGTGGTCTTCTTTCAGCCCTGTCAGGTTTTGCTTTGGCACATTTGCTGTCAGAATAACTTTTCCTTTTGGCATATCCGTGTTTCTCCCTGTGGTGCTTCCTAGGCAGTAGTCCAGTTTCAGGACCACCGGGTGCTGCCTGACTCCTCATGCTTTGTATACAGCTTGCAAACTAGCAGGAGCCTGAGTGTCTAGCGGCTTGAAGTCCTCCTCCCCTGCCCTTCCCCTCTTTCTACCCTCTCACCTTGGTACCCCAAAGCCCCGACTGTCTTGGCAGGCCTGTTCAGTGCCTTCACACACACATCTGTGCTAATTTAAATTTACCTCCTTATCCAGGGTAGCTTGGTATAAATCAGTTGTTACAGTCCACAGTGGAAGTCAAGGTTTCCCTGCCAGGGCCTGGTATCGTGTTTTCTAACAGTGGAGGTGTGCAATCCTGCCCGTATGCCTCTGTCCACTCTTCAGGGCCCCTGTCCAGCTGACTCTGTCCCAGGTCTGCACTGGTCTTTATGTTGTTGTGAGGTATGAGATAGCTATGGGATGTGTTTTTAGGCAGCTGAATTGTAGCTGCAGCCGTGGGTTCTGCTGTACAGCACTTCATTCGGGATCTTCACACGGAGACCTCGTCACACCTTGTGAGTGCTGTGAGGCCTCCTTGCTGTCAGTTCCTGGTCTATACATCCAGCCCCTCAGCGTGAGTAAGGAGCCCATTCAGGAAGTAGTGTGGTGTGGAGGGCTGTGTTCTGGTCCCTGCTTGGTGGCTTGCTCCTCTGCCCTTTGTCCTGTGGAGTCAGGGCCGTGTGGAAGATCATGGTTCTTGGCTCTGGAATTCCTTCATTCTCAGTAAGAGTAGCAGATGGATGCTTTTGGGCTTCCACACTTGGGGTGGAGTGCAGAACGGCTTCTCTGGAGTAACCTTTTTGTTTTGAAATGGATGGATGCTGGAGTGAGAGCCATTTCTGTACATTAACGTTTCTTTTGTGCTTAGTGAACCATGCATTTGATGTAATATGGTTGCATTATAATACCATGTTTGCTCTGTCACATGTATCTTACTATAGTTGCTCATTTAAAACTTTTTTTGTACTTTTGTTTACAAATTGAACTACACACCGCTGGCAAGTTTTTCTCCCCCAGAAAGCAAGGCTTTCTCATTAGAAGGCCCTTTCAGCATTATCCTGAAGCAGTTATTTTGTTTTACAGAGTCAGCATATTCCTAAGACACACAAAGTGAATATATAGCATAAAGGTTAGCTGACCTGTGACACTTTTGTGGCAAGACCCTGGGCCACTCCTTAGAGCTCGCTGTAGCCTGCTTTCTGGAAAGTGGAGAGTAGTCTGGAACAGTGGGTGATGGCAGCAGTCCTGAGGCTGGAGTTGAGGTGTTCCTGTTAACCTCCTGCAGTCCTGATGCCAGGCAAGGGACCAGGTGAGGCTCAGCTGCTGCCCTCACCCCAGGATTCTGGCTCAGCCCTGGCCAGGCCCGAGGTTCCTTTCAAGTTTCCGTGTAGTCAGCTAGCTGGTCACACTCTTGATATCGATAACCTATGTCCTTCAGTGTTTGAAATTTCAGAATAACTTGAACTTCCATTCTGAAAACAAACCAAGTGAGGCCGTGTGTACACATGGCACCTTGCCCTCCTGAGAGCCACAGCACTGGCTTGTGTCCTCTCTGTGGCTGCCCAGAGGAGCCATGGGGGGCGGTGTCGCCCTAGAAGAGGGGTGTCCAGAGGGGCCATGGGGGGGTGTGCCCTGGCAGGGTGCCCAGAGGAGCCATGAGGGGGTGGGCATCCCCTAGGGGAGGGGTCCCAGAGGAGCCAAGTGGGGGGCATCCCTAGAGGGAGGGTGCCCAGACAGAGGCAGGAGGCACCCAGCTTGCCCGCGTGTCCCACCCTGGGAGGAGCTGCCGCTCTTGCAGAGGCTACATCTCTCCAGTTGCAACTTTCTCATCTTTGGGTGGTTCCTGATTTGCAAACTTTAAAACCCAGCTCTTAAGAAAGGGATTGTAGCAACAGATGACAGGATCTGAGGCTTCTAGTAATTTCCATAGCACTTTGTGCCCTTGGTTGTGCACACTGGCAGGACTTTGCAGATGCCATCTGAAGGAGGCCTTTGGAAGGAGATTGGCCCTGAGGCAGGCCATTGGGTCCTAGGGTCAGCTGTGTGGCCGGACAAGGCAGTGTGGCCCCATTTACCCCCCAGCCTGGTCCTGTGCCTGATTGGGCAGCCTGGCGCTGCTTGGAAATCCTGGGTGTGCTACTTGCTTGGAGGAGGGGCTCCACTTACACTCCCAGCCTCAGGCCGGGCAGTGGCTGCCAAGTGGTTTCTTAAAAGGAATTCCTCCTCCCCTGATTAATTTCTGGCATGCAGCTCTGGGGCGCTCTTGCGTCAGTAAGTCGTCATAAACCCCCAGTCGTCTGGATCAGACATAAACACCAGGCCAGCTCCACCGCTCCTGACACCCTGCCAGGCCTGGCTGCCCTGGAAGCCTAGAATGGGCAGCTACAGAAAGAGGTAGCAAGGACCACTGCTGCTTACAGAGTCCTCTCTCAGTGGGTGCCAAAGTTGACATGCCACGCTCTGCTTGCAGGATGAGATGCTACACACAGATGTAACTTATTTATGGAATGTGGCTGTTGCTGCTCTTGCATCCCAGGCTCATCCATAGGATGTTTTACTCTTTGGGAACAGTTACTACCTTCCAGTGGCTTTCAGCCTGGGTTTGGAAAGGTCCCTGTGTGAGACCCAGTGTGCTTTCAGCATTGGGAGCTGAGGGTGCTTCTTCCTGTCCAGATCTTAAGGCTTACTGCTGTAGTCTGAGGGTCTGTTCCACCAACATGTGAGACCCTCTCTGGTCTTCCCTTGTGGCTTCCCTCTTTGGGGCACCCTTGCAGTATTGGCCTGTAGCCTCAGAAAAGGCCAAAAGAGAACTGATCTCCCTTGTACTCAAGTGCACACCGGGCCAAAGTGTGATGAAATGTTCTGTCATGGATTCCCCCCAAGGGCTCCTAAAACAGACCTTGAGCCTCAGTTCTTGAAGATGACTCACAGGATGGGCAACTAGTAACTGATGGCCTGCTGTCAGTGGCAGAGGTAAACATTAGGGCTTTCCAGGGTGTCTTCAGGGAGCATGTGCAGCTGTATCCCTGCAGCCTAGCTGCTGCAGATGCTGAGGGGTGATGGGGGCCCTGTGTGGGCTTTGGGGGAGCTGTGTCAGGCCATCCTGTGATCCAGGCAGATTCCTTCAGAGGCAGAGCTGCAGTGTAACACTAAGGCCTTGGTGGGCCGGCCAGTGGGTGCTGAATGTGATCTCATTATCTGATCTCTTATCATTCTCTGCCTTTGCTGTCCAGCGGTGGTGAGGACCACAGGTTAAGGGAGACTTCTGAATGAAAAGTAAGCCTCGGGTGTCTGTAGTGCTAATGGCAATGGTACGGAAACCTGGTGAGCTGTTTCAGCCAAGAGTGTCTCTCCTTGCCCCTAGGGCTCCGCGACCTGTGGATCTGGCGCCCAGGGTCTCCCACACAACCTGAGCTGAATGCAGGGACGTGGCCACTTCTGTACCCCCTGGCCCCAGGGTAGGGGTGATGGGATCAGGCCTCAGCTCACCCGTTAATACCAGTTGCTCCTCAGCCTTGTGTCTCCTCCGTGGGAACAGGCTGCTTCTGCTGCAGGGTATGGCAAGGCTCCAGAGCTAGGCTGAGTGCCCCAGGAGATGAGGCTGAGAGGACAGCCAAGCAGGGCTCAGCCTCTGAGACCCCAAACCCCTGTGGCTTCCTGCCAGGTCTGCACAGGCTAAGGTCTTGAAACACGTGTTCAGTAAAGGCAGTTAATCAGTGGTTTTAAGTGAAGCTTTTCCCAGAAACAGGTGCATGTAGCACCATTGCAAGTGATGTGGTCTCACCAGTTCCTTGTCTCCCTCTTGAGCTCACAGGGCCTGGGAAGTCTTCGATGTGTGTTAGAGATGAGATCAGGAGGACGTGTAGTCATGAGAACTCTACCTGCTCCATTCGCTGTTTGGGGTCTTGAGGTGGCTTGGGTGTGGGGCTCCCAAGCCACAGAGGCAGCAGCTGTTTGCTTGGTAGGATGCCTTTCGTAAAGGCATTGGAAGTCCTAAGTCAGCCTCACACACTTAACAATACATGGCTCCCTGTGCTGGACTCCCTATCCCTGACAGTTTTCATTAGTTTTGAAAATTATTCCGTATCAGTTAATAAAAATACTTGCCTGGGCATGGTAGCACAGGCCTGTAATCCCAGCACTGAGAAGCTAAGGCACTAGGATCTTGAGTTCAAAGTGACTGGTTTTTCTTTATTTGTTTTTACTTTATGTGTATATTTTGCCTGCATGTATGTAAGTGTGCCTATGTCATGCAGTGCCCACAGAGGACAGAAGAGAGTGTCAGATCTCCTGGAACTGGGGTTAAGGATGGTTGTTAGTTACCATGTAGGTGGTGGGAATCGAACCTGGGTCCTCTGTAAAAGTAGCCAGTGTTTCTAATCACTAAGCCATCTCTCCAGCTTCCTCTTACTCTGTTTTTACCCCTGGGTGTTTTTTTTTTTATCCCCACCCCCCAACTTGTATGCCAGTTTCTTGGTTCATCATGTGTCTTATTTGTTGTGGTAAAATACAATAGAGGTGTGTAAAAGTGCCCACCATGACCATTTTAAAGTGCATTTCAGTCACATTAAGTACTTGTGCACGTTGTGCATCCACCTCCAGAACACAACGTTTTCAGCCTATCCCAAACCCTAGCTCCTTGCTTCCCTTCCTAGTCCTGGTAGCCACCATCTTGCTTTTTGTCTAACTCCTCTAGGTACTGTAGATAAGTGGTATCTACCCTTCTGCCTGGCTTGGGTTCCAAGGTATAGTGTTTTCAAGATTCAACCCTGTCATGTCAGAATTTCATTCCTCTTTAAGGCTGACTAATGTTCCCTTGATACATGGTTCACACCTTGTTTATCCAGCCTGGGGATGGAGACTTGGGTTCTCTGCTTTTTGGTTGCTGTGAACATTGGTGTACATATATCTGCTCGAGTTCCCACTCTGAACTCTGTGGGGCAGACCTGGAGAACTATGTGGCAGTTCTCTGTAACCACTGAGAAGCCTCAAAGAGTTCACAGCACTATATGGGTTTCTATTTTTACTAGCAATGCCCAAGGGGTCCACCTTTTTTGCATCTTCCCCACATTTAGTATTTTGCATGTTGTTGGAAATAGCCACCTGGTAGGTGTGAAGTGGCATCTTCTGGTTGGTTGCATTTGCATTTGCCTATTAGGTGGAGGTGCTGAGCATCTTCCCACCATACTGTTTCTGTGTCTAGGAGAATGGTCTACTCAGGGTCTGGGCTGGCTTCAAATAGATTTGGTTATTTTTTTGTTGAATTGCAGTACTTAGTGTGTTTTGGACGTACGGCTTGCACTAGTTTCTCTCCTCTCACTCTTTCTGTAGTGTCTTTACTTTGATGAGTTCAGTTCCTGTTTCTGTTTGTTTCTGACCTTGGATGGCACATCTAAGCCACCAGGTCCACAGCAGGAAAATTTTCTCCTTGCTTTCAGCTAAGAGTTTTTGGTATTAGTTTTTGTATTGAGAATGTTGAATTTGGGTTGGATTTCACCTGTGGGGTGGTGAGGTGGGGATCTCTTGTCATTGCTTTGCTGAGGACCTCTGTTGTCCAGCAGTAAGCAGACGCTGCTCAGCTGCAGCCTCGTCTCTGACTTCCTTCTGCCATCATTCCCGTGTCAGCACCTTACCCACACCCTTTTCTGTTGTGATCCCCCCTCTCTAAAGCATGGAGTGCTGAGAACGGCTGACAGGTGCCTGTAGGAGTCAGAGCAGGTAGTGTGCAGCTCAGGTTGCATTTGCCGCACCCAGTCAGTGAGCCTTTCATGCCTGCCCTCAGCTTGCGGCGGAGTCTCCCTGGGATCTGCCCTGGGACCCTGAGTGTGCTGGCTGCTGCAGGGTGGTGGGTGCTGCTGAGCTGGGAGGTGCAGGCTGCACACACAGGCACCTTGCCTTGCCTGGATTCTGCTGAATAAACACACGGTAGCAGCAGTCAACAAAGAGGGAGCAGGATTTACTATCTAACTGAACTCAGATATTGCTGTTCTTCTCTTTAACTGAAACTGTTCGAAGAACCAAACTGCTACTGTTCTCTTACGTTTAGTTTTCTTTCTTCACAAACCTCTGTCTGGGACAATGTGCTGTTGTATGGCCTGTTTTTCCTATTGAACTTCACACTGGTTCATTGAGCAGAATGGGTTTTCTCACCCCATCCTTTAGAATGGTGTTTCTCTCAGCTAACTGCTTAGACATTTGCCTTTGCACATCCACGTTGTTTAAAGTTCAGATTTGTCTGAAAACTTTCTTTGAAAATATTTCTCAGATGCTCAGCTTCTGTTGATGGGCAACATATTTTTCAGCTGTGATCCAGTGTCATCTGCCAGTTGTGCTCGTCTATGTGTTTGAAAAGTCCTGTTAGCCTCTTTGCACTCCCTTAGTGTCACAGTGCGTGCCCCCATGCATATGCATGTTTTGTGGCCTGAACCTGAAGGGAAGCTACAAAGAATGTATTTCAGGGTACTCCGATTGCCTCACCCTGCATCCCTGTTCAGCATGGAAGAAGCCAGAGCAGTCTGCATCCCTATTCCCTATGGCAATTTGGGTAACCCCTTCAGAGGATGGTGTGATAAGAATAGGAGGTAGGAATTGGCTAGGCAGTTAGGGTAAAAAGACCCTAAAGAAAAGTAGCCAGTTTCTTGCCTAAAAGTCAAAATGCCCTTGGACCTGTTAGCAACATACTCTGTTCTAAAGGCCAAAAATATCAAAAGTATTTGGGAGCTTGTCTCTAATCCTTAAAAGATTTTAGGGTCACCTCTTCAGAGGGGGAATGTTGGAGGGGAGGGAGTGGGCATGGATTTGATCAAAACACCTTATATGCATGTCTGAAATTCTCAAAGTTTTTGTAAAAGTTAAAAAAAATGTATTTCATTTTGAACACTTGGGGTTTGCTTAAAGTTACAGGTTTTAAAAATTTTTTTATTATTTTTATTTTATGTGTGTGCATGTATTGCCTGCATGTAGGTAAGTGTACCCGTGTCATGCAATGCCCGCAGAGGACAGAAGAGGTTGTGGGATCCCTTGGGACTGGAGTTACAGACAGTTGTTAGCTGCCATGTGGGTACTAGGATTCAAACCTGGGTCTTCTGCAAGAACAGCCGATGTTCTTAACAGCTGAGCCATCTCTCTAGCCCCAAAGTTACAGGTTTTTTGTGTCTTTGAATTTCCTGATACTCCTGTGTGATGAGTGGTGGCTTGGGGTTACCTCCGTGACTGCTGCTCTGCTCCTCCTTCCTGTCAAGTGGTTCCCCTGTGGGGAAGGGCTTCCCAGGTGAAATGCATGTGCTGTGGTCCTGCTTTCCACTTCCTACCCATCCTGCTCACGAGGTGCTCTGACACAGGACTGTTCTCAGGAGCTAACTGCATCACCTTTTGATTTTACACAAAGCAGTTTATTTACTAAATGGAAAAATGGTCCCTTCAATTGTAAAAGTTTCCGTGTGGTCTCAACTTAAAATCTGACAGAGTTAAAAGGTGTACTGTGAAGGAAACCACCCCCACTGCCCTACCAGACCACCGTCAGCCGAGGGGATGTGGTTCTGAGAAAATGGCAGGTTACTTCTGCTGTGGAGCCTCTGGCAGTCTTTTCCTCCCGCTTGGGAGGCCTGCCTGTGTACCATGATGCTGCAGTGATGTAGCACGATGGATCAGTGGCCTTTTTGCACCTGTTACTATCTCAGTACTTACACTTCCTCTTACCTATAGCTCCTCCGTGAACACACTTACAGATCTTTGTGTTTGTGGCAGTTGTCCTTATCAGTGCTTTTGGATAAAAGTTCAGAGACATATAAGTCCCGAGACAAGGGACAGGCATTTGAGTGGTACTGCCAAGTTGCCACTGAAGATGTCTGTGGCATGTGTTCCTTCTAGCTGTGTGACATGTTTTGTCTCTGTGCCTGCAGTTCCTCATGGTTCTTTTATTGAACAGCGCACAGCAGGCAGGCCCACAAGAGTGCTCAGCTGCCCCAGCCGGGTGTGGTGAGCTTGCAAGTCTACATGGATGTGGGACTCAAGGTGATGGGGTTGAGACATGCTCCTGGGCATCAGTTACCCGTACCTTTTCCACATGAATCCTTTCCTGAGTGTTTCCCACATGGGCAGAGTACTTCATGCACTGGGACCTGTGCTGAGACTGGTAACACTTTGTGCTTAGGGGACGTTAGTGAGTAGAAGAGTGAATAATGACAGAATAATGGCAGCATGGCTGAGGTGCCCTCCTGCAAGTGTACAGGTCTGACCCTTTTGACAACCTAGGGGCAGATCCTGTGAACCCTGGGTCCCCTGCTCCAAAGAGGAGAGAGGTGTTGATAAAGGAAGCCACTTGCCCTAGGGGGGTTTGGAGGCAGTTGGAGCCTGTAGGGTGCTTTTAAGTATGCTGTTGCAGGCCAGTTCTCCAGTGGTCTTATGGAGGGGAAGGTTCCTATTCTACTGGGAGCTGCGATGCTGTCCTGTGTATGTTGGGAAGCCTCAAGGGCTTTGGCTAGGGGTGCCTTCTGATTGAAGTCTTAAATTTCTGTGTGACATTGGCTATGCTTTAACTATAGGGAGCATGATAGGACAGCATCAGGGTATCTGGCCAGTAAGGTCTAAGCAGGGAGAGATGTGGACAGTGGAGCCAATGGACCTTGGGACTGGTAGGATGTGGGGAAGGGAACTTAGTGTAGACAGTATGGTGGTGTTGTACTCATGTCCCTCTGGGGTGGGCTGAGCCATCAGGTCCTGAAGGGCTGGGGTCTCTGTGTCCAGAAGCAAGACATAGCTGTGTAGCCATTGTTACTTTCCTGCCATGGTCCAGGGGGCAGAACTCAGTGAGATGGCCTCACTATCCAGTCTATGGGCACTGTCAAACATGAGGTGCAGTTATTTGAAGTGGCTGGTTGCTTTATATGTGCAGTGTACTAAGGGTTTGACTATTTGGTTTTTGAGACAGGGCCAGGCTGTGTAACCCAGGCTGTCCTTGAGCTTAGGGTCTGGCTGCCTTACTCAGTCTTCTGAGTTCTGGGATTATAGGCGTGTGCCACCATCATTCTGGGCCTTAAGTTGTTTAATTATAAATTGTTATGGTTTATTACATACACATTTTTAGTTGCTGAAGAATGAATTTGGTAGAATTTTTGTTCTCATGTGACATTTTGTTAAGTTGCCAAAAGGTCAACTTCAAGGGTGACAGTAGACTAGAAGGAATGTACTGAGTGTTGCTTCCCAGCCCAAATTGTCAGGCCAAATGGTCACAGAAGATAAACAACAGCACTGTGAAAAGTGCTGAGCAGTGCAGAGAGCAGACAGGAAAAGCCAGGACCATTGGTCTAATAGCTTTTAATAGAGATCGGCACAATAAAGAGCGTTTGTGGAACACTTATAGAATAATGGAGAGCCCACATTGTTCTCAGAAAAAGCTGCCCCAGCCTCCCCGGAGTGCACCTACCCAAATGCAAGGGTACTGCAGGCTAGTAATGGAGGCATCTGCTCGAGTTGACATAGCCGAGGGAGGAGGCACCAGGCTGAGCATCATGACCTGTAACTGTATATTGGGTACTTCTAGAGGAGTGGGAAAAGAACAGCCCTCAAGAGATGCTGAGGGAACACCTGGAAAGATATTTTCCCATTTGGAGGTTTATCAGACTTTAGGTGGAAAACTAGACTGCTCAAGCCAGAGCATGTAAGCCTGAAGCAAGAGAGGGACCTGTACTCCACAAGGGCAGAGGACCCAGAGTCCTCACAGTGGAAGCACGTCTTTGGGCTTGCAGCATGATGAAGGACACAGCATAGACTCCTGAAAGAGCACCTGCTCCCCGTGTCTCAGTACTCCCCAGTTCCCTTGTTTTGACCTAACTTCACACCGCCTCTCAGCAGACCCTGGAGTTACCTGGTTTGAGGCTCAAACACCTTGGTTTCAGAACCTGTTAGAGAAAATAGTAAAACAAAATTGTAGCACATTTTCCTTGTAGACACAATTTAAAAACCCTAATAAAGGATGAGTGGAAAGAATTTCATGCACTTTGTGCTGTGTACTTGCTACCAAAGTTTTATTACAGGAATATTGTACAAGGAAAGCTGTAAATGTCATGTAAAAGTGGGAAAATATTTTAGAAAAGAAAAAGGTCAGTTATACTCCAACTTTCATAGATTTGAAGGTCCTCCAGCCAGGATGGATGTGTAGTTCTCACAGGGATAGCTTAGGCATCTGGCAGCAGAGGTGAGCATTTTCATGGTTGGGAGCTCTGGAGGTCTTGTGTCCACATGGCACATTCTGAGGTCCACCCACTGGAGGGCCCATCTGTTCAAGTGGCCCAGGGAGTCATTAAGATGTAAAAAAGTCAAATGGATAAGAATGATAAGACCCTTCCCCAAAGATTTATTAAATTTATAGATTATAGGAAGCCCTCTGTAATCAGTCTTTTTTTGTGATTTTCCAACAATAACTAGAAAAGTTCAACAAGCTAGATTTAAAAAAAAAGATTTATTGTTTTAAATTATGTGTATGTATATGCACATATGTATATGTGGGTGAAGGTATCTGCAGAGGCCAGAAAATGGCGTTAGAGTCCCTGATACTGGATTTACTGGCATTTTTTACCTGATTGACGTGGGTGCTGGGAACTGACCTGGGGTCCTCTGTAAGAGTGGTACTCAACATTTAATTGCTGAACCATCTCTCCAGCCCCTAAATAATTTTCATTACATAAAACTGCAGATTTCACATAAGGGTGCTCTCCCAGTCTGTGCCCCTTTCTTTCTAAGTAGTTCGGCCTCCTTGTATACGGACCGAGGCTGCTGGGCTAGCACCCACCACCACTCCCTGTAGCTCTGCAGTTTTGGTCCTTGTGATAGATATAGCATGTGTGTGTTATGCGTGTTACGTGTGCCCGTACATATGTGCAGGCATGTACATATGTGTGTGGAGGTCAGAAGCTCAAGTTGGGTGCCTTCCTCTAACCCTCTCCAACATACCTGAGGTTCACTGATCCAGCTAGACTGGGTAGACCCCAGGGACCCTCCTGTCTCGGACCGCAGTCCTGGGGTCACAGGCATATGTCTCCGTTGTTGCACTTTTCGCTAGGTGTCGGGAATCCCAACTCAGGTCCTCATGCTTCTACATCGAGCACTTCACCCGCTGAGCATCTCCTTAGCCCGTGAGAGACATCACTTTCTTAGCCCACATTACTCAAGCTCTTGGTTTCCCCGACATAGGTTTATTTTAGATTTTAATCTATAAAATACTGTTAAAAACGCACAGCCCTGTGCACCTCATTTAAAAAAGCAGCACCAACAGCAGCACTAGTTCTCCGTGATGACCTTGACCCTCTGCCTCTATTTCTCTGCTTTAAAAAAATATATTTTATTATTTTTATTTTATGTGTATGAGTGTATTGCCTGCATGTATGTGAGTTTGCCCGTGTCGTGAAATGCGTCGGAGGTCAGAGGAGAGCTCCGGGACAGTTCGTAGCCACCATGTGGGCGCTGGGAATCGAACCCGGGTCCTCTGCAAGAGCAGTCAGAGCTCTTAACCGCTGAGCCGTCTCTCCAGCCCCTATTTTTTTGCTTTTTAAAAAGGTTTCACCATATAAGTACATGTCCCTAAGCAGCATGATTTTAATTTGTGTCCTTTAAACGTGCTGTAAATGGGTTATAGCGTGTATTTTGCAGTTTGTTGGGTTTCAGAGATAAAAGATGTGAGGCTTGGTCTTGTGCAGGCTCTGTCGTCAGTTCCCCTTGCTGCTCAGTGTCTAAACCCCCTCCCGCCACTCCTTGTCCAGTGATGGTGTGTGGCTTGTCTTCAGACGTCTTTTCTGGAAAGTGTGGTGTGTTTCCTGGCACAGGCAGGATGGAGTGTGGTGGGAGGTTAGCAGTGCTGGCCTCTTAGGTGCCCTGGCTGCTCTGAGCAGCTCTGCTCCTCACCTTTCTGCCATGCTGTGCCGGCTGGACTAGTCAGGCCCGTCCTGCCCATTAGGCTGGTGAATGGGAGCTCTACCAATGTGCGCTGGACCATAGGCGGATTGAAGTGGCCTGTGTGGGCCAATTGTCTCTCCCTGTCTTCAGGAACCGTGTTTCTGTTTGGTGTTTGGCTGCTGGTCTGTAGCATGGATGGCTGCGTGCACTTTTCTGTCAGTGCTGAGTCAGTCATGCTGGCTTGAGGAGCCTCTCCTCTTGGCTCGGAGGTGGGGTGGGGGCTCTGGGTGAGTACTCCTCAGACTGAAGGTTGCTGTTCTAACTGTTCCTACTTCCTGGAGTCTTTGTTCTATGCCCGAGTGTTTGTTGTGTCAGCACCCAGTTCTTGTTGGGCTGTATTCCTTTTAGGAATACCACCCTTAGCATCTCTGGGGGAACTTGTGCAGTTGTAAACCCTCTGCTTTTTGTCTGAGAATGCTTTTACCTTCTCTGTTGAGGAGGACAGAGCAGACAGCCAGCCTAGGTTGATAGTGTCTCACTGGACTGGGTCCTTCACTAAATTCCTCTGCATTGGGTGGTTGGATGAGGTGTGCATGTCCTGTTGAAGCATCTGTGGCTTCTGATCTCTGTGCATTTTTACTTAGCATTTTACTTATTCTTGATACTTTTTTTGACTCAATCTGAAGAGTAATGTATTTCAGTAATTTTAGGGCCATTTTAATACTTAGCTCTGTTTTTTCCATTTAAGTATGCTCTAATTTCACATTTATAGAAAAGCTGCCAGAATAGTTCTAAAAATCACTTCTTTACATACATATGTATGCATACATATTCTACCCACAATCATTTGAAAACCAAAAATCAGTGGCAGACATGGTAGCCTTTTCCCGGCATGTCCAGTAGGTTTTATGTAAAACAAGACCAGCGTCCCGTCACCCCACATCATGTCTGAAGTCAGAGGGTTAATGTGACCAGTGTTGTTTGCTGTAGAGCACATGCTTTCATATTTAGCTAATTACCTGGTAATGATGTCACACATGTCAAATCTCAGGTCCAGCCTAGTATTTATGTCTTGCGTCCCACAGGTCTTTGTACTGGAGTAGTCTTCGTCTCTGCTTCACAGCAATCACAGCTTGGAAACAGGCTCATCATTCTGAAAAATGAGGCTTTTCGTTTCTTTGTGTTGAGTTTCAGGCGGTGTCTGCTGGGCTGGGCAGTTGCAGCACCGTGTTCCACTACCTCCTATCCCTGGACTTCACTTGCTGCACTGTGGGGGTGCCAGCTTCACCCAGGAGATGAAGGTGGTGTTGCCAGGCACTTGCACTGAGAAGCTGCTGTTTCTGGTACAGTTGTGTGCACCTGGTACAGAGATACTGGGGGGCATCCAAGTACCCTGGTACCTGGCCTCAGAGCCAAGGCTTCCGAGTCCTTCAGTGACTCCTGCCTGACTTGCTGTTGTTAGGAAGACATCTTGGTGATGGGGGAGGGGGGTTCTGTTCAGTCTTTGGGCTTAGAGGTGACTTTCAGAAGAGCTTTCTTTATTGTTTGTTGACACTGGTCTGGATTCAGATTCTTGTTTGTTAACCGGGCCATCATCCTTGTTGGGATCTATTTGGTGCCCAGGTTTCCATCAATGTGACCCATAGGACCTCATGTGCTGGCTCTTCAGGCAGGACCTCAGCACTTCAGGTCCCACTTCACACTGACCCAGTATGGTACTCCAGTCTCTTTATCTCCATATTCCAGCCCTTCCTTGAAGGTGCTGTGCGTGTGTGTGTGTGTGTGTGTGTGTGTGTGTGTGTGTGATGTGCGTGCGTGTGTGCGTGCGTGCGTATGTGCGTGTGTGTGGTGTGCGTGCGTGTGTGGTGTGCGTGCGTGCGTGTGTGTGGTGTGCGTGTGTGCGTGCGTGTGTATGTGGTGTGCG
Organism: Nannospalax galili; assembly: GCF_000622305.1. Taxonomy (NCBI): domain Eukaryota; kingdom Metazoa; phylum Chordata; class Mammalia; order Rodentia; family Spalacidae; genus Nannospalax; species Nannospalax galili. The sequence continues at coordinate 825,787 of NW_008334081.1, read as the reverse complement.
TGCGTGTGTGTGTGTGTGTGCGTGCGTGTGTGTGTGGTGTGCGTGCGTGCGTGTGTGTGTGTGTGGTGTGCATGCATGCAGGCTGGCACACTCACACATCTCTGTGTAGGCAGAGGTTGACATTCAGTGTCCCCCTCTGCAGCTCTCCACTGTACATTTCAGACAGGGTCTCTCACTGAACCTGGAGCTCTCTCTTAGGGCTACATGGACTGACTAGGGATTTCACAGTACCCTTCTGTCTCTACCTTCTTTGGTGATGGGATTACAACTTGTCGTCATGCCCAGTGTTTACATGGGTGCTAGATACCTGAACTAAGACCCTCGTTCACACAGTGACCTCTTTGCCTGCTGAGCCGTTTCCTAGCCCCTTCCAAAGGGGTGGGATGGCTTTTAGAAGCATGCACAAGGTGGGGGTGTACTTATGACTTCTGACCCCCCCAGCCCAGACCTGGGAGGTAGTAGCTTGTCGCTCTCTCCTGTGAACCCCACATGCTCATAGCTGTGCCCCAGGTTCCACTCAGTGTTGCCAGGGCCCTGGACTGCTCTTGGTCTTCATATTTGATACTTCCGTGGACAGCCAGGCAGATAGCTCCTGGAATCCATAATGCACTTAGTTGGTATTCAGCCTCAGAATACTTTAAAAAAGATTAGCCTCCATGAAGAAGAAACTCTGGCATTCATTGTGGACACGTGATCCAGTCCCTGTGTCCACGCCTGCTGTAGAGCGTTCCCAGGTCTCTCTGAAATGCAGCTTAGTCTGCTTGTTTCTGTTTCATTTCAGATTCCCCCCCTCGCTTATTCTGATAATTTATCTTTGTTCTGTATAGCAGCTAGATTTGGGCAGCCACTTTCCTCCTGGTTGCCCTTGGACAAGGCAGGGGCACACACGGCCCCTTGCCTCTGGCCTATGCAGAAGGAGCGTCCCCAGGCCTCTTCACTGACTCCTGGCTCCCACTGGGTCCTGGGAGCCAGACATGCCAGTCATAGAGTCCTCCTTGTTTGAAGCTCTTAAGAGTTGGCTCTGTGAATCAGCCACCCATGTGGTAACGTGATGGTGTGCCCCACAGAAGCCTCATTCATGGAGCAGGTGTACGTGTGTGCACTTGTCTAAGATATTATAGGAAAGTGATTTCTGTTGAAAGATGAATAAATAATATAATTTGTTATAGATTTTACCCAAATATCCTGCATTGGTGGTGCACTGATTTCTAGTTCACTGACTGGGTCTGGCATGGCTCTTCCCACACGCTGTGCTAGCAGATTGTCTCTTGTTTGATGTTTTGATAGATAAGAAACGCCTTTTCCTTTCCTAGAGCCTGCTTTTCTGTTGGGATGGTGAACTTAGTTCCCATGGTTTTCAAGGTTGTTTAGGTGAGGGACTTTGGCTTTAGCTGCTGTACTTATAGTGCGTGATCTCTCCCCTTTACCTGTGCCCTTTGACTCTCTTACACTCCTTTGCACAGAAGAGGCCTTTCCCCAGAGTCATACTCTCTGTGCCCTCCTTGTGCCCTGACGAGGGTCTTCAGTGGGCAAGTTGCCTCCGCACAGCCGGGGTGGGGGGCATTCTCCCCTCTCCCCTCTGCTGTGTGGCTGCTGTCTGTATCACACTCCCGACCGTTCTCAGGTTACTTTGGGTGTGGTGGTGCTTGAATCTAGTTTTGTCTTAACTCGGGTGATCCCCCAGTTGTCCAACTGCCATTTATTAAGAAATCCCTGTTTGTCTCAATGGCTGCCATGCCACCTCTACCCTGTGCTGGGGCTCTGAAGGTCTTTGGTCTGTTTCTGGACGGTGTGTCCTGTCACCTGGCTCCATCTGGCTGTTGCGCCAGCACCAAGCCGTCTTTGGTGTAGGGATGTCATGGTTTGTTTCTTGTGGTTTCAGAGCTCTTTCAGCTCTTGAACTCTTCATTGTCCTCTCTCCTCTCATCTCTCTTCCTTCTGGAACTCTAATGCTGTGTGAATCTCCCTCTGCCCTTTTTAAAAAGATACACTTCTACTTTTGTGTCTTTTTGTGTGGGTGAGTATAGGTGCCCAGGGAATCCCAAAGGGGGCATGGACTCCCCTGGAGCTGGAGTTACAGGCAGGTTTGAGCCACCTGGTGAGGGTTCTGGGATCTGAACTCAGGTTCTCTGCAAGAGCAGCACTTGTTCTTGAGCACTGAGCCCTCTCTTCACATCCCCATCCCTTTGTCTTTTTGTGGTATGTTCTAAATCACTTCAGGGCTTTTTACTGCTCATCAGTTCTCTCTTCAGTTCTATCTGCTTCATTATTTAATTCACTCATTTAGTTTAAAATTTTAAGAATTATTAATTAAATTTTATTTTTATTTCTGCAAGTTTTATTTAGGTCACATTTCTGATATTAATAATGGCTGGCACATATAATCTCATATAATTTTCTTCTTAACCCTCCTCCAGAAAAGGTGTGGGCTTTCATACTCCCTTTTAGCAGATGGGGACTGAGGCACAGGGAATTTAGGAGCCCATCAGGGCCTACCCAACTCTTAAGGTGACAGGACTTCACAGTGACCCTGCTGTTTCTTTCCTAGCCCACTTCTGATATTAATAATGGCTGGCACATATAATCTCATATAATTTTCTTCTTAACCCTCCTCCAGAAAAGGTGTGGGCTTTCATACTCCCTTTTAGCAGATGGGGACTGAGGCACAGGGAATTTAGGAGCCCATCAGGGCCTACCCAACTCTTAAGGTGACAGGACTTCACAGTGACCCTGCTGTTTCTTTCCTAGCCCACTGCCTACTCTGGATTTTTTTTTTTTTTTTTTAATCTCTTCTTACAGGCTTTCTGTGGACACTCTGAGAGTTAATGGCACCTTCCTCTGAGAGAGTCTGGACATGTTTATGCTCAGTGTCCATGGCCCCACCTGGAACACACCTCAGGATGAACCCACCAGGGATGTTGTTTGGGTCTCACCAGATGTGCAGATTCTTCTTCAAACCCTTGTGAAGTAGTCCGTGGTTCCGAGTCCTCAAGGGCACCTTAGTTCTAGGTCTGTCCCCTCCAGCTAGCATCAGGCCTGTTTCCTGGCTTTGTCCCCAGACTTGCCCTGCCTTGAACAGTCCTATCTTCTGAGGCCTTCCTTGCTGGCATGCCCAACTCAGCAGTGACATGGTCAGAGCATTCTCCACCATGCTGCCAGGCACAGGGTCCACTTTCAGCCTTTATGCTGTTCAGCGTTCAGTTGGCTTTCTTGGGGAGCACTGGCTTTTGTGAGAAGTCGATGTTCTCTGAAGATATGACTGAGCAGAGAGCTGGGGTAATCTGGGGTTTCAGAGGGCTGAACAAGCCGTGCTTGCTAATGGCATGGAGAAGTGATTCCCAGAAGTTTTCACCTTCTTGGAGGTCTGTAAGCACAGCCGCTCCGTGGAGCATTGAGCCTTGGCTTCGTTTTCGGCAAGGTCTTTGGGCCCCTCAGAGAAGAGCTGTTCTCGGTTGTGAGCGTCTCTGGTGTTCTTGTCCCAGTCTTAGCTCTGAGACAGAGAAAGCAACTTCTGGCCGCTTCAGGGACGTCCCATCCAGTTTTGTCAAGGACTTAACGTTGCTCTCCAGAGATCACAGTTACAATGTGGAACAAATCCAAGCAGAAGCCAGCTTGGTAAGGGACAGATGGGGGTGGAGGGCAGGGGGGAGAGGAGGAGAGCTACCTTATCCTGCCTTCGCTCCTGCGGGTTCCTGAGAAGAGGTGCTTGGCAGAGATCAAAAGAGGAAGTGCCTCAGCCTCCCTCTGGAACAGCCCTGTGACCGGTACCAGGCCACTACCCCCACTCCTTGCTCCCACCACCTCCTACAGCAGACATAGCCATGGTCTGGCACAGACTGGAGTGCAGCCTGCAGGTAGAGCTGGAACTGCGAATGCTACTCTGGTTGAAGTCAACAGGGAAGGGAGCTGCCTAGGTCTCCTGGCTCCTGCCAGTCCCTGGCTCTGTGGAAGCCTCTGCTTTGCAGATTGGGTCCACTCATGGGAGCTGAGCACTGGCCATCCCATTTCTGTTGTCCCTCTTCCTGTGTACCGCGTGGAGGCCTGGCACAGCAGATACTGACTTCGTATGTCGGACACGGCAGAAACACCATAGTCCTGTTCTAATGCCGTGGGAAAGTTTTCATCAGTTGGATATGCAGCACAGAGCTACTGGATTTTCGTGATAAAGCTGTAAGGGATGGGGGGGGGGCCAAGAGCAAAGCATGACAACACACGAGTGACCCCCTCCCCAGCCCCCAAGACAGCCAGGCCTTGACTTCAGAGTTGGAACATCAGGAAACTGCTTAGATTTTACTGATTGGCTTTGGTGTTCTGCCAAACAGTTGAGGGAGAACGGGACAAGTGTGAAAGTGTTTGTACATGTGTGCAGCTTCCTGGATGCCATGGTGGGGACTCAGTGGCACTTTAGTACTTTAGTACTGGTGATAGTGCCCAGGTTCCTCCAAGGAGAGTGCTGTCTTTGCTCTGTGGTGCTGCTGGCCCTGGGTTCCAGACCTTAGGTGCTGTTGCTGCTCTGTCCCCTTTAGGTGGATATGGGGCATATGGTTATTTTTGGTGGTGATGTTGTCACACGATGCTGAGGCTCCTCAGCTACAGACTCAAATTATGGGCTATGATTTTCTTTCTTCAGTTTCTGACGAGCTGTCTTCTCTGCCTCACCCCGTGGCAGCCAAGCGCCTATGCTGACCTCAGAACTTCCAACTCTTGGGAGAGACCTTAGGATTTATCAGATTGGGGTTGGGGGAAGGGGCTCCTCTTTGCTGGGGGCTGAGCTGGGGGCCCTATGTCTGGTTTTGATTGCCAAAGAAGAAACAAGAGGCAAGAGACAGACGGTCCTCTCTTACCTCGGGGATGACTTCCCTCCTCCCTGTTGTGGAAGTCCTGTGAGGCTGACCCTTAGGTTCAAGTGGCCTCCTGGGCACAGGGTCTTGCAGACCCCTCACAGCTAGACCTTATACTCAGTGGGCAGGGTCCACTTTACTTGTCTCTGGGGCTTTTCTTGTTTGATCTATCTCCAGGCTGCTGGCTATCTGAGAGCAAGGCCACCAGGAGCAGGTTGGAGGAAAGCTCAGGTGGCTGAAAGTCCGGCCTGTGTTCATCTGGATAGCTTAGGTGTCAGCTGAACACGGAGCAGGCATTTCTGAATATGTAGCTGTTGCAAGGAAAGCGTGGTGGCCTGAGTAGGTTGTCATGGTTTGTTGTCTGAATGTCTCCTGGCCATGGCATGGGTGTGGCTAGCTTGGAATGGGGACAGTGGTCATTCAGGGAGCAGGGCTGGCATGGTCTACCATGTGCATCTGTTCTAGAGGTTAAGTTCGGCCCCTTTGCCTTGTCTACTCTCTAGCAGTTCCCCATTCCTTTACCCCTGCTGTAAGGAAATCATGAAGGACAGCATAGCTGTCCACAGGAAGGACTTACATTCTTAAGAAATCCCTCACCAGTGAGGTGAAGGGCATGGTCACCCAATGGAGTCCTTCTGGGCCCCTGACCCTGCCTGCCTCAGCATGCTCCTTGTGTGTGTGTGTGTTTTGGGCCTGTTCAGCTGGTAGCATGGTCTCAGGCCTCTGTTTGCTAATCTGTTTTCATCACTGTGTTACTCTGCAGCTCACAGGCCAGCAGAGGCTGTGCTGTAATGTTACTCTCCTGAGGTCAGTGGACCTTTCTTTGGCTTCCAGGAGGTGCTGCTCCTCCGTAAGACCTCCCGTGTGCCCTGCCTTCTGCCTTCCCTCAGATGTTGCTCTGCTCTGCTGCCCCTGGTATGTGACCTGTGAACCAGCTTCTACTCAGCAGGTATGCTGAGCTGCAAACACACTCTGAATCTGAGCACTGTTCTGTGTGGAACCCTGCACCAGGCCTGGATCCCAAACACATGGTGGCTCTGACTTCCACCCAGTTGGGTGGACCAGACCCAGGTTGCTAGCACAGCCTTGCCAAGCCTGTGTACTAAAGTTTGTGAAGACTGGAGAGATCGCTTAGCTGGGGCTTGCTGTTCAATAAGGAAAACCTGAGTTTGGTCCCCAACACTGAAAGCTGGGTATGGTGGTATGCATTTGTAATCTCAGTATTGGGGAGGCAGACATAGGCAATCCCTGGGGCTCACTGCCATCAGTGAGAGACCCACCCCCCAAACAAGGTGGCTGTCTCCTGAGGCGCGATACCCACAAATGAAAAGCACAAAGGCCCACAAAACTTTTATGCTATACCCCTTCTCTGGCTGTAGCAACTCACCCTGAGACAGTATGATGAGCCCTGATTACTCACCCTGTAGCACTTATAAGGTTTAGTGGTTGATTGAGTTCCAGACCCCTCAGGTGTTTGCCCAGCCAAGGAGTGACTCCCCGTGAAATGACTTCTCTAAGACTATTGGACATGGGCCACTCTGGATGTCCCTAGAGTACTTTGTGACGTCATGCCTGTTTTGGCCTTGGGAACTCCCCTCAGTCACCCTCTCTTTCTCTGTGCTCGTGAGAGGGCCTCAGCACAAGCAGTTCACGGTACTCCAGCTGCTCTGCTGGCATGACAACATCCACCCCTCCTTGGCTGCCCTGAACAAGCTGAGGGGCTGGGCCAGTTGGTGTAGAGCAGACAAGGTGTGGAGAGCCATCTCCGAGGACTCTTCTTTGCGTCCCACACAGGTGGAGCACACAGGTGCTCCTCGTTCTTCCTGCCTGATTCTGCTGTGGCCCAGTGTGGTGTCACCTTTTGCACATCTCCGAGGCAGAGGTTGCTTTCCAGGTGCAGAAAAAACTGAATGTAGGACAGAGGCCATTCCATGGTGAAGGCGGGGTGAACACGGAGCTGGTCTGTGAGCAGCCCTGAGGAAGATGCACTGCTTGCTCTGGGCACCTCTGGGGTTTGAGTACTGCATCAGTGTCCAGTTTGGTCGGGTGCACACCCGTAGCCTGAGGAGAAGCTGTGTCTGGCTGTTACTGTGAGTCTTGGTCTGAAACTTTTGTGATGCTCCTCATATCATCTGCTCGTTATGTAATGTGACAACATGGATATGAAATAGAAACCAGATGTCAGGGCGGAGCGACGGGATTCTTCCCAGTGAGCCTGGCAGAGCAGAGCTGGAGCTCGCTCCTTACAGCATTGAATGCCCTTGGAGGAACAGCTTTGGAGGGGCTTCTGGGATTGAACAGAGGCCTTAGCTGAAGGTAAAGTGCCTTTGAACTGTTAAGAAACCTAGAAGGAATTTTGTGCGCTGTGTTATGTAACTACTCAGTGGTGTTCCCGGACCTAGAGTGCCTTGATATCTAGAATCAACTTAGAACATTTAAAGTCGGCCTCTGGGGACCACAGGGCACTGGGCCACACCATGCCTCTGGAGGGCTTGGGTTTAGGAGTGAAGAGGGTTTGCAGTTTGTCTGCTGCCAGCCTTGCTTGTGTGGCAGGGACTGGGGAGCACTGGCAGTGGGTGTCTTTACTGTGTCATCTACAGAGTTGTGAAGGGAGAGAGAGCTGGCAGACAGATGTCAGTGCTTTGGGGTCTCTCCTAATCAGTGGACTCAAGATGTCAGTGTGTGGTGGCCTGGCCTCTGTGCTGAGTAGGGAGGTAGAACTGACCAGGACCCACTGACTTCTCTCTGCCTGGTCTGGACTTTGAGAATGGTCATTGCCTCTTTGAAATGTGAACAGCTAACTTGCTGGCCCTCGGCGAGGCTGTGTTTTCACTGACTAAACACCAGTTGCTTCTGAGCTCATCAAAGCCATGCCATGCTGAATTCCTATTGGGAAAATCTGTCGCCAGAGGCGACCCTGCTGATTCTGGTGCTGTGGCACAAGAGCCAGCTCAGGGAGGTGGAAGGGGACCCTGGCTCTGCTGGCTGTGAAGGCAAGTGACAGCCCACCTTCAGGCCTCCTCCTGGGGCTGCCAGGCCCTGCTGCACATGCCAGTGCCATTTCGTACGTTGCCTTAAAAACACACCTACCAGATGGTCCCTTTACGACTCCTTTTTCACCGAGGAAGAAGCTGAGGCCCAGAGAAGGTGAATGCTTTGCTTAGACCCTCATACATGGCATCTAACCAGCCAGAGCTATGAGTGGGCGGCCATTGGCTTCTCCCAATTCCTTACTGTGTGCCCATTTGATTCAGAGTAGATGAGGTTGGGTCATGGGGTGTTTGCGGCTCGGTGATGTGTTCAGTTTGCTGTTGAACCTCAAGAAAAAGGACAGAGCCTGACACTGATGGGGCCTTAGCGGGTCATAGCACACTGTCGAGTCAGGTGCCAGTGTTCTCAGATCCACCTGGAGGTGTCCCAATATTGTCTGTATAGACAGACTGACTGTGGTGGGCAGCTTCAGAGAACCCTCTTCCTAGTGGCAGCTGCCGTGGGACTGCTCGGAAAATGAGAGGTGTGGGCAGTGGAGTATGGCTGCTGCAGAGACCACACGGAGGACGTTGGTGAGGTGGTTCTGACCACTGAGCCCCTCACACTGTGGGTGGTACTGGGGCCCCAGCTTGCCAAGGACTTGGGGAAGCCCCCCCCTTCCTTTCCAGGCAGCTCCTGCCTGTCCCTTTGCTGTTGTTTGAAGTAGTTCAGGGTTCCTGAGGGGCTACAGCACAGTTCTCACTTATCAGAGGATGTCCACTGTCACTGGCAGACAGTTTTGTGTGCCACAGAGTCTCTAGAGTCGGAGGTCTCAGATGTGTGGTGGCTGGGCCTCTGCTGATCAGGGCACTGAGCCTTCTGTATGTCAGGCTTTTTGTGTCCTCCTTTAGCCTGGTAGAAAGTGCAGAGTCAGAGGGGATGGGAAGGACCCAAGACCATCCTGGCAGCAGGAGCCTTTCCTGGGTTCCCTGGATACTTAAAGCTGGAGTACGAATGGCCTAAAGGACGGTGCTTCCAAACGACCAGGAACCTGCCGCTCCTTCTACCCCTGCTGCTAAAGGCCCATGGTGTGGCATTCCCTCAGGGAGGTGGAAATGGGAGGAGCAGGCCCATGTTCCCATGCAGCCCTGCAGCCCCTTCTAGAAACTTTTTTTGATGAGTTTACTTGACCTGGTGCAGAGCTGAGTGGAAAATGGTGGGGTGGCCCGTTAGTCAAGTATGATAGCAGGGGTAGGTCCTCTCACGACTCTTATATTCTTTCCTCGATTACCAGTACACCTAGTGGGCTTGGTGCCAGTCTCCCCTGTGCCAGAGGGCTTGTCAGGGCCTAACACTGAGCAGGTGCCCCATGAACTGGTGAAGCATCTTTTCCAACTTTTGTTTTATGTCATAGTCAAGGAGGATGGCATCACTAGGACTGAATGTGAGGACAGGATGGCTTGGTGTGGGATCAAGTATCCATCACACATGGGTGGCATCTCAACAAATGAGGCCTGGCCAGGTGTCCTTGGGGTCTCATGCCTATCAGGAGGGCTCTATTTCTCCAGCTGTGGTCACTGACCTGCTGGGCCTGGCTTCAGCTCATATGCTACCTGATTAGCTAATGAACCTCAACTTAAGAGCTAAACTGTCTCTGTCTTCCTAATTTGGGAAAACTGGGAAAGTTAGCATTTGGAATGATACCTGGTCAAGAAAATGACTCCCCAGGGAAGAGCCCTGAACACAGACCCCATCATCAGTGTGTCGTAGCACTCTGAGCTGGACAGTCATCAGATACTGCTTTACAGAAACCATTCTCCTGTGCTAGGCTCTTCTAGACACTAGATTGACTTCCCCTGGAGATATCATCGTGACATCCAGCCATTGCAGGGATGTTCCCTTGTGTTCCCCACACAGTCAGCTTGAATGCTGTTTATGTTCATGACCTCTGAGGACGATGGTAACATTGTTCTCACTCAACACTGGTGTGTGTGTGTGTGTGTGTGTGTGTGTGTGTGTGTGTGTGTGAAAGAGAGAGAGAGAGAGAGAGATGTGTGATATGTGTTTAAAGTACAAGATTCATTGCCTGATCTAAAGCTGGCTAGAAGGAAGTTTGTGACTGAATTGAAACTAAGCTGCATATCCACAGATAATTTAAATAGGATGGAAAACCAAACTAATACAGTCTTTCTCTAAATCTGGAAACTTCTATAACTCGTTTAACATTCTTTTTGAAGATAATTCAGAATGTTTCTATGTACAAGATTACAAAATGAAAAAAAATGGGGAAAGAAAATTGGAGAACTTTCTCCTTCTGTTCTGTGCCTTGGAAGGTGGACTCCACAAGGAAAGGGGCCAAAGTGGGGCCATGTTGCCACCAGCATGTACTTGAAACATAGACATTGCCCCTCAGAGGACACAGACTCCCTAGTAAAGTAGGTCCCAAGTCAACTTGCCACGCCAGGCTCAGCCAGGGCATCAGACAAGAAGCATAAGGAATGCTTGCTGCTGTTAATCCTGAGTGTGAGAAGTCTAGGGCCTGCCAGGCCAGCTCCCCATCCTGGCTGCTGATGAGCCTGCCACCCCCCACTACGTAAACCTGTGAACTACCATGTGGGCAAGAACTCTCTGTGTGGGGTGACAGTACACATGAAGTTCTGGGCCCACCCGGGGCTTGTGGCTGGACTGTGGGGCCTTGACATGTGCTCTTGGCTGAGCCTTGTGGGTTACCAAGGAGGCTTCAAGCTCCAAGAGCTCTGCATGTTCGAATGTTATATTTCTCTTAACTTTAGAATCTCACCATGTGGAGTCCGGTTCCTGTTAAACAGCAAGCATCCATGATGTATGCTATAGACCAGGAAACAGTTTCCCCAAGCATCTCCTCTCAGGGAACAGGGGCGACAGCTTGATTGAGGGCTTCAGACCCCAGGACTCTGGCAGAGTGGCTCTGCCATCTGCGTGGTTTGTTCTGAGGCCTAGGTCCCTGGAAAAGGGCATTGTTTTGAAGAATAACAAGGTTATAGGCTCTAAACTACTGTGTTTTGTCTGCCGCATTTGTAGCATGTTCTTGTGTATGCCTTGTGATACCCACTGCCCTCATAGGTGCTCCGAGTTAAGCAGTACCCATACTGTTAATCTGCTGCTTCAGATGAATAATGCCAGCATCACCATTCCACCACCCAGTGTCATTCATGCTTCTGATGTGCTCCCTGTTGGCACGGCTTATCTCATGTAGTCCTCCAAGCAAGTAGTAAAAGTATTTGCAACAGGTTCTGTTCCTGTACTGTCCTCTACCCCAGCTGAGGAAGGCACCCTTAGCTGAGGGCTCAGCTCATTGCCTCTTTCAACTTCATTTTATACACGAGGTTAAGCAACTAGTTGGAGGCCACTGCTCTAGGTGGGAGGCTAGGTGTGCCGTTGTGGTTCGAGCCTAGAGTACCCGCTGGCCTCACCCGTGTGGCTTCAGAAAGGCTCCTGCAGACCCGGGGCTGAGGTGGAAGAGCTGTGAGGCTGGAGCTTGAGGCTGGTATGGGAGAAGGGCTGGGGCTAAGTGGACAAGCTGCTTGACTGCCAGTTTTCCCATGGGTGTTCTGCTTCAGTGTGCCTGTGTGTAACAGGCGGAGGCCGAGGAAGGGTAGAGAGTGATGCTGTGCTCTTTGCCAGGGGCTTGCAACAAGGTTTGGGGCCAGGCCGTCTCTGCCCAGTGCCACAAGGTTACTTAATTCCTTCTGCCTCAGAGCTGGAAAGCGGGACGGGTCTGCTGAGAAGTTTGGAGTCTTGTAGAGTCTCCTTCTTTGGGGCAAAACTGCTCCTATCCACACCTGCTTCTGCCCAAGTCACTGTGGGTGAAGAAGGCTGGACTCTCACTGATGAGGTTTCTGTGGAAGGGCTCCTCTCGGCTGCTCTTTCCTAGCTTGGCACATCTAGTGCTGGCCTTGGAAGATTAATTTATCACTTTGCTGTGAGAGGCCAGATGAAGTTGCTTCTAATTTTGCCTTGCCCTTGACTCTGAAGTGAACTCGCTTTAATCATCCCTGGAAACCTGAGTCACTTCTTTTGACTGGCATTAGGTCTAGGCTTTGCCCACTGTCTGTTACTGCTCACAAAGGGTCTCACACACTCTCTTTGGAACAAACTGTTCTCAAAGCAGAATTGAATTCTTAGTTCTAGCCATGGCTTGCAGAAGGTAAGTGTTGTCAGTGTTTTCTGGCTGATTGGCATCTGGTTATTTCTAGTCAGGGTGTCACTCCCAACCCCTCCATGAAGGACTTGGAGGCCTGGGAAAGGCTGGCGGCCTCAGCCATAGATGTGCTGTTGTCAGTGGCAGTGGTCTTGCAGGGTTCTGACAGACTAAGGAAGAAGTCTGCTGGTGGCCGACAACACCTTTCTCCTTTTGCTTCATAAAGAGCTAAGTTGGTATGCTAACACACACCTATGATCTCAGCACATGGGAGGTTGAAGCAGGAGGATCACCATGAGTTCAAGGTTAATTTAAACAAAGCAGCAGCAGAAGTTAGGGCAATATTAGGAAGGCCTGACTTGACCCTGTCGGCTCTCGGCCTGTGCTCTTGTCCTAGGCTCATGGCTCCCTGTGGCTGGTAGATGATAGTTCCATGGTTCCATTGTCTCATTCCCACCCTCACCCCCCACCCCCTGTCAGGAGGAACCCGGCAACGTTTGTGATAGTGGCAGACATGTGAGAGACGCTTGACAGGTCAAGGCATGGCTGAGGGGCCTTGCCCTTTCCCAGAGGGGACTGCAGCAGGGACACGGAACAGGGAGACCGGCAAGACCCTGTGAAAAAGCCTCGGACCCCACCAACACAGAAGACAGGCTTTGAGGACTAGGTGTTGCTGTGTGGAGCCCAGAGGAAGGTCAGGGTGCATCTTCCCAGATGGGATGGGTCAGAGAGGACACTGAGCTCTCTGCCCCAGGGAGAGTGAGGGGGCCACATGGACCCCTGGAATAGGGCTTTTCTGTGTTCTCACTTGGAATAGTATGGGCACAAATGGACAGGACAGAGTGAGAAAAATGTACTCCTAGGCCAGTGTGATGGCTCAGTGGGTAAAGGAGCCTGGCACCAAGCCTGAAAGCCTGAATTCAATCCTCAGGGTCCATATGGTGGAAGGAGACACACCCCTCTCCCCAAGTTGTCCTCAGACACACATAATGCTTTAAAAGGTGAGAAGTATGTTTCTGTGAGTGCTTCCCATGGGCCTGAAGTAGGTCTTCCAGATGTGAGTGCGTCCCATGGACCTGAACTAGGTCTTCCAGATGTGAGTGCGTCCCACGGGCCTGAAGTAGGTCTTCCAGATGTGAGTGCTTCCCACGGGCCTGAACTAGGTCCTTCAGAGAAGGAAACAAGAAGGCTGGGAAGGCAAGGGACCATTGTGGCACCAGGTGCCCTGAGTGCACTGGGCTCAAGGGGAGATGGAAAATGAAGGGCACTGATTCCACAGTGGCTGTTTTTACTCTGGTTTCATATTCCACAGGAAGATCTTACCCAGCCTCACCCCGTTTGGGGAACACAGTAGATTTGGGAATTTTTTCCTGACCCACTGGAAGAAGAGGAGCCGACTCGGGGGTGCAAAGATGGCTTTGAAAAAGCAGAGGCTCCTGAGCCTCTAGCCTGAGGCTTTCTGGAAGACAGATGTGACTAGAGCTGTGCTGCCTGTTAGGGGGTCTCCAACCAAGGTGGTCTGAACACTTGAAGGGTGGCTGATGTCTCTGTAGAACTGAATTCAGTTTGTGCAATCATCTGCAGAGCCACTGTACGGCAGCCCAGGCTAGAGTTTACAGGTTCTTCATGTGTTTGAGTGTAAAGGCCTTTATCTTTTTGAAGTTCCCAGATGCACTGAGAATGGTGATGGCTGGGTTGAAAGGGAGCATTTCCACTGAGACGGGTTGGGGCTTATCACTGGTTCGTTCTGGGCCCCTTCTCAGGGCTGCATGGGCGACTACAGCAAAACACAGCATTACATGACAGGAAGGGATGTGCCCACTGTTCTGGGAGGTCATTTAGATACAAGAGAGCAGTGGTTTCCCTTCACGGTACAGGTAGAAGGGCTTCTTGATGGGCTCAGGAGAGACCACGCCCTAGTCTTTGTTCTCACCTCAACTGCTGGTCTCCAGCTGTGTCCCATTGCTGCTTGGACTCCCGTTTTTCGTGTCAGAACACAGCAGGAAGCTGGCTTGGCAGGTGAGCAGACCAGCCTGGCTACTGTATGGTGACTGTAGAAGTCAGCAGGGTTGGTACGGATGGGACTTGTACGGGGCCACCCTTGGCTGGCTTGTGTTTGTGGATACTGTTGAAGCTTGCTTGGCCCCTGAGTAGATGTTGGTCATTGACCCATGAACATTAATGCAAACTGCGTGTTGCAGCATCCGTGCACCAGCGGTATACATCTCCTCTCCCGTGTGAAGTGCTTCCTGTGCCATGCGGTTCATGTTCAGTCCCTGGCTCGGTCACATGAGGAGTCAGAGCATGTTAGTGGTCAGATCATCATCTGCATATTCTGTTGAGTGACCTAAACAGGAGTGACTGTCCCGGCTGCTAGAAGCACCACAGCGTATTCCTGTGCTCAAGTGCCTTTGCTTGGCACTGGTCCTTCTGCTGCTTTCACAAGGAAGAACTAAGACATGGAAGTGCTGTGGTCCAGGAAGGCCCAGAGGTGGGCTCTTCTCTGTGTCAGCAGTCTGTGTGTTGGCTTTGAGAAGACTCCTGGTGGCAGGTAGAGCCTTTTCCAGATTCTGAGTATTTGAAACAGGAGGCAGTGTAGAAGGAAGAGGGACTGTTTCCTGGGTCTGTTTTTAAGGAAACTGCTATGCATCACGAAGCACTGTTGACAGGTAGTGGCTGAGCATTTTATTTATGCCAGTGCCAGCCTTGCCTTGCCCACCGGTGAAGCGTATGAGCTACATGTTGTGGGTCCCAGATGAGTGAACCTTTACTCTGGACAGAATGATCTAGCCGTGTTGGCTGCATAAGTGCTGCTCACTGGGGTTTCAGTAGAGCAGAGCCTGGAATGAGGTAGCTGAGGTGTTAGGAGTCTCCATACAGCACCTAGCTTTTGTCAAGTGATGGTGGTAATTGTGACTGGGTTGCTGGAACTCAAGAAGGTCACAGTGTGGGCACAGGTTGTCCTAAGGTCTCCCTGAAATGCAGAGCTTCTAATGTGTAGCTGGGTTGGGTTCTGCAGGTCTCTTAACCCATGATGCCCAGGGATCTTCCAGCCTCTGAGAATCTACAGCTTGTCCACGGGTACAGCTGAGTTAGCTGTGAGTTCTAGATTCAGTTTGTTTTGGGGATGCTCAGATGCTCTACTTCTATTCCCTGAGCCTTTCATCCAAACATTTGCTTAGGGGAGATACCTGGTTTTTCATCATTAGTGTGAGGTGCATTCTCACATCGGGCAAGCAAGCAGATTTGCAGACGTGATTGCAGGTTGCTCTCCATCTTGTAGTTAATGCTGTCTCCATCAGTGTCCTTGTGTGTGTGGTTAATGGTGGAGTGAGATGGGTCTGCTGGTCACCATTAGACTTGAGGACTTGTGGACTTGAATTGGAAGAACACCATTTGCCTTTGTGTCTGAAAGCTTTGCTTTGGTTTTCTAGGCTCCGTTTTCTGCCAGTCCTCCCTATGGTTTTCTTTTTGAGCTGTGGTTCTTATGTGACTCTGCCCTGTGCCTGCTGGGCCTGTTCAAGGGAAGATGGTGTTTTGGTAGGATGTTGGGAGCCTTCTTGAGCTAGGACAGTAACTAGTGGGATGCTGCTAGTGTGACCTGCACTCACACAGCTGTGAGCAGAGCTAAGGAGGCCCGCCATCATGTGGAGGTACAGGTTCCTTCTGTTTGTCCAATGAGGCTAGTCCTCTTGCTTGGGGACACTCAGACTGGTGAGGTTCCATAGTGGTCCAGGACACATGGCTTGTGAGCTGTGGAGCCCAGGCATGAACTCTGTACTCATTTCCGTCACAGTGACCTTGGGTGTGGGTGCAGTGGCAGCACAAAGGCCTAGGTTGTATCCTGAGGTAGTTAAGTGGCACTGGGAATGCCTTTCAAAGGGGAGTCTACTTTGGAGGCCCAGATTCTACAGAGTCACTGAGGCATCTGAGCAGGCTGCAGACCTTCCTAGTCCCCATGCCTGGTGCTTGTGGGGCAGATGGGGCTTCAGTGCACCCCCCACTGACCTTATCTTTAGTCTCTGATTCCATCAGAGCTTCATAGAGCAGCCCAGTAGGTCCAGAGGGTAAATGTTGTACCTGTTTTGTGACACTCCATGTGACCCTGACTGGCTCTCCACGGGCCACACTTCATATAAAGTATAATTCTTGTTTGTTCTTTATATATAAAAATGAATAGAAATGGGAATTTCATTATTTTTTCCTATACCCAAGAAACATATTTTGGAGCTATTTAGATTTCTGCTCATGTCTTTGGCAGGAATAGCAAAAAATTGAATGTCAAGGAAATGAGAGCCAGTAGCTTCAGGATTGTGTGCCTCAGACAGGCCTGATGAGCGGGTTGTGATTGCCAGTATAGTGTTGCACAAATTAACCTGCTACCCAGATTCCCTTTGCTGAGGGTAAAGCCATGTCCCGGTCCCCCTCAATCGCACAGACACCCAGTCCGAGAACCTGGGGTGGGGTATAACCAGCACCCTGGCCAATCCCTATCCACTGGCACCTTTGGGCCTCAGTTTGTTATTTCTTGACTTATCCTTAAGGAAAAAAACAAAAAACCAAAGGATCAGATAAATGCAAAGTCCTTTAAAAACAGAAAACAAGCACATGCCTTCAATCCCAGCACCCAGGAGACAGAGGCAGGTGGATTTCTGTGAGATCAGGCCAGCGTGGTCTACATGGTAGGTTCTAGGCCAGCTGGGGCTACAGGGAGACCCTGTCTCAAAAAAAAAAAAAAAAAAAAAAAAAAACCGAAACCCAGAAAAAAATTAAATACTAGAAAGAAGTTGAGGTCACAGGAAATGTTCTGCAGTGACCTTTAGAATCAAGCATTGGTCCGCAGCTAGCTGTTTGCAGCTAAAAGAGAGAGAGAGAGAGAGAGAGAGAGAGAGAGAGAGAGAGAGAGAGAGACTGCAACCCATGCAGACGGGCAAAGCAGAGAAACAGCAGGTAAGGGCACTGAGGTCAGGCAGTGACAGCACACACTCACAGGTTTGATACCGAGTGAGTGAGCGTGCCGTGTACATGTATGTGTGTGTGCATGTATGTGTGTCCATGCGTGCTTTGGGAGGATCATTTTCTGGTTGTACAGGCCCTGGCACTGGTGTAGGCTCTGATTGGAGTTGAGACCTTGGGGTAGTCCCTGAGGCTCACTCAGTATTGCTCGCCACAGTCCTCATCTGTACTGTAGGAGCCCTCCCCCAACTCTCCCCCCATCACCACGGTCCTCATCTGTACTGAAGGAGCCTCCCCAAACTCCCCCCCATCACGACAGTCCTCATCTGTACTGTAGGAGCCCCCCCAACCCCCCCATCACCACAGTCCTCATCTGTACTGTAGG
>NW_008334081.1:805564-808393 GCF_000622305.1 Nannospalax galili | reverse complement strand
CCCCCAATCTCTCCCTGTTTTCTGATGTTCACCACTCACCACAGGTGGCCTCTTTGCTTCTTGGCTAGAGTTTCAGGCTCCTACCTTGGGAGGGTGGCTACCACAGTAGTTTGCCGGAAGCTTCTGCAAGTGGAATGCATAGTGGGTGGGACCAGGAAGTCTTGAGAGGATCTAGGGTCCTAGGGAAATGGGTCAGTTCCAGATGGAGGCAGTTGTGCAGTGTATGATGGTGGCTAAGAGAGAGATGACAGCTGGCTTTCTTGGCCTCTTGTAGTGATTCTGCAGTCCTTGGTCTTGGTGGGGACATTTTATTTCAGAAGTAAAGCAAAGCTCAGACTAGACAGAGAGGAAGAACATTGGTGGAGGGGCAGGCAGAGCATGTGTAACAAGTGGTGAAGTGGTGACGGTGAGCTGGCTCAGAGCCCGTGGCTGTGCACTGTCTTCCATGCTTATTTTACAGAGAATAAAAACCTGTGAAGTGGGCCTGGAGAGATGGCTCAGCAGTTAAGAGCACTGGCTGTTCTTGCAGAGGACCTGGGTTCGAACCCCAGCACCCACATGGCAGCTGACAACTGTCCGTAACTCCAGTCCCAGGGGATCCAACAGCTTCTTCTGTTCTCCACAGGCATTGCACGACATGAGTGCACTCACCTACATGCAGGCAATACTCGCATACACATAAAAATAAGAAAGTAGTAAAAAAAACAAAACAAAAGCATGTGAAGAAAGCTCAGTGTGTGTGGTACGTGCCTAGAACCCTAGAAGGTGGAGACAGGTAAAATGGCAAGTTTGACTGCATTGCAAGACCCTGTCTCCTTCTACACTTCTTGACCATCCTTCCCCACAAAGGGTCAGAGATGTAGCTCAGTGGTAGAGCACGTGTCCAAAAGCCTCTAAGGCCCCTGGTTCCATCCCTAGGACCACAGTGAAACAAAAACAGCCGTGAATATGGGGCAGCCCTTGATGATCCTCCCCTGCTCCTGTCGCCGAGGTCCTGGCTTAGCATTTCTTTCATCCCAGTCCTGGGCAGCCCTGTTGGTAGCTTTGACATGCGTTGAAACTGGCTGATAGACTTTCACTCTTACCAGCTGACTGTAGTCACACACCTGTAGTGGGCTTGTCCTTCAGGAACTGGGTTAGACCTGTGGTTTTCTCTGACCTCTGGGACAGCTTCCCTCGACTGAAAACCACTCTACCCATGATGTTTTGATCCTTTCAGCAGCTCACTAGCACTAACCAACGTGCCTCGTGTGACCCCAGGAGAGGGTAGCATGGGTGCTTCACAGGTGAGGAAAGGGAGGGAGGTCCAGGCTGAGCTGTGTGGGGCTGAAGTTGTCTCTCCTGCCAGCAACTCCAGGCTGCATCCAGCTTTGTCCTTGTCCAGCCTAGTCATGTGGACTCTGGCACACCACACGTTCCACACCACATTTTCCCTTTTCAGGAAGGGGCAGACCACCTTCTCACAGGGTTGCCAGCATTCTTCTGCCCTTAACATCCAGCCAGTTCTCCAGACATGCCTCTGCTTTTTTTCTGTCCCTGTGGCCGCTGTCTTCCTGCCCTGGCAGCCCAGTGTTTCCAGATTTCCATCATCATTCTGTCTCCCTGCTTCCAGATGTCCCTTCCCACAGCACAGCTTGGATTGGCTAGGCCTCCACTGGAGCCCCACAGGAGCTGACATTGTCCATATACCTATGGTGATGGGATAGGTCTTGTGTGGTTCCTCTCACCAGGCTTTGAAGTATTTATCACTGGCTTCTGAAGGGGAGGCCTGTATGTGGTAAAGATGGGCCTTCATTTCCTGTGGGTGACATAGTATGAAGGGCACCCCTGTGTGAGCGCCAGTTGACCTGACCCACTTGTGCTGAGATATGGATGCCAGAGTGTGTGGTTTGACTTACGAATTAGCAGCTCCTACAGGGAGCCCGGGGTACAGGGTGATGATGAAGGTGGCCTAGTTCAGTTCCCTCCTGAGACGTTTCTATAGTCACCTTGTTTTATTTTTTCTCATTGTAACTTGAGGATTTGGAGTACTCCTGAAATGTTTAGGGTGCTAGGGCTTCAGCAGGTACTCAGCAAATGTATGTTACATTGGTTTCCCACCAAGAAGTCTTCAAGAAGAAAGAGCCTAGTGCTGTTACCCCTGGGGCTTTCAAGTCACCCACTTCGACATGTTTCCACAGGGTGTGTGCTGTGTGTCCATGTGGCACAGGCCAGTGTCTTGATGTGCAGTGTGGACGGACCAAAGAGGAAAGTAGAGCAGCTAGGACAGTGTCCACAAGACAATGGGGAGGTGCCTTGAGCTCTCCTTGAGGGTCTCTGCTTCTCTCTCAACTCCTGACCACTCAACCCTTTCATGCTGCGATCCCTTGTAGTTTTTTTTTTTTTAATACTTTATATTGTGTGTATGAGTGTATTGCCTGCACCTGTGGCATACAATGCCTGTGGCGGTCAGAAGCGGGCATCAGATTCCCTGGGAACTGGAGTTACAGACAGTTGTGAGCCATCATGTAGGTGCTGGGAATTGAATCCAGGTCTTTTGCAAGAGCAAAAAATGATGGCTCTTAACTGCTGAGCCATCTCTCCATCTCTCCAGCCCCTCTTGTAACACACGCACGTGTGTGTGTGTTTTATTTTTTTAATTATTTATTTAATAATCACATACTTAGAAGATGCATTTCATTACAAAAGCATTGACATATTCAATAACAATTTTCTGAGCTCAGATGCATCTCTTTCAAAATTGGCTGTAAATTTTTAGGTGTACAGTTGAATTAATACAGTTATAAAATATTGTACTCTGTCTAAACCTATAAGACATAAAATGAAATG
>NW_008334081.1:558897-804254 GCF_000622305.1 Nannospalax galili | reverse complement strand
ATGTTACCTCTGTGTTGACCCTCCTCTTTGTAGACTGGACACTGGTTCAAGTCCATCTCGTGGGGTCCCCTTGGCCTCCTTGATCAAGAGGACAGGTGACCCACCACCATTGCAGGACATTTTGAGAGATGCTCATAGTCCCCTGAACTAGTCAACCTAGGAGGACAAGGAGCAAAAACCGCCCTTTATGTCCCTTTGACCAAATTATTATAGGCCTCAAAGTATGTCTGTTAAACATCCAAGAAGGTTAGTTTCACCAGTCTGGTACTTTTTTATTTTTTCTTTTGGTCTTTTTGAGACAGGGTCTCCCTGTAGCCCCAGCTGTCCTGGAACTCACTATGTAGACCAGGCTGGCCTTGAACTATCTGCCTGCTTCTGCCTCCCAGGTGCTGGGATTAAAGGCGTGCGCCACCATGCCTGGCCTCAGTCTGGTACTTTTAACTACTGTGTGTCATGTAGACAAATCTTGGGCAAAGACCAGTTGTTCTCAGATAAACCTTACCTAGACATATATTTCTTGATCTGCTATGTATAATTTGTCAGTAGTTCGTAGGAGTAATATGGTTCCCTCTGGTTTTCAAAACTAGCTAGGCATTGTTTATCTCTCACCTTGTCTCACCTCTCCATCATGGTTTTCCCACTTAAGGTGCCCCATGTGTGTGTTTTAAAACAGTAACAGTCACTTAAAAGTCCATGTGAAAGATGGTCTCTGGCTGTCTTCCATTTTGTCTCCATCTTCTGAAAGGTAAAGGAACTAAAGATCCCTCCATGTGTGGTGTCATGGCGGTGCCTGTGAACCTCAGGGGCACCTCTGTCACACCCATCTTCCAACCTCACCACCCATTATTTGGCTTGCCTCCCCACATGGGCTTTGACTTGCTGTTGTAGAATAAAGGGATGTGTTTTAAATAAGGGTTCAGTGACTTTTCCAGGCTCTGCCCTGTGGTGTAAGGTTCTCGCAGGGCAGCTGGGTCACTGCCCCTTGCCCATCAGATTCTCCCAACTCCTGGCTGGGGGATGGCTGTGTTTACAGAATTGCTATTCTCACAGAAGCTCTCAAAAAGCCTTGTGTCATACATCCAGCAAACAACAAATGCTGGCCAGGGGTTTGTGTTCTCATCCTAGAGCACTGAGCCAGAGCACTTTGTTTCCTATGGGGCCACGCCAGGGTGAACCTGGACCTCACTGCCTGTGGACCAGGGCAGGGGGCAGCACTTGTGGCTGTTGTGCAGATGCTGCCGAGGTGATCCTGGAAAGGCAGAGCTCAGCATCGCCTGTACTACTGGTTCTTGTTCTGGAGCAGGATGCCTGACACCCAGAAATGGTCTGTCCCCATTTTCTCCTGACTAACCCCCCACTTGTGCTTCTTTCATGAGTATATGCAGTGCCAGTCCTTTCCCACCCCCAGCTGGGCTTTGCCTTGACAGCAGCTCCTGCCTGGGATCTACTGCCAGGACGCAGACAAAGGCTGATCAGCAGTGGCGTGAACTCCTCAGAACAAAGGCTGTTCTCATGGGAGAGCAGAGTCTGTGGACTCCTTTGAGCCTCACACTTTCCCTAGAAGATGCAGGTGGGCATTCAAAAATCTTATCATCCTTGATATCTTTAAAACTTGTGGGTGTAGAGTAACAAAATAAAAAACACCCACATAGATAACTCCAGTACTCCCACTCCAGTGAGGCTGTGAAGTAGAAATTAACCTAAATTAGGAAGGTAATTGTTCCCATGTTAATTGCAGGTTGTCTTCCAAAGCTGCTTCATTCTCTAAGGCCCCAGCAGCAGTCTGGCTCTGGGCTCTCCCATGGGGTACTGCACACTGGCACCCGCATAGCCAGAGTCCCAGAGAGGGGGCTGGACATGCTGGTTTCCAGAGCCATCTTCAGCTCCATAGTCTCTGTCTAGGTGATGAAGTGATCTCTGTCTCTTGTTTAGACAGGTTTCACTTTGTAGCACGAGCTGGCCTTCAACTTTCAGTCCTCTAGTCTCAGCCTCCCCAGTAGCTGGAATTACAGGCCTGCACCACTGCTCGTGACTTTGACCTTAAAATCTCCTCAGCCCCACCCCAACCAGGACTTCAATGCAGGAAACATAAACAAACACCCCTCTATTTTCAGTGTACCCGCTGGTGTCACAGCTGTTGTGGCTTCTGCATATTGGCCAGCAAGGCGGTCCTTGGCCTGGCCCTGGCCCTGGATGCCTACACTTGGCTTGGCCAGTCTGAGCCAGCCTCAGCAGGCCAGGATGACTGACAGGTCCTTCCTTTGCCTTAGTTCTTGGTTTTCTCACAATGCACCCAGGCGCTTAATACTGGCAAACTGTGAACCGTGATGACCAAGGCCTGAGAAGATTCGAGGGAGGTGGGGGGGCACTCTTGAGAACTCCCCTGGGACATGTGGCTGCCTTGTGGGGCACACACCACAAGGCAGAGGCCACACCCACGTCCATGACTTCCTCTCAGTTTCTGCTGTCTGATATATTCCACCAGTCATGATTGTGTTAAGCTTTTCAAGTAAAACTTCAGTCCTGGACACCCATGTGCAATGAAGGAACAAAGAACACCCTTTCCTGTGCCAAGTGATCCAGGCGTCTGGTGCATTTGGTGTACGTGTGTGGGCATGTGAATAGACCCAGCTCTGTCTTGCAGCTTGCCCTGCTGGTTTGCTTATTTTAAGGATTGGACTCAGAATCTCTTGTCCCTCTAAAGCACTGTCATTGACAGTGAGGGGTCCCATGAGCTTTAATTTACCAGTTCCCCTCACACAGAACCATTCCCTTCAGTGATGAAAAGGAATGTGGACAGGTGCAGGTTTCTTGGGCCATTGGCACTGACTGTCCCCCCAGTCAACTTTTTGGGAAAGGCTCCTGTTCCCAAGGCAAAGAACTAACTGAGAACAAGAAACCACATAAGAGTAAAATCTGATAATTTAGAGAATGCCAGCTCACATTTGGAAAAGAAATAACAAACTCAGTACAAATTAGTACTACATTTTAGGTTTTATTATAAGAGATTCAAGTAGATTTTTCCCATTTAGTGGCAAGTGCCTTTTGATAAAGATTTTTTTTTTACTGAAGATTATGTGTAAAATTTTTAAAAATTTATTATTTTTATTTTATGTTTATGAGTGTATTGCATGCATGTATGTAAGTGCACTCATGTCGTGCGGTGCCCGTGGAGGTCAGAAGAAAAGAGGGTGTCGGATCCCCTGGAACTGGAGTTAGGGACAGATAGTTGTTAGTTGCCTTATGGGTGCTGGGAACCAAACCCAGGTCCTCTGCAAGAGTAGCCAACACACTTAACCGCTGAGCTACCTCTCCAGCCCTGATATGTAAAAAATTTAAGTTACACTTTGAGGGGAAAAAAAAGAAACACCATTTTTTCCTTTTGTGGTTAATATTTTATAGTTTATTAAGAAGCAAAGTAGAGGTTGCAGCCTCTCACAATGCACCCAGGCACTTAGGCTGGCAAGCTGTGAACGGTAGAGAGAGCCCTGTGTGTTTTCCCGGTAACTTTGGAGGCTCTGTCTTTGATACCGGAGGCTCTGGAGCGGTGGTTGGTTCTGTTTTCCTTTCACATGTAGCCCTGATGTACAAGTGTCAGGTTCCCTGCAGTTGCTCCACTACCAGTGCATCCCTCTTATGTCAGTCACGTGTCTGTGCCTGGCTTTGGCTGTATGCAGCGTGCTGGTGCCTGTCCTGGGGTCCACAGGACACTGCTGCCTTCATAGGGCCTTGGGCATGGGTTTCATCTCATTAGGGGCCCTCTGCTGCTACCTCCCTGTGAGGACACTGTCTCCCACTTGGTGTGGCTGCTTTGAGAGCAAGTTCCTTTCAAAGCCTAGGTGGAAACTGTTGGAATTACATTGATTATATGGATGAATTTGGCATTTTTTTTCCCAGCGTATTCTCTCAGGTGGTTTGTCTTTGATTTTTACATATGTGGATAGGGGGTAGCGTTCACATGTGGAGGTCTGAGAACAATCCAGGGTTGAAAGGGTTTCTCCTTTCAGCATGTAGGATCCTGGGATGGAGTTCAAGGTGTCAGGCTTGGAGGCAACTGCCTTTATCTGCTGAGCCACCTCATTTATTGGCCCATGGTTAAGGTCTTTTGTATCTGTCCCCCTCCCCTCAAGTTCTGCTGATTGGACTCAGGGACTTCAGTGTCTCAGATGATTTTTATAATTTTTTTCCATAAAGGTCTTACATATATTGCATTTATTCTTTATTAAATTGTAGCTTATTTTGTCTTAAAGATCTTTTTTAGTTTCTTTAAACCTAATCTCTTTTTTGGTGTGTGGGTATATGTGTTGTATGTTCTTGTGAGTGGGTATACACGTATGTGTAGATGCATGGGCATTTGGGAACCAGAAGTTGATTTCAGGCCTTCCTCCGTTCTTCTCCACATTATTATTATTATTATTATTATTATTATTATTATTATTATTATTATTACTAAGTAGACCAGGCTGGCCTTGAACTCACAGAGATCCACCTGCCTCTGCCTCCCAAGTGCTGGGACTACAGGCGTGCGCCACCACACCCGGCTCCACCTTATTTTTTGAGACAAGGTCCCTCACTGAACTTGGAGCTCACCAATCTGGCTAGGCTAACCAGCCAATAAGCTCCAGAGAATATTGTCTCCTGTTCTGTCCTATGTCCCATATCATGCCCCCCCCATAACAGGTGTGCACCAGGTGCTGGAGATCTGAACTCGGATCTTGTGCTTGTAGAGCAGGTATTTTACCTACTAGGCTATCTTCCCAGTCTGGATATCTTTCTTGACTTCTTTTTTGGTCTTTTTTGAGACAGGTCTCCCTGTAGCAGCAGCAACTGACCTGGCTGGCCTCAAAATCACAAAGATCCTCCTGCCTCTGCCTTCCAGGTGCTGAGATTAAAGACGTGAGCCACCACACCCAGCTTTAGGATATTTTTCTTTTAAGTTAAGTTTTTATTATTAGTATTTGGAAGTTCACTTTGTATATTATTTTATATCTAATCACCTTACCATTCTAATATCTTACAGTTTTTTTATCAGATTTCTGCGGCTTCTTCAGACAAAGGCCATCAGTTGTCATGGGGACCGTTTGTCTTCTCCCTCTTGTTTCCAATGTGTTTCCCAGGAGTTCTGGGTGAGTTCTGCAGGGGCAGATACTAAGCTTTCTCTGGCCTTGTGGAAGCAGGAGGCTTAGGTATGTCTGTGTTTCCCAGTGCTAGAGCTGGGGATGAGGATGTTTACCTGTAACTAGCACACAGGAGCTAGAGGCTTCAGGATCAGGAAGTCAAGGTCAGCATCAGCTACACAGTACATTTGAAGTTGGCCTAGGCTACAAAAAACCCCAGGCAAACAAACAAAACCCCAGCAAGCTCCACACAGGTTGTTTGTGGTGTTGATGGCTGAATGTCTTTCGGTATCTGTTGTGGTGGTTGTGTGGTTTTCCCTCCTAATAAGCTATTGTGGCGAATCACACGTGCATTTCTGCTGCTGTCTCTCTCTTCCCTTGTGATAAAACCCTGTTCTCTGCTGGGCTCCATAGGTTTGTAGTGCTTTGGGATCTTCCTTGTGTTGCTGAATTATAATGGCCTATAATTCCTCTTTTTGATGTCAACTTTTTTTGTCTTTTTGAGACATTATAGCTGCAGCTGGCCTGCAACTCGCTATGGAGACCAGGCTGGCCTCAATCTCACAGAGATCTGCCTGCCTCTGCCTTCCAAGTGCTGGGATTAAAGGTGTGCACCACCACGCCTGGCTCTTGATGTCAACTTTTAAAATACTTTCCCAAAGAGGTTAATGTTAAATGGTCTTGTGTCCTTGGTAGTTGGAGTTTTTAATTCCCCATTGTCTTTAATGATTACTAAAGTTTGTCTTTCTGATTTTTTTTTTTAATTTTTGAAACATAGTCTCAAAGACAGGCCTTGAATGTGTCTGACTGCTCATGTGCTAGGATTGCAGGCATGTGTAAGGATTATTTTAGAATAATCCTTTAAAAAATATTTATTTTGTGTGTATGAGTGTTTTGCCTACATGTTTGTAAGTACACCCATGTCGTGCAATGTCAATGGTCCCCCTCCTCCTCTTCTTCTTCTTCTTCTTCTTCTTCTTCTTCTTCTTCTTCTTCTTCTTCTTCTTCTTCTTCTTCATTACTTTTATTTTATGTGTATGAGTGTATTGCCTACATGTATGTAAGTGCACCCAGGATGTGCAATGCCTGCGGAGGTCAGAAGAGGGTGTCAGATCCCCTGGGACTAGAGTTAAGGACAGTTGTTAGCTGCCATGTGGGTGCTGGGATTTGAACCTGGGTCTTCTGCAAGAACAGTCAGTGTTTTGTACCGCTAACATAGCTCTTCAGCCCCTAGAATAATCTTAGGGGTTGTTCATTTTATTTCAATCTTACATTTTACTGTCTGGGACTTGCCCCCTGCCATATCTGAATTTTTAAAGCGTCTACTGGATCTTTAGCTACACGCTGTTTCATTCCTCATTAGTTCTCCATTCTGATCAGTCTTTTCTGTTTTGTTAATTTTTTGTAAAAACTCAGCTGTGGACTCCGTTAAGTCTCTGAACCAGCTGCCTGCCCCTGGCTGTGTGCTGGTTCTCTTCTGTGACTCCTGGCTGGGCTCTGCTCTTCTGAAAGCTGCACTTGCCCCTTGAGGACTGTGTGAAATGTGTATGTGGCAGGTGTTGATGTGTAGCATTTCATTTTCTTTTTAGTTTTCCGAACAGTCATGTTGATCTACATAACCTTTGGCATGATGGAAGGAGAGTGACTCCAAAATATAAAACTAGACTTGCCCTGTCTGTGCCTTAAATGTGTCTCCTGAATAGTTCCTTCCTGGGGAAGAGTCTGCAGAAGCTTTCAATCTGCTGGTGGTTTTGAAAATTTAATTTAATATTGTTATTTGATCTTTTTGAGACAGTCTCCCTGTAGCCACAGCTAGCCTGGATTTGCTATGGAGACCAGGCTGGCCTCGAACTCACAGATCCACCTGCCTCTGCCTCCCGACTGCCGGAATTAAAGGTATGCGCCACCATGCCCAGTGATTCTTTGAGAATCTGAAAGTATGTTTTGACTTCATTCTTAAAATACTGTTTTGCAAAATTTCAGGGTGATTTTCTTGTTCTTCTCTCCTCCTTACGCTTAGCAGAGCCTTCCTCCTTTGTCGTTCTTTGCCTCACATCAGTGTAGTCCTTTCCCCACGTGCCTAACTGATGTGTGACTTCTTTGCTCTTTGCCACTCATAGCTGGCCGTGTGTTTAGGTGTGGGTTCCTCTTCTTTTACAGCTTCTCTTTCTTTTTGAATTTGTCTTTTGTTAATTCTTGACATGCACAGCCTGTGTTTCTTCAGATCCAGCTCAGTCACCTCTGGGGTCCGGAATAGACAAATGGAAGGGAACCTCAGTTTGTTAAGATTCTTCACCTCTGCTGTGTTTCTCTCGGTTTTGCCTTTTCCAATTCAACTGCTGTTTTCTAATTCACTTCACTTTCTTTTTCATTTGATGTGGTCTCTATGGTTTAAAACATTGGCGGTTTTTTTTCTTCCATTCATCGGTTGTACTTTTTTTGAAAGTTTATTTGGTTCTTAAAATTATTAATCTGGAAAGTTCTGTTGATTCCTTTTCATTGCTTAAACTTTTCAAGTATTTCAGCAAACTTTTTACTGAAAGCTTACTGCAGAGAGATGGTAGTGGGCGAAGTCTCAGCAGCATTGTTTCTTCAGTTGTGACAATGACTGTCCACTTCTGATGCTCTAGGCATTGGAAGGATTGGCTCAACCACCTTTACCACCTTCCTGCCTGTCCTTTCTGCCCCGGCTTTGAAAGCTTTCTTGTATTTGGAACTCATGGTCGCACCATGTGGCCAGTGCGTGGCTTTGGGTCGAGCATGCTTTTTTTCAGACAGGAATTCCACATGCTGCTTCTGTAGACGTTTGTCAGCATCCTGCTAGAGTGCAGAGACCACTGAGCCATGTCCTGAGCCCAGTGTCCCTGTCCTTTGTCTTGGTGGGATCCGGGGGTTCGGTGGGCTCTCAGCTCTGCCATCACTCATGTTCTTTTTATCTGTTTACTCCATGTCCTGAGCCCAGTGTCCCTGTCCTTTGTCTTGGTGGGATCCGGGGGTTCGGTGGGCTCTCAGCTCTGCCGTCACTCATGTTCTTTTTATCTCTTTACTTGTTTGCTTCTGACTCTTGGAGGGTTCCTTCACTGCTGAGAAGCCGGCACTGTGACACAAACAGTATTTAATGCAGAATCTTGGTTTCCAGGGCATAAATGTCTGGGAGAGAGGTTTGCCTGCCATATTCCCAGGGAAGAAAGTTCCCAGCCGTGCATTAACCTAGTCCCTCTTACCCATCTTCATTTCTTCCTGTCCACTGCTGAGGTTCCAGGTTCCGCAGCACCAGCACTTGTTGGCAGCAACCCCTTTGCCTCCACCTCCAGCCATACCCCCATCATGTGGTTGGTTGAGCTCTGGCCTCCATTTAGCCGCCTGTCTGTGGCTCCTGCCTTTCTGGGAAGAGCCATGAATCGTGAATACCCCTAGCACAGCTTCCTGCCACACTTTAGGACACTGAACTCAGTCTAAGCCAACACTCTCTACTCTAGTTTGCCTTGTTCTCCTCAGCCCAGCTCCATCCTGTCCAATGTGGCCTTGAGTCCAGCGTGCAATGTTCTTGTCCAGCTACTCAGTGGGTTCTGTCCATCACAGCCTTGTTGCATATATCATGGCCATGTCCTCGCTCAGCTTTTCGGAGGGGAACACATTCTGGTGCATGGGCAAGGTGCTCATTCACTGTGATACTTGATGCCTCAGGTCCCACCCAGTTTCCTCCCTCTGTGATCTTCCCGTCTGTCTGTCCCCAGCTTTACTGAGATGCAAGCTTTCCTCTTCTGGGCCATGGTTTTGCTTGTCATGGGCTGGCCAAAGGAACCTACCTCATCAGCTTTCATGCATGTTACCTGGCACATGCAGCAGCTGGCCCATGAGGTTACCCTGACCTGCAGAATGGGAATCAGCAGCCAGAGGCAGAGCTGAGATGCTTGCTTGAGGCTTCTCAGATGGAGCAGCAGTAGGTCATTACTGATCTAATAGGAGCAGCTTGTTTGTCCTGTCCCAGCCCAGCCCTAGCCACCTGCTCCCTGGCACTCTGCTCTGCCCTTCATACATTCCTGTACTCAAATCTTCCAGTCAGACTTTGCTTCCTGGTGAACTGAAGCTTGAAGAGCCACATTCATGACTGTTTGCTGCATCCTGGTTTTTTCACCTGATAAAGCCCACACCAGCCCCATTGCTGGCAGCAGAGAATCCCTGCAGGGCACACTTTCCATTTCTTCACAATCTCACTGGCCCCTGAGACTTAGTGGCCTCACAGGGTAATGAAAAGGTGGACATGTCAGAAACCACTGGGTCCTGATGTCCTGGTGCATGCTTCTTACGTTGAGTGCCCTCGTTTGCAGCAAATGGCACTGTAACTGGTAAAGAACCTCATCCCTGGATACTGTGAGCCTCTCCTGTGCCCCAAGGGGGCTGGGAAGGAAGTGTCCCACTTTCTGACTTCCTCAGCAGTATCTCTTCCTCTTTACCACACGGCCCTCCCGCCGGGCAGTTTTGAGCTGAAATGCAAGGATACATGCTTTGTTTTTCTTTCTCAGCTCCAGACATCTGATCCGTCATTCCCTGAACCGTTGGGGACATGTCTCCCTCCAAGTTCTGTTGGGTCCACTTGTGTTTCTTCTAGCCCTTGATGGCTACTGTTGCCACAACTGGCTTGGGGTAGCTGGTGGCCAAGTATAGCCATCATGACCTGAAATTATGTAAATTTAAGACTGCTTTGTTTAGTCTCTATAAAAACAAAGGGGACCAGTCCTTACATCTCTCACTGCCAGGTTATTTACCCAAGGCTCACCTGGCTTTGCCCAGGTCTGAGTCCTACTGGTGGGGACCCCTTGGGGTGGTCAGGTCCCTTCTGAACTCAGGTGCTTCCCAGTGGCCGATCTGACTTGTCCCAGTCTGACTGTGCCGTTTCTAGTGGCGCGTTCCAGTCCTGTTCAGTTTCCTGCTGATTGGAAGCCACAAGCTTTTTACCCTGCTGAGTCCTTCAGCCTGAAACCCCCCTCTTCTTGCTTCTAGGGTTCCAACACCTCAGTTCCATCAGAGTAGCCAGCCAGCCC
The DNA here is from genome assembly GCF_000622305.1 of Nannospalax galili. NCBI lineage: Eukaryota > Metazoa > Chordata > Mammalia > Rodentia > Spalacidae > Nannospalax > Nannospalax galili. Next base: position 794,092 of record NW_008334081.1, on the reverse strand, counting down.
ATCCTTACTCAGCTGTCCTCTTTTATGTTGAAGACAATGCTAGTTCATTTCACCCTTTATGGGAGCAGGGTTTTTTCTGGACCTCCAGCTGCTAGTATGGAGCCTTCCATATGTGGGTTCAACTGTGGATGAACAAATCCTCTAGAGATGGTTTGTATGATTTAAAAGTGGTGTGCATGCTTATGCATAGGGACAGATGATGGCCGAGTCTCACAGTTGCCTGTTCATCCTGGGACGTTGGCATTCTGTGTAATGTTTCAGTCACGTCTGATGTTTTCCTCAGGTGGGGCAGAATTGATACCTATGGCCAGAGGGTCTAGTGTTGTTTTGCCTTTGAGGTTTCAATGTTTGGGGCTGGGTAGAGGGTGAGCAGCTGCCCCGTTCCCCTGCCTTGCCTGTTGGAATGGGGAGTGGGCACAAATTAGTCATGCTTACCAAGAACACTGGATGTAGCATGAGCCAACTTCCCAGAAACCACTTGCCTTCATCTAAGTCTGTGTGAGTTTTTCACATGAAGGAGTCTGGGACAGAAGGTGCTTCAGGGGCTCCTCGCTGACTACCCTGGCCACCGGGAGTGCCCACAGTTGCAGTGCCACCCTCCAGGGGTGTTTGACACAGACACTGTCTTTCAGGGTTGGCTCACAGCCAACATGTGTCTCAAGTGAGCACAGCTCAGGTATTCTGTGGGCCAGACTAGCTTCCTGGAATAGTGTATCGCAGAGGTCCAGGGGCCCTCTTCCACATCAGCATGCAGGGAGGTGCATATCATCCATCGACCATGATCATTGCTTCAGATTGTGGAGGGGCCTTAAGACAAGGTACACGTGGTATTGGGCCTTGTGTGATGTATGTGAGGGGTCTCCAGAATGCAAGGGGATCTAGGAGAGAGTTTGGCCTGTGCCCTTTGCACAGGGTACAGAGTGGTTCTGCTTTTACCCAGGATGGAAACATGCTTTACTTGGGAGCCTCCTTAGGCTGTCTGTATCAGCAGCAGGGGTTGATCAGAAGTTGTGTACCTCTACCCTGGGCTTTCTCCTTGCATTAGGTACAGTGGGACAGCCTGGAGATCTCACCTTCTATATCAGTCTTGATTTTCCTGGGCAGCCAGCACTCTGTCCATCTGCTTGGCTGTCCCCACTAGAAAGGGAACAGGGCACAACCAGACTGGGGCAAGTCAGATCAGCCACTGGGAAGACAAGGAGGGCCCTGCTCATTCTAGAGAGGACTGCTATTCTGCTGGAATGGTGAAAATGGACGGAGTCCAAAGACCAGTCTGCATCCCAGCCTTTTTGTTTAAACATAGGATGCAAGACCCAACCATCCCCCTGAACCCCCCCTCCCCCCCGTGCTGCCCTCTATTTGGACTTCAGTGCTCGTCCTGCGTGTCCTCCCTTGATGTGGGGTTTGTATGAGGGTGCTTGGCATTTGGTAGTTCCCCTAAATATACAGAAGGGGTCAGAACTGCTGTTTCCTTCTTTGACTTGTCCTTCAACAAACAGGGAGCCCCTGCCAATGCTAGGCAGGCACTGCACTAGGACACCAGGCTGAGCCGGACTCAGTCCTGTTCTCAGGGGTTCCTGGGTATTTAGGAAGGCTAGCTATAAAAACTTAGTGTAGTACAGAGTCAGGTGCCATGAGTAGAGGTATAAGGCCCAGAGGAGAGTGGCTGTCACCGGTGAGGGCCTTCATTGCTGTTTCTGTGTAACACCTCTTAAGTGTGTGTGCCAGAGTGAGGGCTCTTATTTTGCTGGCTGGTGAAGAAATTGCAAGAAGAGTGAAGACAGATGGCTGCAGGCTGACAGTTCAGCAGGGCTCCGTGGAGCCTGTGCGGCCAGGCCCCCCACCACCCTGCCTTCTCTCATTGTGCTGCTCTGTCCTTGCTACCAGCTCTTGTCTGAGGAAGTTCTGGGGCTGGGGAAGGCTGGGCCTGGGCTATCTGAGCCTCAACTCCAGCTTGTGGGACTTTCTCCATCACAGGGGATGACACCGAGGGTCCTGTGGTGCACTCAGTTTGGAAGGATCACGAGGGCTGCAGAAACCATGCAGATCCCTTGTACAGGACTTGGCTCTTCCCAGCAACCCAGTGGCCCTGGGTGTCTGGCAACTTTGCTGGGGAAGGAAGGTGTGTGAGGGAATCTAAAGCCCTCTGTTATCGGGGCAGCAGAGTTGATCTTCTTAATCAGTACTTTTCAAGGCATCTATCCCCTCTCTGGGTCCCCCTAGGGGGATCAGGCCTCACCGGTCAGAACATACCACTGTATAACTTGCCTATCTACCAGCTTCTCTGGGTCAGGTCTTTGTATGGTTCTCTAGCCCACAGAGGAGACCTCATGATTCCGTGTGGCCCTTCTGCTCCCTCCACCTCATGTAGGGCCCTCCATCCCTAAATGGACCCCTGCGACGTTGGCATGCTGCTCCACATGTCAAGAATGAACTTGGTGTTTTTCTGCTGGCCCATCAGGCTTTCCCTCTTGGAAGCTCTCAATGAAGGCAGGTGAGTGGAAGCTGCATCTTCCCTTCCATACACCTGCTTTGAGTTGGCGATTGCCGTGGTAGGAGGACCTTTAGGCCTCTTCTGGCATCTTCCCCTCCCTGCACATTCCTAGAAGGCAAGATCTTTTTATGTCCCTCCCTCACCACTTAGGTGTGCCTGGGACTGAAGTTCACACTAGAGCAGAAGGGTATCAACACCATGACCGTGTGTTCCTACCAGCACATGCACGTACATGTGTACACACATGCATATGGCAGCACATTCCCCCTACACACATGCATAGGGCTGTGCAGCTCTATGGCTGAGGTTGCTGCCTCTTCCACAGGCTTCCCCCACCCTGTGTGGACTTGCACTCTGCTTGTAGGGATAGCGTAGTGTACCTCTGGACACCATGGATCTGCTGCAGTGGAGCCATGCACCTACATGTGTAAGAGGTTCCAAGTCAGCAGTGCCTCTGGGACGTGGTAGCTTCTTGGTGAATCAGCAAGTTTGACTGGTGCCATTTCTGTGTGAGCCTCGGGCTCGGACAATTATGAATCATTTGCTTGCCTCTTGATTTGCGTCAATCAAACCACATGTGAAGAAAGCAGTCGTGAGCAAGGCTTTGCCAGCAGCTTGGCGTCCAACAGGGGACATTCGCCAGGAACAGCCTCAGAAGGCTGGCCCGTGTGCTTGGCCTGGTGGTCCCAGCTGTGAGCCTAGGTGGCACAGGCCTGGGAGGCTTTGGGCTCTGCCTCCTGCTCCTACCTTCCCTCCTGCAAGTGCCATCCTGAGACTGGAGATGGTGAGATGGTAATTACAGCTTTCTGATCATTTGTTGTTTACTGGTTTCCTGTGTGTAACCCTGTGGCAGAGGCTGCATATGGAGCTCTGGGAATGTTTACAACCCAAAGCAGAGCCACTGATCTTTCCTTCCCTGTTGCACAAAATAATTTTAGGATTTGGGGTTTGGGGGAAAATTCCTTGTAAGCAAGACTTAATTAAAAAGGGATGTTAACTACCTGTCTCCCACAGAAGTGAGGGGAGTTGGCATTGGGTAGAGGACTGACCATCAGCCTGATGGTCCCTTTCAGCCCAGCTGAAAAAGGACATCTTGACAAGGCTTCTGAGTCTCTTCCTTTCGGAGCAGCTTTCAGGCAGGTGGGGTGTGCAACTCTTCTCTGTGCCATAGAGTGCAGGCCAGGATCAGGCTCTTGGGGGACCCCAGTTCCTGCAGTTTGCTTGTTTTGTTTCAAGTGTGGCATGCGTTCGTCTACTGTTGGATCATCTATCAAAGGGCAGCTGGCATATTAGTCACCTGGTTAGTCACAACCATGGATACAGTCATACCAGCACTGCCAGCTCCTAGCCTCAAGCCTGAAAGTCAGGTCACAGTGGGTTCAACCTTTCTTTGTCCTCTGTTGGGAGTGGTCAGAATGACTTCAAGTGTGTCTGCTCCTCAGTGCACCAGCAGCCTAAGAAATCACAAGGTACTTGTCTTCTTCATGGCTTGGGAGTGTGACCCTCCACAGCTGCAGATAGCTTGGGATCCCCAGCCACAGTAGGGAGTAGGGCAGAGCAGAGTCCTACTACCCTGACAAGTAAAGCACACACTACTCATCAAAGAAGCTTCTTTTTGCAACAGATGGAGGCTATTAGAGTGTTGCACAACTGGTGACACACATAGACTATGTGTCTCAGAGATGTCCATCCCTAAGTGATACATCTATAGTGGAACCTCCCAGATGCAGTGCCTTGAGCAAGCTGTCCCAGCTCTCTGCTTTTAAAGATGGAATCTGTTATTTACAAAAGAAGTGAGACCCCAGAAGAAGGTACAGAGGTGCTCTTCTCCCTCTAGCCATGGCTTTCGGGGCCAGCCCCAGCTCTCCTAGTCTATCTCACTGCAGTTTCATGAGGACTAGCTGTCATACAGGTATCTAAAAGATACAGTCTCTTCTTAGCATATAACCATAGTGCCATCTTAGATGCCACCAGAAGCCATTGCTTAAAATCCTTATCTTCAAATACTGTAAAGGAAGTTTTTGTGTGGTGGTTGTTCAAGTGGTTGTTGAGTCTGGTCTGTCCCTGCCATGCTCTGCCTGCCAAGACGTGCTCTGCCTTTGTTTGCAACTTCCTCTTCCCTTGCAGGCTCACTTTCGTCCTCAGACATTCATGGTAGCTATTATTGAAGAGTTGGGGCTGGTGGTCTTGTGGGTGCCCCCAACTGGCGTGCTCCCATCAAGTTCTGTTCTTCCACCTCTGGTGACCTGGCGGTGACCTGGTGGTAACCTGGCGGTGACCTGGTGGTGACCTGGTGGTCCAAGCTGGAAGCTGCATCAAACTGAGATTGACCAGCAAAACTGTTGCATGAGTGGTGCCAGTGTTCTGGGGGTGGTTAGCGCTTGCCGTGTGCCTTGTCTGTTGGGGGCTGCAGAACAGCCTCGTGTGGTAGGTAGACTTTTGCTAAGACAGAGTCCCCTTACCAGCTTGGTGGTCCAGTTTTTTTTTTTTTCCAAATTTAGTGCAATGAGCTAGTTACTTTATCATCTGAAGGAGGCTGGAATGCTTCCTCACTTTTTTGGTATGATTGTGAACTCCTGTTTAGGTACCTTTCAGGTAGTTTGAGCCTCTGTAGTAATATTGTGCAGGGCTCCATCTTTGGCCTGTTGTTGTACAGGGACCCTTTAAAGTTGACCCTTGAGTTCTCTTAACGTTATTTTGTGTAGTCTTTGATAGCTTCCTTGCTTTGTTTTGACAAGACACCTTGTTACCTTGCATAGTTCCTGTTCACACACTGGATCAGCCCTGCATCTGATTCCTGCCTTAAGACATCTGACATTGAAATTGACATACTTTTAGGCTGTGGGATGAAGATAGAACATCTTTGGGGGCCAGTGTTGAGCCTATTTCAGGCCCTGGCTTCAGAATGCAGTTCTTATCTCTGCCTGTGATGGCCTTGAAGTGGCTTTCTGGTCAGGCCACTGAGGAAGGGAGGAGCCCTTTCAGGAATGTATGTGCAGCCCAAGGTAAGACCAGTGTGGGTGCTTCTCAGAGTCCATCTCAGGGAATGGAGGTGAACGCACCCTGTCACCTGCAGCAGCTGGTACCTGTGGGTGAATTTGGGTGGCCAGGAGATGCTCTGGTGTTGATGGCAGCTTTGTCCTGCTTCTCATCATCCTGGTGGGCAGGAAGTAGTGCACCATTCTGACTGTGATTTGCTTCTGCTGGAGACTGAGCATCTTTTCATGGGCTCTTTGGTCACTTGTCTGTCTTCTTTGGAGAAATACCATCTTAATCATTTGCCATTTTCCATTGCGCTATTGGTCTTTCTCTGAGTTGCAGATGTCTGCTATGTATTCTTGAAATAGCTCCTTTATTGTGATTTCCAGATATTCTTTTGGATTCTGTGGGTTCTCTTCCTGTTTTCCAGATGGACGGTGTCCTTTGAAGCACAGAAGTTTGTTGCAGGCCCTACTACTGAGAGAAATTGAGGCTGTGCATGGGGCCAATCAAAGGAACGAAACTGACGCTTCTTGAACATTTGGGTTTATCCTCTAGGACGTGTGTGTGTGTGTGTGTGTGTGTGTGTGTGTGTGTGTGTACGTGTGTATTTTGGGGGTGTGTGTGCGTGTGCATGTACATGGAGGTCAGAGGACAACCTTGGGTGTCAGCTTTAGGAGTTTGGTCCACTTCCTTTGAGGCAAAATCTCTTATTGCCCTGGAGCTCACCAGTTAAGCTAGGCTGGCTGGCCAGCAAGGTCCAGAGATTTGCCTGTCTCCACCTCCCCAACACTGGGATTACTAGTGTGCCTCACCACACTCAGTATTTTTATGTGGGTTCTGGGAATGGAACTCGTGCTCACAAGGCAGACAATTACTGATTAAGCTATCTCCCCAGACCCTAAATGCAGAAGTTTTAAATTTTGATAAGATCATACTTATTCCCTCCCCGCCTTCTGTTGCTGTGCTTTGCTGTCATAACAGACATTTATTGAACTCACTCCGGGTGGGGTAAGGTGTGTCCTTCCTCTTGGGGCCCAGGCTTCTGGCTTGTGTCAAACTTCAATGCTGAAAGGCTTTTAGGAGAAGCCTTGTTTTATGGCCTTGCTGTTTTCTGCTGTTTCTAGCCGCTGGGTTTGCTTTCCCACAGTTGTTTTTAATTGAATGTCCATGGGAAAGTGGCCAAGTAAATTGAAGGTTTCTCAGAGAGAGCTGAGTTTCTTTGTTGGTTTTTAAACTGTGCTTTTTCATCGTTATTGTGCAGTTTGTTGGAATCTGCGTCATGTTGTGAATGTTCGTTGGGACTGAGTTTGCTGGCCTTGTTGAGCATTGCAGCATTAATGAGCCCTTTCCTACTCCAAACAAAAGTTCCAAAAAACATTCTTAAGGTTCCATGTAATTTTCAGATGGCTATTTCTCTTATTGATAGGTCAGTTATGGGGCAGGAGCCATCAGGAACTCCAAGGTAGTCACGTGCACTGAGAAAGAGTGGCAGGGTCACTGCAGGGTTAAGGGCAGGGACTCTGGCGTCTGCTTGTCAGGGCTGCAACCTCCTGCGATTTATGTGCGCCCCACCCCCATGGGGACTTGGAGATGCCCACCAGCTAGTAGATGAGAAGTTCTGAGGAGACCACTTACAGCAGTGATGGTGGGTGTATCAGTATTCCAGGCTGTTCCAGATGTGAGGACCTTTGAAACTAGCCTGAACCCTAAAGCTCAGCCCAGAGCCGGTCAAGCACAAAACACCATGCTCCACCTCTTCTGGTTCTGCATCCTGCATTTCCTTATGTTCCAGGTTGATGTGAGAGAACAGGGTATGTGTGTCCCTCAGAATAAGCCAGGCCTTTGATTGCAGGAGTTTTGAGGAGTTACTAAACAGGCTATACTTAACCTTTATCTATATGCTCACCATCTTTCTGAACAAGAATGGATCGCTTGGTGTTTTTAGCCTGGCAGCATAGCATTTTACCCTGCTTCGTTTCCAGCACAGTATTACCCTGCAGCGCTGCTCCTGGGTGATGCTGTACCTTTTGCATCTAAAAGTTCAGATATTTTCCCTGTTTGTGAACACAGTAACATAAAAATATTGAAAAAAGTTCAAGACGAGGGAAGGCTTTGGGTCCCAGGAAGCTTGAAAGTATTATAAAATCCCCAGCAAGGGTGTGAATGTCTAGTTATTTTAGCCTCGGAGCTATTTAAAGCATGTTCTCCATTCTCGTTTCAAAGGCATCCTTTTCTTGCTCTGTGTCACCATGGTGTTTCCTGATTCTGCTCTTTGTTAACACTGCTATTTCTCCTTCCAGTTGCCCACACATAGGGTAGAGGTACTAATGACTGTCCTGTGGAGTGACAGATCTTTCCCTTAGCTTACAGGGGACTGACTGTGTTACTATCTGCATAAAGGTCTTTCCTGCTACTGAGACCCATGGATCGTTGTACGTCCTGTCTGGGGACAGGCTTCAGGAGCCTGGCTCAGTTTCTTTGGACAGCACTGTGACGGTTGACGGTGTGACCTCCAGGGCTGCAGGCTCTCCTTAGCTGCTCAGGGCAGCCCAAGGTCCAGAAAGAGTGGGTACCCTGAACTTGCACAGTGGGTGTCCTGAACTTGCACAGTGGGCGTGACCAGTGACCTCAAGAGCTTCTACGCAGAACCAGTTTTTTTTCCCCAGAGTTGGCCTGTGTTTTCTGTCCAAACAGCACTGACGGTGGGATTTGGCAGGTACGGCCACTGTACCTCTGGGAGGACCCGGTGCCTGTGTCCCTAAAGCCTTGGTGCATCACCATGACAGTCGAGTCCAGAACTGAGAGTGAAGTCCAGAGCTGGGCTTGAGACACGAGATCTGAACCCACCATTCTTTGTTGGCCTGGTCATCATGCTGCCTGTAAACAGCTGGTGCTTCCCTGAATGACCAGCTTGCAAGACAGAATGTGTAAATTCACATGGCTTATGTCCTCTAGCATGTGAGACCACGGGGACCTTTGGTGGCAGCCCACTCATGTGAGGGCAACTCTGGATGCTGAAGGTGTTTCTCTCATTTGGGGAAAAATGAGGCATGAGAGGTCAGAATTCACAGAAATTTCTGTGAATGGAATGAAAACCAGTGCTGAGTGGGAAAGTAATTAAAGTGCTCCTTATGAATGCCAGGAGATGAGACTTGGCTCTGCCTGTGCCAGCAGGTGGTACCTTCTGTTCAAGACCCCTGCAAGCACATGGACACTGGTATGGGACTGTATGCATGCCTGTGAGACTTCCTCTTTATGAGGGTCGATGTGCCCATGGAGAGTGTTTTCTGGGCCTGCTTTCCCATAAGTGATCACCTGGAATAAACTCCGTTTTGGAAGTAATTGGCCCTTTATTTCTGTCCAGTGCCATTAGCCTCTTTTAAAAGCTAGCATGGCGGCTGGTGAGATGGCTCAGTGGGTAAAGATGCTTGCCACCGAACCTGATAACCTTGGTTTTGTTATGGAAAAGTCAGACACCAGCAGCTAAAGTCAGGCGAGGAGAGGGAATTTATTCTCACTCTAGCGGACTGATGCACGCAAATCATTGTGTAAAGGTGTCAGCCCTCTCACTCCAGGGGCCCTCTCACTTTTGGGGCCCTTTGTACTCATCTGAGGAATGCAAGTAAAGGGCAAATAGCACATAGTTGATAAAGAAATGGTTTATAGGTAGCTTGTGGTCACAAAGATTACCACAATATGATAGGTTTGGAAAACAAAGACTTCTGTCCTGGGTAACTGCACGGGGCAGGGGAAGATTCCTGTTCACCTCCTCCATTTCTCTGTCCTATCTGGGGTTTTTCCTGCTCCAAAGTTCTTAGCAACTACCCTAAGGGTCTTGTTACCATCACTTTGCAAGGGCTTTCAGCAACCATCCAGTGAGGCTTGTCTTGTTTTTCCACTGTAGTTTGTTCTCCTGAACCTCCATGATGGAAGTAGAGAATGGACTCCCGCAAGGTGTTTTCTGACCTCTACAACAGGAGCCACAGCATATTCAATGATAAAGAAATGATTTTTTTTTACTTTTAAAAATATTTTATTATTTTTTTATTTTATGTGTTTGCGTGTATTACCTGCACGTAGGTAAGTGCACCTGTGTCGTGCAATGCCCGCAAATGACAGAAGAGGTTGTCGGATTCCCTGGAACTGGAGTTATGGACAGTTGTGGGCTGTCATGTGGGTGCTTGGATTTGAACCTGGGTCTTCTGCAAGAATAGGCAGGGTTCTTAACTGCTGAGCAATCTCTCCAGCCCCAAGTAAATTTTTTTTTTTTTTTTAAACAGGTACAGTTTTGTTCCTGGGGCTCTGGGGCTGAGGCACCTTTAGGTCTCTGAGGCAGGGGCTTGCTGGGGCTCTCCTGTGTTTATTCCCACTGGTCAGGCCCATGTCCCCTAGGGTTGCCTGCACAAAAGGCCTTTTGCTTCTTCCTAGAACCTCTTCTTTCTCCCTTTGTCTTACTTCCTCTTCATTAAGAATAGATGTGAAGACTGAAAAAAAAAACCATGTGTGTGCAGTTTCCTGAGGAATCCTATCCCTTCCTGAGGGAAGAAAGGTCAGCTGGCCCCATCTCAGTCACCCTCCCCTGACTACCTCCAATCTTTATTTTGGGGGAGTAGATGCTTTTCTTAAGCACAAAGTTGACAAATAGTTGGTGACAGTGAATATAAAGGAGGTGTTCTGGTTCCTTTGTGTAATAAGTCAGAACTGGCGGCGGGGGTGGGGGGCACCATCCTTCACATAGCTATTTACTTAGCAGCCTTTTAAGTACACTGAGAAGTCTTAGCTCTCTTAATCCCCTGGCTGGCTAGCTCCATTGGAAGTGATGTGGACGCTGCTGTCCTGGATGACCTCTTTGACCACTCCCACCAGCCCAGGTTTTACCCCTCTCTGTGCCCATTTTGCCAGCGCAGAATTTCTGGAGTCAGAATCCAAGCAAGAATTGAGCAATTAAAAATCAAAATTGAGCATAAATCCCCTTCAAAATAGTTCCTGATTCTCTTAGTAAGTCTTTGACAGAATTTATACAAGACCTAAAAAAAAAGTTCTGGAGCCAGGCATGGTAGCACATACCTTTTAATCTGGCACTGGGCAGATCTTGGAGATCAAGGCCAGTCTGTTCTACATAACAAGTTCCAGGCCAGCTGTGCTATAGGAGACCCTGTCTCAAAAATACCAGAAACAGAACCAAAAAAGCCTAACTTCGGGTTTTGCACAAAATGCAAGTGTGGCTCATAGTTTGATGCACATGTTTCCGAAGATTGCTTGATGACATTTGTCTTTTTAGGAAGATGCTTCCATTCTTAGATACAGCATTTGTAAAACTACATGTCAGGAATATGATGGACCCCAAGGTGGGCACAGTGGTAAAACTGGCTCCTGTGGAGAGCTGGCCAGCTGGTCATGGACATCTCTGTTTCCTGACTGACTGGTGGGATGTAGGAGCCCTCAGGAGCAGGGCTGCCCCCAGGTCCCATCCCTGACAGTTTACCCCAGTCACAGGGAAGGGCTTGTGGAGAAGCAGGCTGCTGATATGCAGGTTCTTTCTGGCAGAGCTATACCCTGCCGGCATTCCTCATGAGGAAGTGGTACAAGCTGTGGTTTGACATTTCCGGTCTGTGGCTAGTTTCTTGTGTGTACAACTCTGTGGCTGTGCAAGGCTCTTCCGGGAACAGCTACAGATTTTTCTGGCTTCACAGTGTCCTGCAGGGTTCTAGAGGTCTTCACTGGTTGGTTTTTCTGCCCTGCTGGGCCCTTGATGAGTTTTAGACTTGAGCAGCTTCCATTTACTTGAAGGCCTACGTAGTTGATGATTCCCTTTGGTATGATGTGCAGCCTAGGTGAAACCTTCACGGTCATGCTTTGATGTTTATGGAATGTAATTATACACATAGTGGATGGGATGGCTGGGAGCAGGACCGGCTGTCTTTCTCAGGTTATAGAAAGGGGCCCCGAGAGATTACACAGTACCCAATATCATACAATACAAATGGCCAGGGGTGTTTCCCCAGGCATTCTGCTGCTGTTTCTCCCACCTGTGAGCACTCGCTGTGCTGCTGTGCTCAGAAGGCCCAAGGCAGTGTCTTGTGCCCTTCCTGTGGTCTGTGCCCACTGCTCTGTGCTAGATAGACTGTTAGCCAGTAGGGTGCAGAACTTAGGGAATAGGAACAGAATTAGGTATTGGGCAGAGTGTAAGCGTGTGGGCAAGCAGCATGTTTCTCGTCTTGCCTCAGCTTGCCTAGCCCAGGAGATCAGCGCTGCCCTCAGAACCAGCCTACCCATGGCATGCCTTACCTTCCTTCCATCCACACAGTGTAGCAGAATGCTGCGGGCATTTGTGTCACCAACACGGCCTCAGAACTTCCCCAGAGCAGGTTAGTGTCCAGAGTGGACCTCACACCTCAGCCGGCCAGCCCGGTGACAAGGTCCTGCTGGCTCCTGCTGCTTTTTGTGCCTCGGGTTCTGGCTGAGCAGGAGAGCTTGGTCAGGGTAGGGGCCCTGCATCTCCTTGGAGTCCAGGAACAAAATCATGGGAACTCAGCAAAGGCAGGGCCTTTAAGGGCTGTGTTGTGGGGCTAAGGCCTTGCCAGAGAGGCCAAGGGAACCCTGTTCTCCTCTGCAGCTTGTGAAAGCAGCTTCATCCCAGGTTCTGAATTTGAGCCTCTGGAGCCCAGACCTACACTTGGCAGGCTATCAGGCTCCTGTTGGCCTTTCCATCTCGTAATGGGGGCTTCCAGCCTGTCACCTGTGCTGTCTCTGTGCCTGGGTTTCAGGAGCTTTAGGTTGGTCACTCCTCAGATGTGTCTGGATTCCACTGACATGGATCCTTTTCTGCAAGGGCTGTTATCCAGGGTGGTGGACACTCCTTTCAGGGACTGTGATCCCGTGAAATGACCTTCCCTGTCTCACTAAGGAACTCCTGTGTCTTCTGGGTTGGGCATGTGAGAGGCTAGGTCCTGGGTTCTGGGTGTAACCACAGATCCTATGGCTGTGTCATCCCTGCACAGGAGGGTATACATGTTGCAGGGGGGTGGGGGGATTAGGAGCCCAGAGTGCCAGACTGGGGTAGTCCTGCAGCTTCTGTCCCAGTGTTCTCTATAGATGCCAGAACTCCCTGGTCCTGGGATCACTGTCCTGTGTGTACCCTCTGGTGGTTCCTCCAGTTGTTGCTCACAGGGCCTGTTCTGCTGTGGAAATTCTCCTGACCCCTTGGCTCACCATGCTGCTTTCTTTGTAGGCTGCTGACACACTCCACCCTCATGGGTGCCCCCCTCTACTCCCACAATCTGACAGGGCCTGAATGGTGTTCAAGATGGTGCTGTGGGCCATTGGAGAGCTGCACAACTTCCAAATCAGAGCAGGAACCTAGGAGTAGGTGCTGCCCCCCCTCACCCCTTGGCTCTGCCCAGTGCCTGTGTTGGTCGGTGCCTGTGCCAGTGCCTATCTTCCACAAACATGCTTCCTAGACTGAGCCTTAACTCCTCAGGCAGAAGTGCTTCATTTTAAACTACACCCATTGCTGGTCCAAGACTAACTTCCACGGGATAGATAATTGCTGTGTTTGCTAAGAAGTCACAACTTTGAAAAGGAAGACTTCCAATATTGTTAGAAGCAGTGGTCCTGAGTGCTTGTCTTGGAGTCGGCACACCCATGTGGGGATCCTTACTTGACCCCGGGGCAGCAGATCTTTCCCTGGGTTGGTGGCAGGCTGGTGCTTCAACAGCCTTGAGCCTTGCCTGTCTCTTTGGCCTGCTATGGGAAGGGAAGGAGAGGCATCCCAAGGCTTCTCTAACCTGGGAAAGTTCTGAGAGGTGGCTTTCTTGCTTGTAGGAAAAGATACACTGCTGTGACTGGACCAGTGCAACACCAGATAGACTGAGGCAAGGGCAGAGGCCCTGGCCCCCATGATCCTCACACCTAGGGATCTGCCACAGGATAGCACCCCCCCCCATACACACAGGGCAGCGCACCCCACACCCCTCCCCGCATCAGCTCTCATGGAAGTGTGGGTGGTGCAGGAGTGCCAATGAGGGCTGAGTCCACCTGGGGAAGTGGTGTGTCCTGCATCTACCACAGTGCCCAGGTCCTCCTGGGATGTGCTGGAGTCCTATTGTGGACTCTTTCCTGACTGGAGTTCCTCCCCTGACCCATGGGTGCTAGAGGCTGGTGTCCCTTCAGCGCCTCAGGCAGCCCCATTATTATTATTTTTTCCCAAGATAAAACTGTCAGATCTGCCCAGCGACCTTCATATGGGGCATCTTACATTAGCATAAACATTTAAAAACCAACCAGACAAAAACCACTTCTGGCCACCTTACTCTTTCAGAATGCTCATAAATATGAATTGTGTTTGGAAATGCCTGTGCTTAAATTGGCACGAAACTGAACTCTGAACAGGTGTATCTGTGAGCTGGGCTGAAGTCAGAGGAGTTGAGGGCAGTGCATACACTGGGCAGGTTGAGCCCATCTCCTGGCTCACCTCCATGTGTGGCTGTGGACGCCTTGGCGCTCTGAAACTGCATTTCACTCCCTTTTGTCTCCTGTCTTTGAGCTCCTCCTTGGCCAGCATCTGCTTCCTAAAGTCTTAGCTGACCAGGCCAGCTGAAGTGGGTGCACAGGAGGCGATTACCACCTCCTCTCCAATTACTCCTTCAGAGTCTGGGACAGTGTGGACACAGAAGGGCTTGTCCTTACACAAGCTCCCCTTCTATAGGGAGAGGACATAGAATGTGGTCACTGGGCAACCTGAGCAATGCACTGACTTACTTGCCCAGCCAGGCAGCCTGCCTTTCTCTCCCAGGGACAGCAGCATGGCTGCCATTACTCTGACTGGTGCCTTGTCTCTTGGGAATCCCTTCAGACGTGACTGACATCCTTCAGACGTGACTGACATCCTCTAATTCCAACACCTTCTGTGAGCTGGGGCCTGTCTTCCTTTCCTGCCTCCTTTCTTCCAGCAGCAGCCGTGTGTGGGGCTAGCAAGATGTCTGGGTGTTTATGGAGGATCTACCCTGCTGGGGTAGGGGAGGGGGGCTACTGGGGGTTCAGAGGTGGTCAGTGCTCTGCTTGCTGTGCACGGGGGTTGTGCTCTGCCAGTCACTATCTGGGCTTTCCGTATTAACCGAAGGGGGAGACTGCCAAGCAGTGGGGGGAGCATTCTCTGTGGTGGCCACTGGGACAGCCGTGTCCTTGGAAACACTATTCTGTTGGAGAGACTGAGGCATATGCTCAGCAGGTAGTGAAGAAATGGCAATGTTTGTCCAACAAACAGGGCAGCTGCTGCCACACTGCCTGGCTGGTAAATCTGCCATGAACCTGAACTAGGGTAACAGGATTCTAACAAATGTGTCTCCAGAGGGGCTTCAAGTCACCTGGGCATCATGAAAGTGCCATAGGGTAGAATCCCGCCTCCATGGGCTGCACTGCGCTAAGTGCAGTGTGTCATGGTGTTTTTCCTGGGCTGATGGCAGGTAGGCCCTCCTTTGTCCTGAGGTTTAAGTGTCTTCCCTCTGGTCTTGGCTTCTGCTGGGTGTTTTGTGGGTCTTTCCCAGAGCTCAGGTGCTTCAGACTGACTCAGAGGTGCTGGGACCTGGATTCTAGGAAGAGACCAGCTGCTGGAAATGTTGGGCTGTGGAGTGGGTCCCAGTCATCCATCTGTCCCATAGGGTCTCTACAGCCAGCCCTCAGACTGCATTTATTCTTGGGCTGGGGAAATAGTTACCAAAGTAGTTATTGCCTGTCCTCCTGCCTTGGGGTACACCCTGGTGTCCTGTTGTGGCCCTACTCTGGTTGTCCAACCTCTCATGGGTCCCCTACTGGCCTGTGCACAGGGTGGGCATGAGGTGGCTGACTGATGGATGAACACTCGGACTGGCAGCATCCCTCAGCTCTTGGGGCCGCACAGCGGTCCCTCCTGCCAGGTGATGCATTACCTCCTCCCTGACTTAGTCAAATAGGGAAAAGGGTGACTGCAGAAAACCCTCGTCTGTTCGAATTAGGTTCCATCTCCGCTCACAGAAGCTTTCCTGTTCTGTAGTAATTTCTGCAGTCTCAAGGAAAACCTGCCTTCCCTTTTCTAACTCCACGCACAGTGCACGGTGAACTGCCCTGCCGCCCTGTTCTACAGTGTCTCCTTATGGCCTCTGATACTGAGCCAAAGTTTCTGTTAGACTTTGTTTCAGACAGTGGAGACAATGCTCCAAGGAGGCTCCACAACAGGAAGTGCAGTCTAGCCACATAGCTGTGTGCGTGGGAGTACATAGCATCTCCTCATGAGTTCTGGGGTCAGGGGGCTCCAGTGGGCTTTCACTGACACCTCAAACTCTTGGCTATGTCCCTGTGCGGTAGGTCCCTGTGCCCAGGGTTTTCAGGAGAAGGTGCATCCCATGGAGGTAGAATTCTTCCCTGCAGCACTCTCGTGGGGTCCAGGTGACTTGAAGCCCGTGGATGCACAGATTCCCTGTGCTCTGGCTCAGGCTCCTGGCAGTTTTGTCCTCCAGGAGGACGGCAAGAGTTGCCCAGTCCTGTTAGAGTGAGGAAGGGATGGGCTGTGGTCCAAGTTGGAGATGCTGCCCTGTGGGGGTACCAGCACCAGTTCCTGCTGCATCCCACCCCAGGATTTCCTGTCGTGCCGTCCCTTCTCCAGACCCCACCTTCCTTTTCTTCAGGCCTCTTTTCCTTCCTGGGCTGCAGCAGGAACTAGAAGATTCCCTCTTGCACCTGCAGCTCCCCAGGTGCCCCATGTGGCCGTCGGTGAGACAGTCAGCTCTGGCTGGTGTCTGTTTTGGGTAATAGTTGAACAGAGTTTCATCATATCGCACAGAGGTGCATAAACAGCAGCCTCCCGAGATACTGGACCCCAGTGGATGTGAAGGCGTGGCCATGGGCTGGCTCCTCTCCTGTGGTGATTTGTGCTGGCACCTGCTTCTCTCCTCCAGGTTCTGGTTTGAAACCTTCTTACTCTCATTGGGCACATCCCTTGGGACTTGCCAAATGCTCTACAGAGAAACTCACGTGCTTCCTATTTCCTATTGTCTTTGCAGAATTTGTTAAGTAGCATTAACCTGATCCCTCCCCACCTCACCCCCAACCCCCATTAAAAGAGAGTGGGGGAGAGAGGAAGAGGGCTGTATGTTCTCTGGGCCTTAGAACTGAGCTAAGCTAGGTGGCACCACCTGTGGTAACAGAGCCCGTGGTCCCAATACTTCCCACGCAGGCTGCCTGGGCTGCAGGTCGTAGACTAGCTGCTCTCTCACTAAGCTGGACTTCTGTGGTGGCAGCCACAGGATACGGCTTCTCTGCATGCTTCTTGGGCTCAGGATGAGATACTCCATCCCAGGAAAGATGAAGCTCTCGTTGTCCTCCTTAAGAAAGGTAGGCAGGGCCTAGGCCCTAGATGGAGGCCACTGTGAGACCACTGTGCACATGGGACCAGACTGAGTAGGCTCTGACAGAATGACTGGTGAGAGGCCCATTGTAGGGGCAGTTCTGGCACAGTGTGGGGCTATTGGAAGGAAGAGAAGTGAGGCCCACAGGCTGGAGGGGATTCTGCACCTTGTGGTTGTAGAAGGGAAGAAAGACATGGACCCTTATTGGACTGTCTACAAGCCCTAATCCACAAGTGTTCTGTGCTCTACCTTGTTTCTTTCTCCTAAAACAACGTGACTTGATCTAAGTGTTTCTCCCCATTTTAAGGAGGACTCAGAGCACATGCCATCTGCCCAGGTCTCCTAACTGATGAGTGGTGGAGGCTGGTTTGTATTCCGTGGCCAGCACGAAGTCCATACTCTTGCTTATGTATGTATGTATGTATGTATGTATGTATGTATGTGTGTGTATTGCCTGCACCTGTGTCGTGCAGTGCCCAAGAAGGCCAGAAGAGAGGGTACCATCCCTTAGAACTGGAGTCAGGGATGGTTGTTAGCTGCCATGTGGGTGCTGGGATTCAAATCCTGGTCGTCTACAAGAACAGCCAGTGCTCTTAACCATTGAACCGTCTCTCCAGCTTGTTTGT
Source organism: Nannospalax galili (assembly GCF_000622305.1). NCBI lineage: Eukaryota > Metazoa > Chordata > Mammalia > Rodentia > Spalacidae > Nannospalax > Nannospalax galili. The sequence goes on along the minus strand of NW_008334081.1, from coordinate 776,609 downwards.
TTCTTTGTTTTTAGAGAGGGTCTTACCATATATATAGTGGCTGGCCTGGCACTCACTGTGTAGACCTGGCTGGCATTGAACTCAGAGACCTGCCTGCCCCTGCCTCCTGAGTGCTTCAAGTAAAGGCTTGTGCAGAGCCTATACATACTCTTGCTTACACAGGATGCCACTGTGAGTGGGGTTGGAGCAGGGGGACATCCCCCCATCCCAGCTCCTGGCTTTCTACATAGAAGGGTTCCCTGTCTTCTGTTAGATATTTTAGGTCTTCAGTGTTTCTGATGACATTGTCTTTCAGTATCTTGGTATCTTATAATTTGTTTATTGGTTGTTGCTGTAAATAGAAGCACAGTGGATTTTTGTATAATGGCCTGTTGAACTTGCTGGATTCACCAGTTAATTTTTATTCTTTTTTACTCCCTGTATACTGGTGTAAATGATCGCCATTTTGTGTTTCTTTGCCTTTTTTTTTTCTTTTCCTTTTTTTGCCTTAATGCATTAGCGTGGAGTATTCCTACAGTCATAGTACACAGGGCATTCTAACCTGGCCCTGGTTGAAGTAGGGTGAATTCTTTGCTAAGATGCTTGTTTAGTGAGTATCTGGGTGTATGCAGGAACATGTGCCCACGGATGCCAGAGTGGGTACCCTACTAGATCACTCTCTGCCGCGTTACCTTAAGATGTGGTCTCTTCTTGATTCTGGAGCTAGGCTGGTGGCCAGCAAGCCCCAGTGATGATCCTCCTGTTTCTGCCTCTCATAGCCCTGGGGTTAGGGGCACACAGCCACACCTGACTTTTTAAATGTGGGTGCTGGAGATTTGAACTTAGTCCTCATGTTTGTGCAGCCAGTGCTCTTACCACTGAGCATCTTCCTTTAGTTTGTTTATGTAAGTACCATTTTTCAACTGAAAGTTGGGGCTTTTTGTACCAACATTTTTATGAGCCCCTCCCCCCATTGAATAGTATCAATAAATGCCTTTTGGGATCTGTATTGAGATGTTGTAAGTTTTCTTACTTTTTTAATGTAGTAAATTACACTTTAAAAAAAAAAAAAGCAAAAAAACTAAACTCTAATTTCTAAACTGAACCTGCGCTGACCAAGATGTTACAACCTTTTGTTTTTGTTTTTTTTTTTTTGTATACTTCTGAGAGTTTGAGAGGTTTATTAATACTTTGGTTTTTTTTTTTTGTGATAATGACTAAGTTTAGCTTATTTTTTTTGTAATTCTGTTGCCAATTTTTGATATCAAAGAAATGCTGCCTCATGAAAAATGTTGAACTTCTTTTTTAAAATATATTTTCTAGATGAGTTTATATGAATAACAATAATAATTATCTTTGAGACAAGTCTCACTATGTAGCCCTGGCTGTCCTGAAACTCTCCATAAAGACCAGGCTGGCCTGGAACTCACAGAGATCTGCCTGCCTCTGCCTCTAGAATGCTAGGATTAATGGTGTGTGCTACCATGGAATTATTTCTTAAATGAAAGTGTCATAGAGCTTTCCTGTGAAGCCATTTGATTTTAGATTTTTCTTTCCTAGGCATTTAGATCATGGAGTAGATTTCTTTTAGAGTTGTTAGACCATGTGGGGCTTTTGGTTTTTCTGTGTCTGTTGTGGTGGGTTGTACTTTACTAAGATTTTCTCTCTCACCCATGTTTGCACATTGTTCTCAGAGCAGTTTCTGCACCTTGATGCCACTGTGGTTTGGGACCAGGGCACTCTGTTAAGGGCTGCCTGACCGCAGCATGCTGTCTTTGGGTGTGTTGCAGACTGGTAGGAGTGTCCTCGTTCTTTTCTGATGATAGCTTTTTAGATTACAGATTTAGATTAATCTGTTAATCAATTCATTTGCCTTATGGTCAAGCTGTGGAGTGAGATGCTGTGAGAGTTGGTCCTTTCGTTGACTTCATTGACGTTAAGTTGCTTTACCAACTTTCTTTGCTTATTTATTTGCAAAATGCTTATCTTTTCAAGTGTCTTATTTTGGTGCTTTCTGTAGCTTTGTGTTTTTATGTCTGTGTATCGTGTGCATATGTTTGGGTGAGTACTCATACTTTATTTTTATGCAGTCCAGCAACCTTTGCTGTTAGCCGGCCTAGACTGTTGACCCTCAGCTGCACTGCAGAGGCCTTGGTGTCAACTGTCTGCCTTCTTGCTAGGGACTCGCTCCTCCCCTGCACAGTGCCATTGTTCAGTGCACCTTATCTAACAGGCTCTGCTGTGGTCTGTGCAGGGAGGTCCTCTCATTGTCCTTTACGCAGCCTTCTCACATCTTCCATTTGAACAGCCATGAGAACATTTCTGGTACAAGTTACGTTTTTGTTAGAAAGTGCCTGTATCTGACTCTCAGGTATCTGCTGTCAGTGTCCTCTGTCTGCACCCACTGTACATTCTGTCACCTCACGGTGCCCCGTCCCCACTGCTGGCTCTGTGATGGTTTTGGACACTTCTCCTGCTAGTCTTCTACTCACTGATTCATCCTAGCTAAGCCTCGTTATGCCCTTAATTTTGCTTAATTCAGATTTCAGTTTTAGAATTTTTTTTCAAGCTTTTCATTTCCCAACATTTTACCTTCTTAACTGAAATTCTTTATTCTCTTAATGCTTGTGTCATAAACACCGTAGAATCTTGTATTGCATTCACCTGTTTCATTGTTACTCAAATGTATTGTTGCTCTTTCAGCTTTAAAGCTATTTCCAGGTCCTCAGGAAGAACAGCTGAGCAAGAATGTCTCTTCTGGTGATTCCGTCATCTGGGGATCTGAGGGTTTCTTTCTATAGTGTTATTTCCACTGGATTGTTGTTTCCTGTGTCAGGAGTAGGTGTGTGGGTGGGTGTGCAGCCGTGACATTATCTGCAGAGTCTGTGGATGACGACTACGACATCGTCCTCTACATTAGATGGAAGGGTGTTTCTGCCTGGTGCTCCAGACATAGGCCTTTAGTTACCCCTCCCTAAGTTCAGGGAGCATAGCCATTACAAGCAGAGCTACAGGCTTGGGGGAGGGGAAGTTTCTAGGGATTTCTTCAGATTGAAAGGGTTTCCTCCTCCCTCCCTAATTCCCTTCTTCATCCTTCTAGTCCTCTTAAACCATGAGTGTGAGGGATGATCAGAAGTGCAGAAGGTTCTAGGGATGCCTGTAAGACCTGCCTGTGACCCTCACTGGGAATTTTCCCCCAATGCCAGGTTCACCCCTGGCCTCCACCTGGCACTGTAATTCTTACCATTAACTTACCAGTACATTTACAGACATGTGGTGTTTATCTGGCTTTCTGATTGTTCTCTGGCTTTCTGATTGTTCACACTGTTATGTTTTTAAAAACATTATGTTTATCTACCAAATAATGATGTTTTTGTCAAAATGAGAAATTCCTTGCCATAGAGGAAGAGGACATGAGGTGGTCAGTAACATCCATGAGGACACTCAGCAGGAACGAGAGTAACAGCTGAGCTACTTGGGGGTTATCAGAATGTTTAGCCTGTTATTTACATAAAGAATTATTTAGTGGATGGCTTTTTAAGATTTATTTTTATTTTTAAATTGTGTGTGTGTTTGTGTGTGGCTATATTCAGGTAAGTGTAGCAGTGCCCATGGAGGGTGGAAGAGGGTTTCAGATCCCCTGGAGCCGTTATGAGCCACCAGACTGGGTGTTGGGAACTGCTTGTGACCTCTACAAGAGCAGGGCAGGCCCATCTCTCCATTCTGCAAATGGGTACTCTTGATTTTCAGCAGCATATGTATGTGCCCGTAGATGTGCACTTTGGGGTATAGCTGACAGTGTGCAGGTGATTCTCCTTGGACTCCTATGGAACACTTGGTCTTAGAGCATCTGATTGGCATGGCCTGTGTTCTTTCTTTAGGAGTAGAGTGTGAGACTTGCCTTATCAGTGCTTTGAGGTCCAGCTGTTGCCAAGTATTCTTGTTTGAATAGCGATTTGGAACTTGAATATACGTGAGGTCAAGCAGAACCTCAGATCATTTTCTTTATTATCATCTCTTTCCTGGAATATCACCTCATCTATCCAGTTGCTGCCTTACCTTCTCCCTTTCTGTCTCCAAAGTGGTCACCATCCTAGCATCATGGATACAAAGGCCAACATGACCTTCTCTCCTTTGTGAGCACTGTCCATCTGTAGATAGGCAGGCAAGTGTTAGTGAAGCAACTTTGGAAGTTGGTGTTGGCAGGTATCTCCCAGATTGTTCCTTTTCTCCAGAGGGGGAGGGTATGACTGGGCTGATGGCCTTGGTGCTAAGTCAGGGACCCACTGGTCATACTCAGTGCTTCCCTTTCAACCTGTTCTGAATAAACTTTCCTGCAGAGGAATTTAGAAGGAATTGCAAAGAAAAACTCATACATAGCACTAAACCTCCACAGAAGAAATTCTGGAATTCATTCTTCGGTTTGTTTCTTTTCTTTCATGAAAGGGAGGCCCTGTCCGCCAAGCTCTGGAATTGGTTTGCTTCCTTCTCTTCAGAGAACTGCTTGGTGTGTTCTGCCTCTGAAAATCTGCTCTCTACTCTTAACAAGCAGCTGGGCCGGTTGAGTCTCAGAGCAAAAACTACAAAGCAGTGGCAGAGGCTGCAGAACAGATGCTGTTTGCGTAGAAGTACAAGACAAGCATGACATTCGCACAGTGGTTCGTCCTTTTCCAAGAGCTGGGTACTTTTCACTAAGTAATCTTTTGCTGCTTATTTCTCACAAATAGTTGCTTTTGCACAAGTGTGGCTGATTTCAGAGAAGGGTCCTTGGACATACACATGTGGTGTCATGTGGCAGCATTATAAGCAGCCCACATGCAGTGGTCACCGTGCTTGCTCATGCTCCTGGTAGCTTGTGTTTCAGAGCAGGGTGGATGAGCTGTGGCTTCAGTTGTAGTGCCTCAAAACTGTTCCTGTAGAGTTTTGCAGTCACTCAAGCCAGGCTGCTTTGTAGAGGTTGCCCCCTCAAGAAGACAGCAGCCAAGGTAGGTGGCTAGTATCTGTGCATTGCAGTTTCCAGGACAGCTGCACTTCATGTGGTTCACTTAAGAATAAAGAAATCAGCACAGAGAGACAATGACACGCTCAGCTGGCACCACCACTGGAGAGGTTCTGACTGGTTCTGGGTTTTCTAGTGTGAAAGTGAAGACCGAAGTTTTGTATTGGATTTGTACTTATATAAGAAACTAACAAGGTATTTCAAACTGATTTTGAAACTTACAAGCGTACCACACACACACACACTCACACACTACAAAGGAAACAAATCTGAGGAAACAATTACAGGTATTGAAAGTGGTCTTGCACTTACATGAAACTCTGTGTTGAGCATTTAGCTATGTTTGCTAACGTTTACTGCTGTTGATCTTGGTACTGCTTTGGCCGTCTCACTCCACTGTAGATAGGATTCTCTTCTCTGTGAAGTACTCCTTCAGTTGTGATTCTCTGGGTGGCCCCCTTCAACAATTTAAAGATGTTTTGTCTTTTCTGCTTTTAGAAATTAGTTCTTAGTCCAATTACTCTTTCTATCTCCTAGCTCCAGAAATGTGTTCAATATATTGTTCTCAGATAGAGGGCATCAGATACTAAGCTGATACGAACAGATACTACACTTGATTTTAACCAAAAGACCAAGAAATGATCCACTTACCCTTTCTCCTTCGCTTGTCTTGGCGTCATTTAGACATTTTCCCATGCTGATGCTCAGATACTTTATTGCAAAGTGTATAGAGTCGGTTTGTACTTGTTTGTACTACTTAGGTCATATGCTTTTTTAGTTTAACCATATTTCTGAATCCTAGAATATTCTCGTTATCATTATGCTGCTGTTTTGTTTTTAGTTTTACTTCAGAAATCATTCTAGTTTATACTGGGCTACCTTGTTCATTTATCCTTGGCATCATTTTCTTGTTTGTTTTCTCATTGATTTCTTTGCTTTTGTGCTGCATTCTGGTTATCTGGGTCTATAGTTTGGTTGTCTGTTTTTCTCTTTATCTATATTTAATTTGATCTTTTCAATTCTAGAAAATTTCATTTAAAAAAACCTTCATATTTAAAAGCATTTAAAGAACAGCTTAAAAACCATTTCTCCTTTTTCTAGGTTCTTTTCCTCCACTATAGCTTCTGCTTTTTAAGTTTTAAGTATATGATATGAATGTGGCTTTATAAGATTAACTTATTTAATAACTTCCTTCAAATGTAAATACTAACTTATTTTCATTTCCTTAAAATATTTGTAATTATTTTGCAATTCTTTCATTTTGTTTTGTTTACTAATTTCAGATTGTTTACTAATAACTGTTTCCACCATCGTTGGTGCTTTTAAATTTCCATTGAACTCCTAAGTAGGACACTCCTCTCTGAAGAGCCATTTTTCTGTTTTTAACCTTGGGCTCCAAGGTTTTCAGAACTATGCAAATACTGAATCTGGAGGCTGCCCCACACTGACACTGACACTGACTTGGGGGGCTCTCAGTCTCTCTGCAGGGACTCTTCCTCAAAACTCCAGTCTGCTTCCCTGGCCCTGTGAAGAGAATTCTCTAGGCCTCTTTTCCAGACCAGGCAGCCCATTAAAGTTCTGTCCTTACTGGGACCTCCCTTCCAGCTCAGTAAGGGCACGTTCATGGCTACATCTCCTGCCCACTAGATGCGAAGGTGACTTGGCTCTCAAGACCAGATGGATTTTGCTGTCTTACTTCGGCTTCCTGCCTTGTTTACTCTTCCTGGAAACTGACATCCCCTTTGTCTGGAGCTCAGTCTGGTTGTAATACTAGGTAGGACAAGATTTGATTCTGTCCTCTAGTTATCTACAAGATTCTGGAACTTTCAAGTTTTGATTGTATCTGAATGTTGTCCCACCCTACTTTGGACATGGCTAGAACCCATTTTCCAAATGTAAGGACGGGGTTGGCTGCTAGCAGCCTGTTCATTCAGATGCACAGGCACAGGTACAGGTTCCAGTTCTGTGGGATTCCACTTCTTCACCTTCCCTGCTGGCAGAGCTGATCTTGCTCTCCTCTGCATATCTGTGCAGATGAGGTTCTAGATCGGTCACGATCAAGTCACAGAGGTGCCTCTCTTCCCCACACGCTGTCTTCATACCCAGATAGTAAAGACTGATCTGTTTTGTTCAGGTGGAAGCTTAGATTAAATTTAGATTAAGGAAGCGCTGTTCCATTTTTGTTTAGTGTTGTTCCTGCAGCGTTTCCTTTCCTTGGCTCCTCTGCTTGTGGAGGAACTCGTACGTTGGCACACAGTGATCATTGGAGTTGCATGTTGAACAGTGGAAGTGAATCTGTCCTGAGAGCTGTAGCCCCAGAAGATGAGTTCCACGCCCTCTCCGGAGAGGTGGAAATGAGTGTCCTGCTTGTACTCTGGCAGCTGCCAAGCTGCCTGGAGCCTCCAGGCCGTGCCTCATAGGCTGTATGTGGACCAGCAGACAGCGAAGTGTTCTCTCCACCTTGGAGAGCAGTGTTGGACAGTGTGCGTTCGTGCTTGGGGAAAAGAGCACGGATTGCTTTTCTAAGTAGTCTCTTGTGCTGGTTGGTTTTCATCTAAAACTTTGCCCAAACCTGAGAAGTGGTCTTGGTATACCTGCTGGTGGAAGGGGCAGCAAGAGGACTTGGGCCTTGCTCCCACAGCCTGAGTTTCTGTCAGGCCACAAGCTGTGAGCATGTCCTTCATGCTCAGTAGCAGGGAGGGTGACATCCACAGGCAGTCTAGTTTGAACCTTTCGGTCCTTTAAGGTAAAGAGCAGCTTCATACCTATTTGGCAGATGTGGACGATGAGGTCAGCCTGGTCTTACTGTCCATAGGACATAAGGGAACGTGGGAGTGGATTCTGCCTTTTGTCCTTTGCAGGGCTGAGATTGGAACCCACAGCCTTGGCCTACTAGGCAAATGGTTTTACTCTTGAGCAACACTCTAGCCCCAGTCCTTCCAGGTGGTCATGGTCCCCACACACCACTGCCACAACCTCAGCTCCATCTACCACAGTTGTCATATGGAGCCCACAGGCTGAAATCCACATCCTGTCAGTGGCATTAGTATAGTTAACACCAGCCAAGTGCTTCTCCTGGCACTAGCTCTCTTTCGAAGATTAAAATAGAACACAATACAATGAGATCAATGTATTTTTAGAAGCTGAGTTTTGGTTCTATAAAATGGAATAATGCTGTACCTGAGTCAGGCCCAGCTTCAGGGAAGTTATGGTACATTGTACACAATGGAAATGTGCTGTTGGGGGTCCCATAGCTTGGATACCAGACTGCAGAGGATTCAGAAAAACTCCTTGACTGGGAGAGAGGTGTGGTGTAGGGTTCTTTACTTAAACAGCAAGGATGTGATTATCTTGAATGTGCTAGAGAGCTTGCATCAGAGATGCAAATGGAAGTGTGTGGAGCAGAACACAGGTTGCAGGCCTGTGTGTCCATAGCCTCCCAAAGAGTCTGGGAGGAGGGAAACTACAAATCGGAATGCTGTGATGTGTGTGTGGGTCCTTTTAAATATAACTGTATTTTGGAAATTTTCAGAAACTGATATAATTAAAATGAATTGAGCCGGGCATGGTGGCACACACCTTTAATCCCATCACTCGGGAGGCAGAAGCAGGTGGATCTCTGTGAGTTTGAGGCCAGCCTGGTCTACATAGTGAGTTCCAGACAAGCTGGGGCTACTGGAAGACCCTGTCTCAAAAAGGCTAATAAATAAATAAATAAATAAATAAACAAACAAACAAATAAATAATAGAAAACAAATGTGCTTTATGCTGATACTACAAAAATTAAGGAAAGTTAAAAATTTTGAAATCTTTAAGAGTTGACTTACATATTAGAACTCAAGAAAAACTGCTCCTTCCACATCACCCTCCCCACCAGGAGGAGCATGCAGAGGCAGGGCAGCACTGAGGGCCAGGCACTTGCCCAGGTCCTGGCATTTTTGCTGTGGATCTAACTTGTCCAGGTTCCTGTTGAAACTTGGACTGCACCGTGGGTTATAGGTACCTGGGGCAGGAGTCCTGTTCCCAGGTTTCCCATCTGGCCTGAGCATCTTGCTTGGGATAGATGATGTTATTGGCTCTCTGGTCTCACTGTGGACTTCTAATCCACTGTCTGCTTGAGTTTAATAGGTCAGTATTATCCTGAAGTCATCCTTCTGGTCAGAGCAGAGCACATGGGCAGACCCACCCAGGTGGCCTACAGGGAGAAAAACTCTTTCTAGTAATTTCCCCACGGGGAAGAGAGCTGAGTGTCACAACAGTCTACAGGAATCTCCTACGTGGATGGTTTAGGATAGGAGCTCTTGTGGTTCAACATCTCCAAATCCTTTACCAAGTTGAACTGCTGCAGACTTAGCCAGTAGTGGTCTCTAAGTAGCAGATCAGTAACCAGGACATGTGACACTGCAGGGGAAGGCAGGGTCCTCAGTTCCTTTGAGCCAGCAGGGGAAGGCAGGGTCCCCAGTCCCTTTGAGCCAGCAGGGGAAGGCAGGGTCCCCAGACCCTGATGGAATCTCTGCACATTTGTGCAGTCAGCTGCAGTACATTATTGTCTCCTGCTGTTTTCATCTGATTCGCTTGGGGTCTTGGTATCATCTTCTGGTGGAAGCCTGAGTGCTGGGAACAGAATGATGGTACCCATAGGCCTGGAGGGCAGGCTCTGCCTTCATCTACTCCTGATAATGATGGTTAGAGCTGTAAAATTCAAGTAGGCATTTCATTTAGCCAGAGGACCTCTGAATCCTCATGGGAATGCAAACAGCTGTTTCCTCTAGTACATGGTGTGACTGTGCTGCCATGGTCATTATGGAGACACGTGTTCAAGACATGGTGCAGGTCCAGGTCTTGCCTTCCAGACAAATGTAACATCCCGAGACAAGGGCCTTCCATGTGGGGAAGTCTCACAGAACACGCTGCAATAGGCAAGAAGTGAAAACCAAAATAAAGCAGCCGTCTCCAGCAGTGGGTCAGACTTACATATATGTGCATTGATTCCTGTGGGAGCCTGGGTGGGGTGCGTGTCATTCAGTATGCAGTGAGCCAGTGCTCTTCCTTCTGTAGCTCAGCTAAAGAAACGAGCACTGCTTTAGAAAGCCAGAGCTCAGCTCAGGTTGGGAGAAGCGGGTGAAACCGAAGCACATTGTGGGGAGTGTGAGATTTGAACATCTGACACAATTCCCGAACATTTGTCATGACAACTTAAGGAGGATTCAGAGTGTTTGCTCTTCAAAACACTGAGTGCGTCTCTAAGAATTGGCATACTCTACCATCTGATGACTTCTCCCTGTGAACCTGATGCCCTTGCCAGGCCTCTGCCTCTTGCACCTCTGGGAGTGGCATGACCTGGCCATGCCATGTGCGGGCCACCAGATGGTCCTAATGGATTATCTTTCAAAGTAGGTCCCAAGAGAGCACCCCTTCAACTCTCTCTCTCGCTGCCTTTGTCCTACCCCTGGGGCTCTACAAGAGCTCCTGTGCCCACTTTTGTCTTCAGTTCTGTGACCCAAGATTATATCCTACACAGCAGCTGAATCTATCTATGAGCCTCATGGTCCTCACTATGGCTCTGGGACGCATGGCTGCAGCTCCTGCCCCACTGGGTAGTTCCAGCCTGCTGTTCCCTCCTCCTGGGCCCTTTACATGGCTCTATCCGCGCAGTTCCAGCCTGCTGTTCCCTCCTCCTGGGCCCTTTACATGGCTCTATCCGCCTGTCCTTATGGTGCCTGCTCAGAGCAATCTCACTGAGATAGGCCCCTCGCACCCTTCTGTCTATAGTGGTAACAGACCTGTCTCCAGCACCGACACCATAGTCTGTTCACTGAACCTTCTGCCTATGGGAGTTTGGGGTGCCAGCACCCCATGTTCTGCAGACTGTATCCCACACGTCATGACTGCTGCTCAGTAACCAATCCAGGGAAACATGTTGAGTGAGCATGTGCACAGACTAGTTATGTGATGCGCCCTGTGCTCTACTCTGGTAGAGACTAGTGGGATAAGTGCTGCGTGACAAGCCAGTGTGGACCCTGGTCAGTACAAGCTGGGCTCACTTTCTGCCCCTTTAAGTTACGGTGTCAGTAACTGCCTGTTCATTTCTCTGGCAAGGACTTACCGAACTAATGTGAAGGAAATGTTAGACAAGTGCTTGACCCATAAAAGCACAAATAAGACCTGTTAGGTTCCTGAATCGAAGCAGATATTGTTCCATAAAGTTCCAAGAGCGTAAGTCTTGCAACCCAAAGTGCCTGTTGGCTATGGAGAAGGTGCACTTGGAACAGACATTGGCAGTGGGACCCCCACGGTCGAATCATCCCTAGGCACTTGCTCCCACTCCCTCAGCACCAGCCTTGCTCTAGTTCTTCAGCCATCCAAGCACTGTGTGTTCAGTAAGAAGGTGAGGAATGCTTTCTTATGGAAAAAGCCGAGCTCACAGGGCTTGGGGTGGGGAGGGGAGGGGAGGGGAGGCTTATACAGCTGGGTTTGTGCCCCTCCCTGCCTTGGCAGTCCAGCCACAGGGCAAGCTTGCCTCTGGTTTCCTCTGACAGCTGGGTAGGACTGTTGTTGTAGATTAGTAACTTATTTCTCTGAGCTGCTTATTAACATCAGCCTCCTGTCATTTAACCACAGACACCTTTTAGCTAATTTGTAATAGTCAGCAGTGTGGACAGTGTTTTGGAGGCAGGTTCATCCATAAAGTGGTTTTGGTTGCTGACTCATTTGTAAGGAGTCTTGTGTTCCCATCAGATGCCTTGGTGTGTATGGGGTGAGGAGCACCTGTCCCTCAGAGCCTGGAGTGAAGGAAGATAGAGAAGAGCAGGCCTAGTCTCTGGCTGGACTGAGCTCATGGGCTCCACTCTGTGTATCGGCTCACTCGCCAAATCAGTCCGTCTTGGATCCACAGATGATGAAGTCTAATGGAGGGTGGTTCTACTACGAGACTGACACAGCTGGGCTTGTCTGACCTCAAGCCCCATGGGACACAACGCTCCAGGTCAGGCCACCCTCTAAGGCTTCTTTAAAGTTGCTGTTTCAGAAAACAGAAGTCCACAGGAAAAAGAGAAGTAGCACCATTAACAGTCTCTGGTCTCACAGATGGGTGGCCACTGTCTAGAGTCGGGAAAGTGGGTTCTTCACCAGTGTACATCAGAGCTGAGGTTGTGTGTGTACTTGAGGTAACTGTTCCTGCCCCTTGCTCATACCTGACTGAAGGAAGCCTGTGCTGGAGCTGCGGTGAGCAGCTCAGGAATGTGGATATTGCCACATGATCCCACCATGTCCCTGCCGTGCATCACAAGTCTTACAGGCCCTGGGTAACCTATGTATCTCACATCTGAAGTTATTTTCCTCTCTTGCACTCCAAGTCTATAAAATAGCTTTGAAGTGATGCACCCAGTTCATCCCCTACACAGGGCAGATGGACATAATCTTGAGCACAGAGACAAGTGCTGTTTGCAGAGGCCGGCTAGGACATTTTCTCCTGATCTGTGAGCTCATTTGTAGACGTCTGATGGGGCCATGCTGTTCTCTGGGGCAGCATGGTGGGGGCTGGGATAGTCCCTGGAGAGGAGCCCAAGAGAGCTGCACAAAACTCCTACAAGACACTTGTCCCTGGCCAGGAGACGGCAGGCCTGGGCTGTGGCCAACCGTCTAGACAAAGGTGTTTTTTTCACAAGTTGCCTTGCACCCTCACTGTCACCCACCTCCAGTTCACTCAGTGCCAGGACCCAGTGGGGATGGCCGGGCTCGTTTTCCCTCTGGGCAGTACCTGCCTGTAGATTTGCTGTGTTCATGCACTCCCCCTTGGACATGCTGTGTGATCCTTATTTCTGGAGCTTTGGAGCTGTGTGGATTCTGTTTCTGCTTTTAATTTTCCCAGAGAAGAGTCCTGGGTGGCAGGTAGCTTCGGGTTCCTTATGGCCCAGGGCTGATCATGCCCCCTTTGCCTGCTCCTCGCTTGGTCTCCCAGCGTCTGGTCTGGGTAGAAGCCCTTGGCATATTCGTCCCAAGTCAGCTGACTGAGCCTGTCCTACAGAGAGAATGGTCCTGGGGAGTGTGCCTTGCTGGGGATTTGACAGAGCCACACGTGCTGTCTGTGCCAGGCAGGTGCCAGTGCTCCAAAGAACCATGCATAGCCAGACTGAGGGCCTGCCTGCCTGCCTGCCTGTCTGTCTGCCACTTCATGTGCTGGTGGGCCTGGGCTTCTATGTTGTGTTCTTTTCACGTTCCAGAGGTTCAGCACCTGCTTATAGATTGACCAGGAGCCAGGAATGTGCACTCACTGGCCAGCAAGGGATTTATGACACACCAAAGAGTATGGGAACATTAGTAGAGGACAAGCTAGATGGACTCACTGTGTGGGAGACGGGTGGCATGTTCGCATTCTCAGCAACTCAGGGAAGTCTTTTATTGTGAAAATTTTCAAACACGTAAAACGGGGGCTAGTTGGTACAGTGACCCCTGTTCCTCCCTTCTTTGAGGCCCTGAAGTTTTCTAGCATGCCTGCTTCACATACCCAGCCTCACAGCTGTGTCCTGAGCATTTCAGGCAAATTTCAGATGTCATCTCATTCCCACACTTCCGTTTTTTTAAAGCCTTTGGTGTGAAAATGATTGGTACCCAGTAGACATAGTACTTCAGATATTGAGTGCTGATGTCCAGCTGGGGCTATGCAGTCAGATCCTCTATCAGGTGCAGTCAGTGGCAGCAAGCGCAACTCCTATTCAGTTCGAAGATACAGGGCCAGCTGCCACTGCAGTGTGTTGAGGTTAGGCTATTTCATAGGCAAGAGCAGCTCATAAACCGAGCTCCTTGTCCTTCAGCCTGCACGTCCAACAGGTGCAGTCCCAGACACTCAGTGCAGAGTGATTCCTGAATATCTTCTGACATCCAAAGTATGTTCCACTTTTAATGGTTGTTGTAAATTCATTTTTCTGACACCTGTTCAAAACAGGATGCAAACATTGGGCCTGCCTGGCTCCTCTCCCCTTCCCTCTCCTGCTCCTCACCCCCCTTCTCTCCCCTCTAGTCCACTCCCATCTGATAAATAGAGCTAGTTTTGATTCTTTGGGGCAGACAGCAAGAACATTCATAGGTTGTCCTTGACATTGAATGCCTGCCTGATTACCCCAAAGGAGAGAGAGAGCTTAGAGAGAGATCTTCTTTCCTCCACTTTCATATTCTCTAATAAATACACATAAACTATGTTGGGCATGCCTGAGGAGTTCACAACACTTACTCATTAAAGTTTAATTCCTATTAATGGGCAGATGTAAGCTTTATTGTAGAACTTTGGTATTTCTCAATAACCTGTGTGGCAAGAAAAAGCGAACATAATGGATTGTAGTGCTCAAGGCTGTTAGTGAAACTCACCGAGGGAGGAGCTGAGCTTATTGGAGGCTGAGTCTGTGCCTGGTGTTAGCTAGACCTGGGATACTGACTTGCCTGGAAATAGGCTTCAGAGTAAAGGGACATGGGGGTTGGGGCACCTCAGCAGAGGAGGGCAGTGGGGTGTAGGTCCTGCTGGGGGATTCTGGGTGCTGGCCATTTCTGTCTGAGCCATGCATGGCAGACTGCTGAGCTCCTTCCATAAGTTAACTGACTGTATCATGATGTTGGTAGAATTCTACTAATGGTCACACAGGTCATGATGGCCTTACATTGGATCAAGGGGGGTGGCGTGCTGGCTGCGGAACTCTTAAGTAGTCCAGTGAAGTGACACTGATACTCACAGGGAGGAGGAGGTTTTTCCCTGAATGCTTGCCAAGCTGCTGGGGCTTACATGTTGGGGTGAAAAAGTCATATGGGTTTTTTTCTCGCCCACCTGCCAGTGTGGTGGAGGCCACAGACTGTTGTCCCCATGGCAGAAGGCGGGGAGGGGTCCTTCTATTTTTATTCAGGAAAAAGCAAGCCACATGCATTCCTCCTATCTTTGTATAGACAAAGCAAACAACTTTTCACCAGATAAGAGAAATACCTCTTTTCTTCGTTCTTGCTATAATCAGTTTTTCTTCCACCATGTGGATCCCAGGGATCAAACTCAGGCTTAGGGGCAGGTACCTTTACCTGATGAGCCGTCTTCCTGGCTCTAACCTATTTTCAAGAAGTGTTTCCCCTTACCTACTTCAAGAATACACACATACTTACACAGCCATACCAATATCATCCCTAAGTTAGGAATTGTGCCCTTGCATGAGACAGGTTTTAACTCAACATCAGCTCTGGGCCCCACAGCCTCACATCCCAGAGGCTCCCCTCACCTGTGTGTCACAGTTTCTTTCAGGGCCACATGATCCCTAGATGTTAAGTGACACTGGTGCCACCGTCCCTTGTGCAGCAAGCCAGTCTGTGACAGGGTAATGCCCTCTCAGCTTCCAGCATCTTGTCCCTGATACAAGCATCACAGTGAACAAGGGTGGATCTGACAGGCAACTTGGCACCAAGGAACTGGAAGTGGGTCCTTTCTTTGTGTGGGTTTGTAGCGCGTTCTCTTTTAGAGTTGAGCTCTCTGTGGGTTGGACAGGGAATACCTTCATCCTTGTTACTAGCTGACGTGCTACCGTCCATCCACGTAACCTCACGCAGATCCTAGAGGTGGATCTCTTGTTACCTTGCTTCAGAGATGTGCAGGAGTGTGAATCATAGCCTCTGCAGCTCAGGGTCATATTTGTGGGGCAGAGCCAGGCCCAGAACCATGTATGTACCTTGTGAGGCCTTGCACAACCTCTTGAGGCCCCCACAGTTGCACAGGCACCATCTGATCTGGTCCTATTGTACTTGTCCTACCCCTCAGGGCCCAGTAACTGCCACACTGCCTGTGGATGCTGCCCAGTCTACTGGAAGGGAGAGTTCATGTAACTTTTACAGGTATGGCCCAAAAAAGTGCCATTTCCCTAGAAGTTATGGGATGGATAAGGAATCAAAGGTGTACTTCAACAGTGGTGAAACATGCCTCAGTCATGTGGGCACCAGCTAGCCCAGCCCTTTGAAAAGGAAATAGGTCCTTCCAGAGCAGCATCAATCCCTCCCAGTGGCTCAGTCACCTCCTCAAGCCCCATACCTCACAGCATTGTTTACTTGGAGATCAGATTTCAACCTGAGTCTAGGGTGGACATGCTTAGGGCCATAGCAGTGCCCTTGATGTGATATGGTCGGAATGGCCATTGACCCACTGTCTTCCTCCCAAGTCTACTCTTGAGACTGCAGGGCATTCTGTAAATGACCTGATGTGTCCTGCCTAAAACTGCACGGGCCTTTAGAACCGAGGACAGCTCAGAAAAGCCCGAGGAGATCCTGGGTGGGGTCCTGGGACAGGCAAGGGCACTAGGAAACAAAAGTGATTCAAGCCTGGCTTTCATGAGTAGCTAACTGCCCACACAAGCCTTCCTCAAGGCGCTAACAAGGGAAGTGGGGCACAGAGTCCATGGAGGCCCTGGTCAATTTGAGATTCTTTGAACCCACGACTGCTGTAAAGGTTGTTTTTAAAGAAAGTGCAGTGGCCAGGAAGGCTGGCTGCTCTGCCTGCGGGAGGTGCTCTATTAACTGCATTGTGCCGGAAGCTTCCGTTGTCAGTTTACACATGTGGGAAGAGGAAACCTCAACTGGTAAATCTCCTCCATTGGATCGGTCTGTGGCCATGTCTGTGGGGCATCTTCTTGATTGTTGAGTGAGGCTGGAGGACCCAGCCCACTGTGGGTGGTGCCGTCCCTGGGCAGGTGGGCCTTGGTTGTAGAAGAAAGCAGGCCGAGCATAGGCCAGTTAGCAAAGCTCCTCCATGGCCCGTACTTCAGTTCTTGCCTCCTGGTTCCTGCTTGAGCTCCTGCCCTGCCTTCTCTCCATGAAGAACTGTACTGTAAGTTGAAATAAACCTTCCTATCCCAGGTTGTCTGTGATCAGTGTTTTCTCACAGCAGTAGACAGCACACTAGGACACATACTTCTGAAAATGGCTCCATGAGAATGGGAAGGCACTGTTTATTGTCACCCTAGTGCCAGCTCTCCATGTGTCAGTCTCCTACCAAGCAGCTTAGCATACTGCATACCTAATTTTCTTCATAATTAGGACAGCAGGTTGAGGTGCAACACTGAGTTGGGGAAATCTCAAAGACAAGACTCCAAAGTATGACCTCAGGTCCAGCGCCAAGGTAATAGCTCTTACCTTCTGCTCTTTTTCTGTTTCTCAAAACTCATTCCACCTGACCAAGTCTTTTTTCCCCAGGGGTGCACATTGTTGGCTATACACAAGAAAAAGGAATTTTATCGTATTTTTAGATGGAAAGGAGGAGTTACTTAGAAGTCTGGGTTGATGCTGAAAAGTTAAATAAAATTAAGCGACCATCTGATTTAAAACTGGGTCTTGGCAAATCAGAACTAAAAGGGAGCTTCCTCAACCCAGCAGTTACCTGTCAGAAACCTACAGCAGGCAATGTGTTACCAAAACAGTATTGCCAGTAAGACCAGAAATGAGGGGGAAGTCCTGGGCCACTGTTGTGTGCAGTGATGTGCTGTCAGCCCCCAGCCCAATGCTGGAAGGCAAGAAAGACACATAACACAATCCCAGGAAGGAAACAGTAGAGCTGCCATTCTCTGTGGAAACCTTCAGATAAGTGATCAGAAGAAATAGAGTTCAGCAAGATCACAAAGTAGCAGCGTATAAAGGTCAGCTGTGTTTGCATGTACCCCAAGTTCAAATTTAAGATACTTTAATGATTAAATTTTATTTTTTAACAGTATTTTAATATTATAATAGATATATCACATACCTGGTAAGAGATCTAAATAGTTTCAGACTTTGACACTGAATATTGTAAAGCATCTCTGAGAGACCTTAACGAGGTCGTGTAACAGATTTGTGGGGCTTGAATGCCCGGCAGAGTTAGGGCCTAAAGTTCTCTCCCTAGATTATATGCACAGGGTGGTCCCGGATTCAAACTGGGGTAGATGATTGTAGAATCCCTGTGAATGTGAATATGCAAGGGGACCGTACTGCTCCAGGTGATTCTGGAGACACTGTGTCCTCCTTTGTGGAATATGAAGTTAGACAGCCTATGGTGCACAGGACAGCATGACACTGAGTACCAGTGAGCAGACTGCATCGAGATGCCGGCTGCCGCACAGGATTCTCTGACTGGTGATGATGGATAGGATCTCTTGGCCATTCTCGTGAAAACACTAAAACCGTTATACCTCATGCATGTGCATGACGTGCATAGAAGGCACTGGGCCTGGCCAGCAGCCTTTTCCTAAATCTTAATTGTAGAGGTGGGCTAGCTTCTAGGTTCTGGGTGCTGCCCACTGTAGGATTTTAGACCAACCGCTCAGCCCTGCCAGCACCATGTCCCAAGAGTAGCACGGGGGTGAGGATAGATAGTTGGAAGTCTGGTTCCTCCAGCATAAGGAGGCTGAGATTCTGGTCTGAAGTACCCATGTGCATGTCTTACAAGGTGGATTCTGAAAGGCAGATAGTTGGCTCTCTTGTTCCCATGGATTGATGTCTAATGACAGCATTTCTTTAACCTGCCTCCTATAATCTCACATGGCCTCTGTCAGCACAAGTCAGCTGCTTGTGAACTGTATACTTGGAGCATGTGCTGTCAGGTGGCATCATAAGGACTGGATGGCCCTTCTCCTTGGGCTGTATATCGTGTCCTAGTGCCCTGAAATAATGAAAATGGCACCTGAGGGGCTGGAGAGAGAGCTCAGGGGTTAAGAATACATACGTTCTTACAGAGTACTCTTACAGAGTTTGCCTCCCAGCACCTTCATTGGGTGGCTCAAAACAGCCTGTAACTTCAGCTCCAAGTGACCCATTGCCCACTTTTGGACTCTGGGTACTTGGACTCACATATGCACAACAGCCCCAACAACACATACATACACATAATTAAAAATAAAAATTTTTAAAAAGAAAGTGGTAACTGAGAGCATACAGGCCACTGTCCTGTCCAATGAGTGTACACCTGTCTGATGAGCGTACACCTGTCTGGTGAGCATTCACCTGTCCAGTGAGCATATACCTGTCCAGTGAGTGTACACCAGTCCAATGAGTATACCAGATAGATGCATCAGTGGCAGAAGGTCAGGAACCACCCACAACAGGTACTGGTGAGAAGTGGCCCAAGCTCCCGGTGGTCTTCCACAGACAGACAGGATGCTCTGTAAGTTGAACTTCTCAGTTCCCATTCATTTCTGTTTACTTGGACAGGTACACCTTTACAAACCAGAGCATCTCCCAGGCACCAAGCACCCTTCCTGGCTGTGCCCACAGCTTATGTATTTCCTCCTGGGAGGAGGTGTTCTTTGCAGACATTAAAGGCTATGGTATGTTTAGATCTAGAGTCCAGTGCTCTTTCCCAGCCCTGGTGATGCCTGGGCCTTCTAGTGTAGCCTTGCTCTGTTCCCAGGACTTACCCAGCTGCCTCACATGTGTTTCTGAGGGTTTGCTTGAGGGACCGGGTCTGTCAGGGCCTCACTTGGACTGTTGCTGTCTGTGTATCCTGCAACACAGGTGGTGAAGGAAACTGCCTTCCTTGGTGGCACCTTTTTGTTTGCACGTCAGCAAGCAGCAGAGTGATCTGCAGGGCTCCCTTGTCAGTGATAGCAGGGTCTTCACAACTAGATTTGAGACCTCCAGAGGCCAACCACACCCAACTCAGTGTTTCCTACAGGTCAGACCCTAGAAACCTATGGCAGATGAGTTGCTGGGTAAGTCCTGAGAACAGAGCACAGTGGCACTAGAAGGTCCAGGTGTGACCACTGATGTGTCCAGGACTAAACAGCAGGGACCCAGGACTGTCGTCTTGAGCACCGGGCCAGCTAATGGAGAACTCTGAGCCTGCAGTGGAGACAGCGATTCCATCTGCAGCTGGAGACCTTCCTGTCTGCTCTCTCCTGGGCCAGTTTGCTCCAGCCATCATTCACTTCTGATGAGAGATGGCCTTGAGACTCCTGGGGCATTGCTTAATTCTGGAGCCCAGGGATCAGCATTTGGTTGGACCCCCCTGTCACTGTTGTCAGCTCTTTTGGGAACAGCAGGTCCTCTTTAGCTCCTTGGTTACAGCATGGCTTGCTAACCTTCCTGTGACAGGGCCAGTATCTACTTAAGCGTGAACAACTAACTGACTGGTTCAAGGATGAGCCCAGAGCCAGTAACACCTCTGAGCTACACTCTGCAGGTGACCCAATGAGGGACCCCTTGGGTTCCCTGTGTCTTTGCAGGTGACTTTGTTTGCAGAGTTGCAGGAGAGTTAGGAGCAGTGGTTATGGTGCCAGTCAGCCCTGGTCTCCCAGTCTCTCCGGTATAAAGAGCGCAGGATTTGACTTTTGGCCCGGCTCCTGCTACTGAACCCTTAAGTCCTTGGAATTCCTGAGCAATAGAAGGCTTTTGGTTATTCCTCATTTACTTATCCTTGGGCTAGTGAAGTGACTGGTCCCCAAGAGATTCCAGGGTTGGAGTGGCAATGATACCCACTGACCTGGGGTGTAGGGATGCGGGAGTAGAGGAGGGCTGGAGATTGACCCATAAGATCTCCACCAGTGATACTGGAATTACCTCCAGGTCAGTGAGTGAGGCAGATGTGTGGCCATGTTCTGGTTTCATGTCTTTATTTTATTTTTAATTTAATTTTATAAGTGTTTTGCCTGCATGTATATAAGTGCACTATGTGCATGCAATGTGGCAGAGGTCAGAAGAGAATGTCAAATCCCCTAGAACTGGAGTTACAGAGTTGTTAGCTGCCATGTGGAGGCCGGAAAACAAACCTAGGCCCTCTGCAAGACCAGCCAGTACCCCTAACCACGGAGCCAGTTCTCTAGACCCTCTAGTTCATTCCTGTTGCTGTGATAAAGCACCCTGACTTAGAACAATGCTTAGGAGAAAAGGTTTATTTGACTCACACAGTCACCTCAATGCCATGGGGATGGCGGCTTCTGTATCTGGGACCTTTCAGTTCAGGGTCCTGCACTTTTTCATCTGAATGTACATTTGTACCTTTAACAACAAACAAGGGTGTGGTCCATGGAAAGTGTTAAACCCTGTGTGTGCCATGTTTTTCCTGTCATGCATACCAGTAATGAACCTTAATTCACAAATGAAGCACATCCAGAGATTAACAACTAACACAGTAGAATATTCATCACAACATGCATACTTGAGAGTGATCTTATTCTTTTTAAAATGCTCTTAAAAATATTTTTATGTGTATGCGCGTCTTGCCTACATGTATGTAAGTGCACCGTGTCATGCAGTGTCCTCAGAGGTCAAAAGAGGGTATCAAATCCCCTGGAACTGGAGTAACATAACATTTGTTAGCCACCGTATGGGTGCTAGGAATCAAACCCTGGTCCTCTCATCACTCCAGCCCCAAGCGTGATCTTTTTCAGTACACCTTCGCATGAGGCACTTGCCCTCTGATGATGATGGTGAGACGGTACCAAAAGGAGCCTTTTCGGCTTCTCCTTGGCTGAATTGCTAGCTTGGCTGCGCTTGTGCTTTGTGGCCATTGCTAAGTAAGACTGAAGTTACTTGACACGAACTTTGCAGGACAACGACGGTTCGTCTGGTAACAAACAGCTGGTGAATAGCTAGTAACAGGCAAGTGGGCACATACCTAGTGTGGATATGCAGGATGGGGGTGGTTCATGTCTTGGGCGGGGTGGGGCAGGGGAGAGCTCAAGATTTCACCTGGTATTGCAGTGGCATGCAATTTAAGTCTTAAGTTGTTTGTTTCTAGAATATTCTATTTAATACATTAGACCTGAAGTTGATTATCTCTCTATGGTAGGGTCAGTGTGAACGCTAGGTAGATAGTGTCAGAGTTGACTCAGATGGTGTTACCCAGCTGATGACAGAGCTGATGTGTGTTAGTGTTACACACACCCTGTTCTAGGAAAAGCTGGGACCTGTTAGTTTGTCTGGCTTACATACAGAATCCATGTGATCTCATCATGGTATTGTTGTCTGGAATGCCAACTAATTTGTCTGCACAATGAACATCTTCCCAAAGGCTAAGTGACACGCCCCAACGAGAAGCCCGGAAACCCTGCACATGGGCCAGGGATTCAGTCAAACCACCCACTGACAAAGACACATGAGTGTAGAGACCATGTAGCTTAGACTTTAAGTCAACCACATAGAAAGGTGCTAGATCTAGCGGGAGTGTTTTGTTTTATATTTTACTTACTATTTTTAAATATGTGTATATTTCGTGCATGTATGTAAGTGTGTCTGTTGTGCAGTGCCTGTGGAGGTCAGAAGAGGGAGTCAAATGCCCTGGAACTGGAGTTATAGGTGATTGTTAGCCACCATGTGGGTGCTGGGCTGAGAATTCGGGTCCTCTGCAAGAGCAGCCAATGCATCTAACTGCTATGCCATCTCTCCAGTCCCCCAAAATGTTGTTACACATCGTGAGAGAGTCCTTAGGCCTTCAGAGCTCAGGGAGGACAGCAGTGGCTCACCCCCACACCCCAGACATGGTTGTTTCCATGCATGCTGGCTTGCTGCCCCACCACCACACTAACTGCCCCAGGGTTGGAGTGCCCTGGGCTGGTCTGCATCTAAACCTGGGGTTCTAGAGTTCTGTTCAGATGGATGTATAAAGTGGATATTGAGAGGTCAGGTGGAGGTCTCCTGGTGACACAGTGGGGGCAGGAAGCAGGAAGAACTATAGGAGACCCTCAGAACAAGGCTGTGACCCTGGGACCCTCAGGCTGTATGTGTTATTCCCAACATCCACTATTGACTTAGCCCCATTGGAAACCTGCAGCCAGGCCAGGTGCCTTTTGGGTTTCTAAAAATATTCATGGTAAGATCAGAATTAAAAAAAAGAAAAAACAAAAAAACTACCTTCTAGAACCTGTCACTATTCTCTACAGTGATCAGGGAGGATTGGTAGGGTAATTGTTTGGGCCTAGTGCCAAAGGATGTGGTAGCCATCTCCCAGTCTTCCTTATGACCCCTGGAACCTGGGCTGTCTTATCCCAGATAGGCCCAGTATCTTTTTTCTATCATGAAACCCCAAAGCTGTTAGAACCAGAATGGGGTCATGATTGGCAAGAAGAGGGTCGACCAGACACCCTAGTTTGATTCTCTGAGTCATACACATCAGCATTCCTACTCTGTCCCCTGTGACTCAGAAGCCCCCTGCACATTCCTATCTTCCTTGGGTCTCCTGGGCCATGACTTCTGTCCTTGGTTTGAATTCCTCCAAGGACACACAGGGTTTGGCTCCCCGGCTTGGCCTAATGTTATCTGTTTGTCCAACTTTGAAATCCTGTCTATGGGAGCTGTGTGACTGCCCTGTGATGTCACTGTGTTCTTCCTTAGTCATAAGTGACCACCAATGCAGGACTGCACCGATATGTATATCAGTGTGGGGCAGTTTATGTCATTACTCAAGCTGATTTTAAAGGAAAAGTGTGGTTTTATGAAGTTGTGTAGGTCTTCTTTCCTGTTTGGGAGAACACAGGTTATCTCAGTCAATCTGTGTCCAGCCTGTGTCAGACTTTGGTGATGGGTAGGCTCCAGTCTCATCCTTATATGAAATCAGAACAGCCAGATTGGTTTCTGAATATGATTTAAAACCAGGTTTAAAGGAATGACCGTGTGGTGTGCTCTCTGTTAGACCACTGGCGCTGGCAAGGCTCTCCCGGGCTGTGGTGAGCACCCAGTGCCCTGCTTCCTGCCTGCCTGCCCCAGCTGCTTTGCTTCTATCAGTGTGCGTTCCCTTGGTTGCTTTCTGAGTCTGTCTTAAATGCTTGTGGTCTCTGCAGAAAAGCCCACTTCTTATAAGCCTGGTGCAGACCAAACCCAAGTAAGCCATGGTAGCTCAGCCAGATGCCCTACGGCCAGAATCCCAGTTCAGCATATCTCAACTGGGGATTGTTTTGATTATTCTACAAAGGGCCTTTCATTTTTCTCTGGTAAATAAAAGCAATCTGTGATGGAATTGAAATCATCCGCCTTTAAAAGCAAGGGGGACTTGTGCATTCTGGTGCCATTCACTGCAAAGACTCCACTGAAACGTGCTGTTTCTGAAGCCAGTGTCTTCTCTGTCCCACAGATGGACTTTCTGGCCGAGACCAGCCAGTGGAGCTGCTGAATCCTGCCCGAGTGAACCACATGTCCAGCACAGGTAAGTTGACATACCATCTGTGCTTTGAGACCCTTCTTTATTGAGGGGGGTATGGTGGGAGGGGCAGAGTGGGCTATCCTTGGCTGGGAGTCCACTTACAGAAGTGGGCAGTGGCATCGTGCAGATTAAGTGGCAGAGAAATCCTGATCTTTCCTCCTGGGCCCTAAATGGTGTGTTTTTCTTGAAGTTACTGGGGACTTGTTTTATATGTAGCTCCAGGCCCTGGTCCAGTGCATGCCTCTGGCTCAGTGTGCCTGAGCTTGTAGCGGTCTAGCCTGGGGCCCAGAGCATGGCATCTCACACAGTTGTGTGCCCAGGCTCTATGGACCTGCCTCACAGCTGTGAGCAATTTGTCTGTTGCCTGTGGACTCTCAGTCTACCCAGTGTAAACTGATTCAAAGAGATTGGTGGTCTTTTAAGCATGCTTCTGTTCTTCAACAACAAAAAACCTCACTGATTGTGATTAGAAGGCTCTCATTCCACAGGTGATATTGCTAAATCTCAAACTTGAAATAGGGCCTGGAGGATGCAGCTTAGTTGGTAGAGTACTTGCCTAACATGCACAAGGCCTGCCCTGGTTCCATCCCTACCACACGTTAAAACTAGTACAGTGGTACCTACATGTAACCTGGAGGTGGAGGGCAGTAGGATCAGAAGGTCAGTGTTTGATTGATTGAGACAAAGAGAGATTGATATACTGTGTTAACTCGCATTGAAGTACTAGCTGGATGTGATGTTTTATGTCTGTAACCCCAACTACTCTGGAACTGAGGCAGGAGGATTGTGAATTCAGGGCCGGCCTGGGCAAACAAAATATCATTGTTTTAAAATTTTAAAAAAAGGTCTAGAGGGGTGTTTTTCAAGTCTATGGGTAATAGCAACTTTTTTTTCCTTTGCGTTTTCTTATAAAATGCCTCTTCCCATATGGAATCCTTCAGCGCATAAGCTGAAAACAGGCATCTCCTTCTTCTAGAACACAGGGCCTTCCTGTAGGCATGGGCCTAAGGGAAGTCTCATCCCTGCTCCACACACGTGCCATGACAGCAGTTCTGTCCCAAAGGCCCAGTCTGGGGCCTTTGCCCCACCACACTCTGTGGCAGTGCATCCACCATGCCCTCAGGGCCCACCGACCTGTCCTTGTCTTGCCCTCCCCGTCTCTTTTGGAAAGAAGCAGAAGCAAGTGTGAAGGAAGCCAAATGTTATGAAGATCCGCCTCTGCCAGCGATGCAGTCTGGGGCCAGTGAGTGCCGTTCTTGGCACAGAGCTCCAGTGGTCCCTTCGTTACCTTCTGAGAAGGTTCTCTAGCTGTGCCTGGTGCCTGCTCTGGGTCATCTTGCCCCCCTGCCAGGTGGCCTGACCCTAGGGTGCTGAGCACAGGTAAGAGCCCTAGATACTCCACGGACAAGCCTAATTTTTAAAGCTGACGTGTCTAAGTAGTCTTGCGTTTTATTTCCTCTCATGCAGTTTGTTGCAGTCACCTGGTTTACACTGACATAGTTTGGGCATTTTGAGATCGTTTCCTTGTGCTTGCCCACTGTGGAATGAGACGAGATTTTCTCAGATAGCCGGATGGGTTGCTAAAAGATGGTAACATCGTTTCCAAGCAAACTAGAAAAGGTGGGCTTCACGTTAGCTTTCTGCAGTGCACCTGACGCTTTGAGACTGGCTTGCTGCAGATAAAGATGGACGGTGGCTTTCAGTGCTGGCTGGCTGATCCACCTTCAGACTGCCGCTCTTGGCTGTGTGAATTAGGTTGCTCAGTACTTGGTTCTGTTTTCTCATTTCTTAGACAAAGATGATGATGTCTCCCTGCAGAGTTCTCACTAAGCTCAAATATGTGTGTCAGTGTTTTAGTAGTTCCTCCATAAATGTCTTTTAATGTCACATTAACTGGTGCAGAAGAAGGCGTGGGATGTAGCTGTGACGTGCCAGCTTAGGAACCGACTGTTTCCTTGCCCATCACCCTCATGTTCTCCCTTTGCTCCAGAGGTGGTATACTAGCAGGTGCCTCAGGAAATCGCTCTACCCATCTACCTCCTCGTAGCCAGGTCCCCTTGGCCAAATATAGCCTGTTTCCTAGTGTTTGTGGCCTGTTCTTGCTCTGTTGAAGCTAGAGAGTTCGCAGCATGATTTAAGCCTACATAGAAGCAGCACCATGAACAGCAGATGGGGGGACATGTCTTCACAGGGTGCAGGGCATCCATCATGGAGTCTGCATGCTGGTGTAAGCCCGAGAAGGAACTGGTGTTGAGGGCGTGCTTTTGAGCTCAGTTTTGGTCATTTTAACCAAATACAGAAATACCAAGGCTATGAAAGACCTTGAAAACAGATATGGAATATCTTTAGAGCTACATTTTTGTAATATGGGAGCAGAAACAGTTTGAGGTGTTTGTTTTTTTTTTAATGCCACTTTCAGTCTGTCCTGTACATTTCCTGACAGGTGACTTAATCTCACCTATTCTTTTGACATGACATGGGAGTGTGTTCCATTTGAATAGACATTCTTTCCCTTGAGTGGGAAGAGCCCAGACAGCCCTCCTTGCCACCTGTCATCTCATTTCTAGACCATTCCTTGTACATTCGTGAGCACAGGGAAATTCTGAAGGCCTTTTAGTTTGTAGCAAGCACTAGTTAGGGCCAGAAGCCGCCCTTGCAGCTCCCCTGTCGTCACCTGTTCCTTCGGTGCAGTGCTGAGCAGTGCTCAAACTGGAGTTTCCCTGGGGAGTTTAAGACTCACCTCCAACAAAGACTTGCCAAGCAGCAGCCCATCCAGACCTCTGCTCACTCCTGCCCCCACTCCTGCCCCCTTTGGCTCCTCAGAATGACTCTGCTTTGCTGTTGCGCTGGCTTTTCACTGCCAGGGGACAAGTTCCTGCTGACCTGTCTCCTCCCCTCCACTGCCCTGGGAACTCACCAGGCAGTTCCCCATTGGCTTTACTGCTTCTCCTTGTGTGAGTGACTGCCGTCCTTTCTATCCCATCCCAGTAGCTATGTGATAATGTCCCTAGCAGTAAGTGTCCCAAAGGAAGCAAACAGCCAGTGCAGGGAAACTTGACAGTCACATTGGGACTGAGAGTCTGGGGAAGTTTCTTAGTGGATGGAGCTAGCAGGGGCCAAGGGTTCCCAGGAGAGCGACCCTGCAGAGGGACCCAGGGGAGGAGCCAGGTGGAGACAGGGCACTTGATGGTGTCCCTTGTGCATTCCACACAAGGTGGGGTGTGAGGCAAAGCTACTGTCCTAGTGCCTGACTACCGTCTGGTCCACTGAAATGAATGGGTGTTTATAGGTCGGGGTGAAGAATTACGCATGGGCCCTTTGCTGTGTGATTGCTTCCTGCCTCCAATTTTTCCTTGAGGTGTGTCTTCCTTTTCCTCCGATTCGCTCTGGTGCCTGTTTCCTCCTAGGTTCTCTGTCTTAAGTGGTAGCAGTCTTGTTCGGTCTGAGCCCGATTGTCTGCTCATTTTAGGAGCGATGGGCTCCCAGAAATGGTTAGGGCTTGTCAGCATCCTGGCAAACACTGGCAGGTAGCACTCCGGACTTGCTCACCCCTTGCAGCCTCATTCTGGAATGGGTGCTGGGCACCAACATCTTGGGGCAGAAGACTAAAGCATTTTCACTACAGCCTGTGACCTCCACTTAGCTGGTTCTGTTCTGTGCGTCTTCTCTTCAGAAAGGGATCCCTGGCTTTTGCCAGTGGCACAGTAAAGGAACTGGTTACCTGGGCTCTTGGAGCAGATGATCAGGACTTCCTCGGCCTCCTTCCGGGTCCTGGCACCTGTCCTGTGCCTCAGAGCACTCAGCAGCAGAAGCCACACTGTGTTTCCCTTGGCAACTGGCCACTTCTTGGTGTGCATGCATGTGTTTGTGTGTGTGAGCGCACACGCGCATATGCTGCAGTTATATTTAGGCATGTGTTTGTGTGGGTGCATGTGTGTGTAGGTATACATGGGTGGAGGCCAAAGGTCAACCTTGTGTTGCTCAGTTTTCTGTGGCTACACCTTAGCCTTGCATAGTGTTTCCTGGTCCCAGCACTCAGCCTCCAGAGAGCCCAGTGCTGCCTTTGAGGGAGGGTCTTTTGGGGGCCATATCCTGTGCACCTAGTTGGACCCAACTCAGGTTTTTTGTTCTCAAGTGGTTCCCACACTGCCGTGGAACCAGAACCTAGGTTGGCAGATCGAAGGCTTCTTGATCAATGGGCTAAGTGTGTGGCTGGAGCAGATGGCAAAAACCAGGGCCCCGCAGGATTGGTGAAGAGCCCGAGGGCTGTCGGGCTAATGGCTTCTGTAAAGATCTCCTGAGCACTGTCCTTGGGTAGCCTGACTCTGTTTTACTCCCTCTTTGGCAGTCCGACCACACCCCTCCTATCTAATTTTCACCTGGCTGCACCTATTGGTTGACAGGAGGACACATGGGAAGTACAGATTCCAGAGAGGGCACTGCATCAGAAGGGCCCAGCAGCATCATTTATGCTGTTCAAGAACCCATTCCCTCCTTGAAGGTGCCCTGCCCCATGCTTGTCTCCTCATCCCTACTCCTCCTCCCCTCTGTTCATTTGGACATTCTTGCTCTCATTCAGCTCCTTTATTCTGTTCTTTTCTAACTTTTTAATATAAGCCGTTAAGGGCATACCTATTCCTGTGGGTGGCAGTCCAATGGTTTGTCATAAGTTCTGATTTGTGGTGCTTAATTTGTAAAATAGGTCATATCAATACTTTGTAAAATACTCATGTTTCTCAAGAGAGTTACTTTGAAACACACAGTATGGTCTATGAAATGATTTTGCCAGTAACCCTTTGGAACTGGTTTCTAGCTTATTATAGCATGTTAGAAGTTACTGAGCCTCTGGATTTGCAGACCACCTACCTCATGGTCTGTCTTTCTGAGACTTCGCTATGTGTCGGGAAGATTGTGTCCTCTGGTCACTTGCAGTCACGTATGTAGAGGTGAAGCGATCAGAGGCACCAGGTGTTGTGCGGAGCAATGGGGTAAGGAAGAGATCAGAGACTAGCTCTTTCACTCACTTGCTCGTTCCTGTGGTCGGGCCGCCTTGCTGCCAGGCATTGCCCTTGGTTCCTGGGATGTGTGCGTGGGTGACTGAAACAGAAATCCCTGTTCCTGTGGCATTGGGCTGTGCTGGGAAGGAGGGACAGTCAAGGCAGAATGTGATTATGGGGTGGATGAGAGAACCAGGATCTTACATGGGGTAGGTAGGGCTTCCCCCAAGAAGCCGACACAAATCCAGCAATAGTGGATGGTGGAAATGGTCAGGGTTCGAGGGACATATCCCAGGGAGATTGGCAGCTGGAGGTGCCAGGCTTTGCCAAGCACCTTGGTACCAGCTAGCAGGCAGGAGAGGTGGAGCAGGAAGGAGCAGAGTGGGTGCTTTTCATGTGCCGGCACCGTTGTCAGGGACTTGCCAGCACCCTAGGCAGTCAGCTTTTGCCTTTGGGCAGAGGAGACAGGCTCCTGGAAGTTCTGGACAGGGATAGTATCTGGCCCATGCTGTAGAGGGTGATGGGAGGCAGCCGCCTGGGGTAGGGGCACTAGAGGCATATGGAGACGCATCAGAGGCCAGAGGCAAACCAGATGAGGCAGCAGCTGAGGATAGGTACAGCGGGAATAGAGAAAATCATTGGGACTAGATACATCTGGCAGTCAGTGGGATTCTTAGGGGATGTATACACTTGAGGTATAAGGGAGACAGCAGAGTCAAAGGTGGGTCAGGGGTCAGCCCGAAGCACCTGGATGGTGGGTTCATGGATGGTGTCGGGTACAGGTGGAGTCCACCTTGTGTGGACGTGGGCCTTCCTGTTGCAGAGGACCCAACCTTCTGTCATGGAGTAGGCACTGCGAGTCTGAGCATGCACTTGGGAGGGTCCTGGGCTGGTAGGAGGTATGAGTGAGTACATGGAGATGACACAGAAATGAACCTTGGGAGCAAGTGGAGCTAAAAGGCCACCAAGGAAGATGCCATCTGCAAGAGACAGCAGAGCGTTCTGTCACTGGTGCTTCAGGGGCTGTGCCACAGGACTGGGTGAGACCAGGGACAGTGAGTGTCCACACGTGAGGCACCAAGTGCCACAGCTTTCAGGAGGACTTGAGGGCGCAGCTCTGGCTGCTCAATATGGACGATGACAGCGATGGCAGTAGGTTCCTTTGCAAGGTGCTATGTATTTGCTGGAATGCCAGTCTTCTAGGAGGCACCTCAGTCAGTTCAGGCCAGGAAGTAGTCTGGAAGAACACGCAGCTTTCCCAAGGTCACTCATTTACCAGGTGCAAACGCACAGCAAACTCCCAGAGGACTCTTCTGGTGCTGACCTCTGAGCCCCCATCCCCAACACCCTAGATCTTCCTAGATCCCAGGGACCCAGGAAGCCCTTGAGGGGTGCTGTGCTCTTCCTTGGCCATCTGAAATCAGGTTGGGTCAGATTGATTCCAGAAAGCCTAGGTGCTCACTGCTGCCTGGGGTGGGGAGCACACCCACCACCTCACTGGTGGGTTGCAGGGGAGAAGTTTGCCCCAACTCAGCTTACTGCTGCTGGAGGGGAGAGGGGAGCTGGAGGGTGTCCACTGACTGGGCAGCACAGCCTTCGGTTCTCTTCCCTGCCTTCCGCCAAGTGCAAGAGCATCTGCTTCTAAATATTCCAGCTGCTAGGTGACACACACAACCAAATGTTCGCAGGTTGCTAAGGAAATTCTGAAATCTGGTGTTCTTGTGTAAACTTGACCTTATGTAACTGGAATAGCAAAGACAGTTGCAGATGAGATTTGGTAACCTGCCCAGACCACTGTGGCTATTTTTAATTTTCCAATAATATGTTTTATCCACTGAGTATAGTATGGTAATCAGATCGCTTTCAGAGACTGGCTTGAAATTTATGCTGGTGTGAACAGTAAGATAGTGTTCCCAGGGACATGGCTAGGCCTGACTCCAGGTGTCAGCACACGGGCAAGGACCTGGACAGGCAGCTACCCACAGCAGCCAACTCTGCAGCCCGTGATTTTTTTTTTTTTTTTTTTTTTCCCACCTGTGAGGGCTCAGCTGAGGCCTGTGGTCATGATTAGTGCTTTTGCAGTAAAGTGTTAGTTTGGATGTTTGTTTCTCTAATTGTGCTATCTTAAAATTCCTTCCCAGTAACGCCTTGTTTGTGACACTGTTGGTTTCCAGTGGATGGCTCTGTCCCTTGTCGTTTCTGGAGCTCCTGCTTGTCTTTAGCGGTAGTACCCGTGTGAAAACACAGAACACTTCTCACCATGTGTTTCAGTGAGCAAGGCCTGGCTCTGTTTATAATTTCCAGGAAGTACCTTTGCATCCTTCTTGAAAGCCAAGTTGCTGACTGCAAGTGCACACCGTGTTTTTATTTACAGTTATTTATTTGTGCTTGCAAACACTCTACATTCTAAAGGCAGTTCTTCTTCTTGCAGGGGATATAGAACAAGTGGCAGGTATTTCTGAAACAGGCCACAGGAAATATCTAACCCTACTTTCACTGTTGAGCAGAGCAGCCCAGTTGGCTAGCTACCTCCAACTGGACCCTTGCTGGTACATCCAGCACAGAGGACTTTATCATGGAGAGCACTTGCCTAGCATGCACATGAGGCCCTAGGTTCCCTCCCCTGTAAATACCATCCACCATCAGGAATGCAGGATTAGGTGCTTCGAGGTATGAGGTGAGGTACAGCCTGGCCCCCTCACTAGGCAGGGAAGGCAGCTGGAGCTTCTCACACAGCTAGTTCAGAGCCATTCTGTTCATAGGCAAGAACTGCATGCTGTGTCTGAATCAAATTTGGGGCACGCTAGTGAGTCAAGCCTTCTGTGGTGTTGGTAAAGATCTTGGAAGTGAACTCTAAGGACAGCTTTGGTTTTTGCACGCCTACAACATCCTCAGGACTTTATGCTTTTCGTTTTGAAAAAAAGACATACCAGAAGAGGCTGAGTATCTATCAAATGGCTCTCCAACCACCCTGACTTCAGCCGCAGAGAGAGGTTTGTGTTCATTTCAAGGAGCGCTTAAGAAGGCTGGCAGGTGTGGGAGTTCTAACGGTGGAAGGGCTAATGTGGTCTCCATTCGTGGATAAGCATCTAGGTAGGTGTTGTGTAGGACAGTGTGAGTGTCACAGGGAGTGCTGGTGGACCCAGAAGCTCTTCCTGTGCGCTTCCCTTTTTCTCTCTTTTATTAAAGCTCTCATGGAGTGGAAGGACCTAGAGCACTGTTTTGTGGAGCTGTGACAGATTCTTGACTTTCTTGAAAGCCCCTTCCTGGCACTCTGTGAACTGGTGCCTGGGTCCCCCTTTGCCCTGCCCTGCCCTGCCTCGCTCTGCCCCCCTTCCCCCCTTTGCCCTGCCCCACCTCACTCTGCCCCCCTCCCCCCTTTGCCCTGCCCCATTCAATGCTTGTTTTCCTACTGTTTCAATTTGAAGCACTTAGTGAAAAGTGCTCTGGTTCCCTGTAACTGCGTTTGTGTCTGCTGGTCCCCTTCCTTTCCACCCTCCGCAGCACTCCAGGCCTTTGGGCTCTGCTCTGCAGCAGCACGTCTGGGCACATTTTTGTTGCAGTGGCAGAATGCTGCAGGCTAGGTCATCTAAGGAGGAGAGACATTTGCTTTGCCTCATGGTGTCAGAGGCTGGGGCATCTAAGAGCATGGTGCCAGGAGCCAGGGCTCCTACTGCTTCATCCTTGGGAATGCAGGAGTTGGAGGTGTGTGGAGGGGAGCGGTACCTCCTCCTGTACGGTGCTTCCCACCCCTCAGGGATGCTGCACTGGGGAATAACTACAGTGGAGAAGACTAACCAAGCAGTGCATGTTTGGAAGTTTGCTGCTCTCTTTGTGTGGAATTAATTTTTGTCTATGTTCCATGGAGGCTTGGGGAAAAAAAGCGCAAATAATCTGGTACAGAAACGGAAGCCTGTCTTTTAGCTGCAGCAGTAATTCTGCTATCTGAATCTGAGGCACACTTAACTCTTTGTGTATCTGCTTGTCCCAAATGTACAAGGGCAAGTTCACATCTGCTAATGCTGTTTCTGTCTGTCCCTTGCACTTCTGCCCCCTCTGTGCTCTGACTTTTCCTCTAAACTATGTACGTGTGCCAATGACGTCCTCTTTGTGATGTGTGCCCGTCACACACGGACGGCCCATGGCTCGTTGGCGTTTGCTCTGGCTCTAACCCTGGCAGTGTCACTACTCTGGTCTCACCCTTTTGGTCTCATTCCTTCCTGCCCCCATCTGGCTCTCAGGGCTTCTTCCTTCAGCCCGAGCCCTACATAGCTCCAGATTTTTTAAAAAATTAAAAACAAGCATAATGTTTAGCTTTGTTCTCTAGTCTGATAGTTTTAAGCGATTAGATCCCATTTATGATTGGTGACACAGCAGACATAGTTCCAAGGTGTTCCTCCTGTCTGTGTGCACTGCTCCTGGCTAAGATGCCACACACTTGGGCTTTCTTGCTTCTCTTGGGACTAGTTCAGTGTCTTTTTGGTGACCTGGAGGCCCTGTCTTTTTCTTACAGCTTATGATGGTAACATTACCAGCTCACCTGTTTTCCCAAATTTCGGGTTCTTGCAGCCTCTTGGGGTAGGTTTGTTGCTGTCGTGAGAGATAAGTGTTCCACCCTCTCTTCGTCTCTTCTTCCTCACTTCCTCACCTTGCTAGTTGTATTGGTTTTATTTTTGATGATTCTTATAACACATAAATAGTATTCTTAGACCGATGTTTACATGCTTATTAATTTCATGTTTATTTCTTTGAGACAGGGTCTCATATGCAGCCCAGACTGGGCATGAGCTTGTAGCCCTCTTGCTTGAGTCTCCTTAGTGCTTGTACCATAGATCTGCACCCCATGCCCAGAATAGACTATCATTTATTGGTTTATTAATCGTAAGAGTTACTGATTTCATTGACAATGACAAAATAAATCATCGAATTTCTTCCCCTGAATTTTCTTTTAAAGTACAAGGAGGGGCTGGACAGATGGCTCAGCGGTTAAGAGCACTGGTCACTCTTACAGAGAACCTGGGCTCAGTTCCCAGCACCCACATGGCAGCTAACAACCAACTGTAACTCCAGTTCCAGCGGATCTGATACCCCCTTCTGACTTCATGGGTATTGCATGACATGGGTGCGCTTACATACATGCAGACATTACAGGCATACACATAAATAATACAAGGAATGCTACAGCTAACTTCTGTAATTCAAGAAGTTGGCTCTGAAGCCACTTGCCGGCGGTCTCTGAGGGGCAGGAAAGAACGGTCACTCCCAAGGATCTTTGTCCTGTCTGCGGTGACTAGCGCTGCACCAGTGTCCTTGCTGAGCAGTGTGAAGAAGTGTCCTTCCACTCCCTGCCTGAGCCTTGGTGACCACAGCCAGCATACAAGTGTGTGTTGATGGCTCCTAAGCCCTTAGTGTGGCTAGGAGCATGTTTCCCTGAGAGCTTTAAGCAAGCTGCCTTGGGCCTGGAGTTCTGGGATATGTGTGGCATGATGTGGAACTCTTTAAAACTGCCTTTTGCTGCTTATCTCTATTTTGCCAAACCAGGGGCTCTGACATTTAGAGTTGGGGAACATTAGAGGTGGCCCAGGAAGACCCTCTTTACTGCCTGCATGAGTAAGGCAGGGTGCCAAGTCTCCTCCTTCCCCAGGACCCTCATGTGAGCAAGGGGTACAGTGGTGACTCCCACCCAAGGTTTTGTTTTCAGGGGTGCAGCTGACACTTAGATGAGCCTCGTGGAAGGAGATCTTTGCGACTACATTCAGAGGGCACCTGGGTCCAAAAGAAATTGCTCAGTTTCTTTTGATGGCAAAAGTTCTGTGCAGAATAGATTTTAAAAGCTAGGTGAAACCCAGTCTTCACCCAGGAGGTCATATTGGCAGCGACACAGAGCACACAAGTCATGTTGGAGCACATAGGTCGTGTTGAAAGTGTGGAGGGCGGTCGTCCTCAGTGCCAGCCTTGGTGCCCAAGGGCACCTCAAAGCTCTTGAAGCACAGTAGAGGGGAACTGGTTTAGAGGCACCAGAGCCACTTACTTTCTTATGTTTTTAAATTAAATTAGAATTTTCTTTTGCAGTGCTTAGGAACAATGCCAGGCAAGGGTTTTACCAGCCATGTTCCCAGCCCTTTCCTTTTCTTTATTTTGGGGAAAATAAGTGAGACTGTTTCACTCTTGTTCTCGAATGGGGTCTTCTTCTGAGTACTACATATATATGTGCGTGTGTAATCATAGGCCCAGAGTACAATGTCTGAGTACTATACACATGCATATCCACGAGTGTATACCTATATAATCATGTGTGGGCTTGGCTTTGGAGTACCTCATACATTTGTGCGTGTGTGTGTACACATAAAATTGTGTGAGATTTTCTTTTGAGTACTCCACATTTATATATGTCCATGTGTATCTGTGTAATCATGTGTGGGATTTTCTTCTGAGTACTACGTACATCAGTGTATGGATGTATACCTATGTAATTTTGTACATTTCTTTGTCCAGTGATGTTGGAAATATTCAGTGATTCTTCAAGGAGCTGCATATAGGTGGTTCTGACTAAAATCTATAACCTATGAAACTTATATGTACATATACAGCAAAGTAGACGTCAATGTGCTGGAAACATGTGTTTTCAAAATAGCGTGATGTGGAAGTCTGTGATTGAGGCATTAAGCAGAGGTGCACATGGAGACATCATGCACGATCACCACACTGCTGTCCAGGTCTTGCACCCTCACTGGCATTCTCAAGGGTTGAACCAGGAGTTAGTCTCTCTGGTCATCTGGGCTTGACTGCACCAGGCCATACTTCTTACTGCTCCCCCTGGTCACTTTGATTTGGGGTTTTTGTCTTGGGTAGGAGGGAGATGTGGCCATTCCCTTGAGGTCTAAAGCCATTTGGAAGGGACAGGAGAAGGCTGAGTCCAGGTGGGCAGCACTGTATCCTTAGCCTTATCCTTGTTTATGGCTCAATGAGGTTCATGCTGTGATGATCCTCTCACTCCCAGATGAGGGGCCAGTGCACTTTGGCCTGTGGGTTGGTCCAGGTCTCTGGGCCACAGTCCCACTGAAGTCACCAGTCCCTCTTCATTGCTGAGTTTTACCCCAGGGCTCTGTTCCTCTTGGTGACCTCTGCCCTGGCTATTCACCTTGGATGTCTTGCCTTTCTACTTGCTCATCACAGGGTCGATCTTGCTGGGTTCTCCATACAGCATCGATCAGAGCACTGTCTTGCTGCAGCCAACCTCAAGTGCTGTACTCAAACCTGGATCTCTGTGACTGGAGTTTAGGGACATTGCTTGCTCTAGAGTGCCATCTGGGTGCTTGGCAGGCACCTCACATTTACGACACCTGCTACCCTGTGAGTCTGCTGTTCCCAGGACCTCATATGACCCCTCTCCTTCCCATCTTCTTCCTGGGCAGTATTATCCTTACCCTTTCCGGTGTGTCCTGGAGGAAGATGCTTAGGGGATGGAAATGTTCTAGAATGGATTCATGGTTATATCCATTGTAAGTTTACTAAGAAATAATTGAATTGCCCATTTGAAAATGGTAAAATATAAGAAATGCCTATCAAAATATGTGCCAAGCCTGTGGGTTCCTTACCACCCCCATCATTACCACACTGCTTCTGACTGCTGGTATCTAACAGCTGGGTTGGTGCAGGTGCCTCCTCGCCTGTGTCTGTTTCTGTCCTGGCCCCTGTAATTAGACAGTGCCCAGGGAGCAGTGTCCACGTGTGCTAGCACGACCCTTCAGCTTCCTGGTGTGCGTGGACCTTGACTTTGCTGTTTTGGACTGGATGGAGGCACAGCAACCTCCCACTCTCCCTATTCCTGTCCTCTCTGCTCCATCCCTGTGGCAACCTCAAATGCCTGGCTTCTGGAGGATCCAAAGAGTGTAACACAGACCCCCCCCAGCCACACCCTCAGCCTTTGTGTGCTTGGAGCCTTTGTGTGCTTGGCTTCTGGAGGATCCAAAGAGTGTAACACAGACCCCCCCCCAGCCACACCCTCAGCCTTTGTGTGCTTGGAGCTGGTGAGGAGCAGCAGACCGTACCCTTGTGGACAGTATACAGGTGGAGACTGGACTCTCTGAAGGCTCCAAGGAGCACCTTTGCTTGCAGTGGCTTTGGTTTTCAAACTTGAGTCTTTCCTTAGATCCTAGGTGACCAGTGTCGTAAACTCCAGCAAGCTGAGCAGAGCATAATGATGGGCTTCCTTACCTCACAAGGTGGTGACTGGGATGTGATCACTTCCTGGGATACCAGACCTTGACTGCCTCTGTTTGAGGTCAGCATCCTGGCAGCGCCAAGTTTGGAAGTTCTGAGGACAGAAGGGCATTTCCCCACCGAGGGGAGGAGGGGTGCAGTGCTGGTGGTAGCTCGCCTCCCCAGCTGCCTTTCAGCCCTCTGGTAGGCCATCTGCTTACTAGCTTCCAAAATCTTGTAGCTGTGTCTCCTTTCATGATCTGGATCTTGAAAAGATACCTGTTTTTGCTGTCTGTAGACTGGGATTTAGTGAGAGTAAGGTTAGTGCCCCCAGCCTGAGCTTTACAAAAAAACTTATGTGGAGACCTGCCATCCTTTACCCTCTAAGACACTAGGGGGATCAAGGCTCTTTGAACTTTTAATCTCAGTTTAAGTTAGACATTATTTGGACTCCTAGTGCCCCAGAGATTAAACAGATCCCAGTTCTTGGTTTTTATTGTTCTGTTTTGGAAACACTTGGCATAGGGCTTCCACATTGAAATCTCTGTGGATCAGGCAAACCTAGCTTCTCCACCTTCTCACAGGCCCCTTACTCACCTGCCTCTGAGAGCATTTCGCATGCTGGGGGGAATTCTGTGAGCAGCCCTGCTCCAGGCCCGATTACAGGATACCAGACTGAGGAGGGCTGGCACTCTGAACTACAGTCCAGGCCCAGGACTATCTGTCTGTGACAGTGTCACTACTGCCCTTGTTTGTTTTGGCTTTATTGCCCCTTGATTTCCTAGAAAAGTCCTTGAAGAGATCTGAAGATGTGGATTCTGGGAATTGTGTCCCAGTGTTAAAGCCGCCTGCCACATCTGTGTAAGCAGAGGGAAAAGAGTCAGTCCCCGTCTGGGATATTTTATTTTATTTTTCAAATTTAAGATGTTTTAAGATTCTTCGCACTGCTAAGGAGTGCCCCCAGGGCCTCAGGAGTATCATGGAGGTGCTCTACCACCCATGTGCACCTCCAGTCCCCTGCCCCAACCCAGTCCTGTCTGCAGTCTCAGCTGCTGAGGAACTACCATCCTTGCTTCAGGGGACTCTCCAGGTACTGGAGCTGGTGGGGGACTCCAGCTTTTGGGTGTGGCGCAGTGAGATGAAGCACTGACAGGAGGATGTGTTCTGATGCAGGTTATTGACACTTCCCTCAGGGTAAAATCTGGACTGTGCACTTGTTTCTGCATCGTCGCTAAGTCAGGAAAGAGGCTTGGGAGTTGGGCCATCTTGAGGCCATCACTGGGACATGACCGGGTAGCAGGACCATCCTCCCTAAGAAGCATGGGGAAGCGCCCTTGTGAGGGACCACCTGTTGTCTTTGGCCATCCTGAGCTGTACTTTATGGTTGAGTGATTTTGCATTGTGGGAGCTGGAGTTCTTCTGTGTTCATACCAAAGAAGGATAAAGGAAAAAAATGTTCATTTCTGTCTTTCAGGAATGTTCACTTAATTTCAAATAGGTTGGTCTTAAAATGAAATGTAATTATGCTGGTTGTGTGATTACCTATGTATCAGACTCATTAAACTGCACATCTAAAATGGGTAATTTTATTGTAAGCAAGTTATATCTTAATAAGGTTGTGAAAGAATCAGTGAGATCCACCTGATTAATAATAATATATATGGCGGAGGTCCCTGGCTGGGCATGGTGGTACAAGCCTCAAATCCCAGTACTCAGGTGGATCTTTGTGAATTCGAGGGAAGCCAGGGCTACATAGTGAGACCCTGTCTCAAAAAAGGGTAGATGGAGGAGGGGCATGTAGATGTATTTTCTGTGAGAATGTGGATTTAGATAAAGCTAGAAGCTTTCATGGGATAATGGTAACCTAAAGAAAACTGATCCCACCCCCAGGAGACAGGTACTAATCCTTTCCTGGGGGGAGCCCCCCAACTGCCTTCCTGTCCCCATCCCTTAAAGATCTCCCCCTTTCTTTCTCCCCTTTATGGTCACTCTGGGTCCAGGCTTCCACAGCATTGGGTCTTGGGACCAAGACTGAGCCCTGTAAGAGAGCAGATGTTCTCTAGAAAGTTGTGTGCAGCACTTTCCACTGTCAGTAGATGTGAAATGGAATGGGTGTGGCCTGATACCAGGTCTGATCTGGTTAGGTAGGGATCCTCCTTCCATCTTTGAGGGCTTCCTGCCAAGTTGCTCTGTCCTCCTTAGAGGATTGCTTCTGTGCTGAGGGGATCCTTCATCAGGGGCTGGCGTGGCCTGCGTTAGGCGTCTTCTGGGGCTGGGCCACTCTTCTAGCTTATCTGATGTGTTGGTTTATCTTGTGAGGGAGGAAATGCCTTCTGCATTGTGAGTTTTTCCATTCCAGAAGTGTGAGGATGTTTTCCAACAATATCCTCTAAAAGTCTTGAATGTCCCTGTTTGCCTTCAAGTCTTGATATCTACAGGATATTAACTGGTGCCTTGCCATCTCCTCTCTTCAGGAATAGCCCTCTGTGTCAGGGTATTTAAGTGCTGTCTCTTCTGCACAGCAATCTCCAAGGCTCCCTTCTACCTTCCTGGAAGTGGCTACACTGCCTTGCTCAGAGAAGAAGCCACATTGCTGTGGCTTTGTAGGGGCTCTTTCAGTTAAGAGTTCTCTGCTTTTCCCTAGCTTGGTGAGAGCTTTCAGGACGATTCCCTGGGCATCTCGGTGATGTGATCGTGATGGGTGGCTTCTTCTCTGTGTGTCCTCAATATGCGTCCTTCTTGTCTTAGTGCTGCCGGTTTGGTTGTCATCGTACAGACTGCTGGATCATGCTGGCTAATAATTCATTCGAGATTCTCATGACTGTGTCTGACTGGAGCTGTGGTCGTCCTTCTTCCTCACAGAGTCTTTGTATAGTTTGTAATGAGGTTCTCTGCTCCCTGGCAGGGTGAGCCGACGGTCGCCTCCTCTGTTTGTATTCCTTTGAAGAGTTCTGTTTAAAATCATTGTTTAGCTGGACGTTTGCCAGGAATGCCTCTGGAATGATTTTTGTGGAAAGATTATGAGACATCGGCTCAGTTTATGGTGACAATGGCGATTAGTCGACTTCCTGTGTTTTTGCCTCACCACCATAGAAAGTTGCACTTTTCTAGAAATGTGCCTAATTTTCATAGGCTGGTCTAAATTTCATTGCTTTTATAAACTTTAAATCTCTGCCATATCTGAAGTTAGGTGGCCTCTGTTTTAGCAGTGCTGGGAGCAGGGCCTGCACACTTGAGGGGCCTGCTCTCACCTGGCTGGGCTCCTGTTTTAATTTGTGACTTTATTTTCTGAACCCTTGTTTTCAGAAGTTTGTCTTCTTGTTACCTTGTGCTGATATGTGTACTGAATGTTTCATGCTTTATTCATAGATTTTTATCTGTTTTGCAATTTGTTCTGATATCATTGTGCCTTAAAGATAGGCTAACATAAATCTTTATCCTTCTTATGTTAGATATAATATTCCTGTTTTGTCCAGTATCATCTCCCCAAGGAAGAAATACAGCCTTTTATTATTTTTTTACTTTATCATCTATCTAGCTAGCTATCTAGCTATCTAGCTATCTAGCTATCATCTATCAGTCATCTAGCTAGCTGGCTGGCTAGCTATCATCTATCTAATCTGTGTGTGTGCACACACGTGTGGGTGTTTGCTGGTGCATATGAGCATATGTGTCACCATTTATGTGTGGAGGAGTTGGTTTTCTTTCCACCATTACACTTCCAGGGATCAAAGTCAGGTTGTCAAGCTTGGTGGCAAGTACGTTTATCCACTAAGCCATCTCACCATACCCCCACCCTTTTTTTCACGATATTCTTGAGATGTATCCCTGGCTGGCCTGAAACTTGATATATGGACCAGGTTGGTCTGGAACTCAGAGCCATCCTCCTGCTTCTGCTCCGAGGGCTAGGATTGCAGGCATACCACCACACCTACCAGCAGAGGGGCTTTTGTTTTACATGTCACCATGGTACTGTTTTCAGGACAGACAAGGGGAGCAGAATATTAATACTGTGTTCTTATGTTAGGGGTGGGGGGGCGGAGTGGTATGAAACAGTGTAACTTAGGTGCTTCCTTTTGCAGGTTCCCGGGAGTGTCCATACATGGTGGGAACACATCACAAACCCAGGTTGATCTCTAGGCTTCTCCTGCTTACCTTGTTTTAGTCTGTATCCTTGAGATTTATCTGTTGAAGGTAGTTGGTCCTGTTGTTTTTTTCTGTGTTCTAAGCTTTGTGTGGTCTTGCCCTGTCCTGTCTTTTGAACTGTCTGTCATTTTTGCCTGTCATTTGGGAGTTAGATCCAGAGGCTTGACAGGACCAAGATTGATTATGTGTGACAAGGCACCTCCCCTGTTCTCACTCACACTTCCCACCTCCCCCATCCCCATTTCACCCCTGTCCACCTCCCCATCTCCACCCAGCCCTGCCCATTTCCCTCATCCCCACTCACCCCAGCCCACCTCCCCAACTCCGCCCACCCCAGCTCCCCTTCTGCCACACTCACCCCCGCCCCCCCCCCCCCCCCCACCCCTCCTCCCCACCTCCGCCCCCCCCAGCTCCCCTTCTGCCGCACTCACCCCAGCCCACCTCCCCAACTCCGCCCACCCCAGCTCCCCTTCCCTGCTGCACTCACCCCACTGCCACTGCCGTTCCCTTCACTTGTCCACTCTAACCCCTGCTCCCTTTGTATGCCCGCCCTCCCGCACCACACTTGTCCTTGCCAGCCTCGCCCTCTCCACCGCACCCTTTCCACCTGCATTTGCTGGTTTTAATGTCCCCTGGATCTTCTCCCTCTATAGCCTGTTTGTTAGAGGCAGCTCTGCCCTGACACGTCCACACCTCTGCACCTTTGCTCCAACCCTCAGGCTCCCAGACAGCTCAAAGCTTCTTGGTCTTGAGGGCAGTTCTGTCTGTGTCTCTTCTATGCTAATCTCCAGGAGTGACCGATATGACATCGGTTCTCTTGGTGCTTCCCATAAAGAAGAGCTCGCGCAGGTCTCCCACCTTTGTCTTTGGGGGCTCTGCGATCTCATTGTGAAACCGTCTTGAGTTTGTTTTGTGTATTTTCCTGCTTGGTCATGTTTTCTGTGTCTGCAGGTGT
Organism: Nannospalax galili; assembly: GCF_000622305.1. Classification (NCBI taxonomy): domain Eukaryota; kingdom Metazoa; phylum Chordata; class Mammalia; order Rodentia; family Spalacidae; genus Nannospalax; species Nannospalax galili. The sequence continues at coordinate 734,214 of NW_008334081.1, read as the reverse complement.
CTGTCTTTCACTTTGGAAAATTTTTAGCTGTTAATTTTTCAAATCTCGCCTCTCCAGAGTTCTAGCAGCTCCATGCCCAAGCTCTGGAACCTGAATCCAAGGACTGAGATATACCCTGGCATGGTACTTCCTGCCGGGGTCTGGGATGACTGAGTTGCAGGGAGGAAGAATGAATGGGTGGGTGAGGAAGGGAAACCTCTCTGTGTCCCCAGGCTGTGGCAGCCTGGTCATGCTGTGGCACACAGAGACTCCCATGAAAGTTTGGACCTCAGAGTTGGAGGAGGTGGTGCCAAGACCCCTAGGGTCCTTGGAACCTTCCACAGTGCTACATAGCAGAGTCATAGGTGAGTGCGTCTGCCTCAGAAAGCAAGGCAGGACTAACCCTCATTTCCCAGTTCCCAGCTAGTGAAAGAAGAGGTTATGGCTCCCTCATGGTGGGCCTGGGGTCATGGGCATTGCTGTTTCTGAGACAAGAGTCTCAGGAATTGGTCAGGGGCAATTTCTAGGGGCAAAGAGCTCTCTGGTCACTTCTCTTCACCTTGGAACATAGAACTAGCCTGTGTATAGTGCCTCTGGTTCCAGCTCTCTGCATAAGGTCTTTCCTCTGTTCTAGAGCCTTCCATAGATCAGGCACCTTCCCAGTGGACTCTAGTGCATTCTGTTTCTTGTTTTCATGGAGTCTAGGCTGAGTCACCATTGCCTGAGCCCCGTGAGCTATGTCTGGGGTACAGGGATTCTCTGTGCACTTGAGGACAGTATACATGGCGGTGTTGCATCAATCTTTTTTCTGCTCAGTCGCCAAGCACACAGCAAATTGGACAGAGGCTGCAAGCTGTTCTACAGAGTTCAGTCCTTCATGTAGCCTTTGTGAGTCCCAGACCCACAGGAGCTGCTGTACTGTGTGCTCCTAGAGCTTGGCTTCTGACTCAGTTCTGCTTCTCTGTCCTCCAGTCCTCCGTATCTCCTCCACTCCTCCACTATGGAGAGCTGTTTACTTCCCAGAGTGGGGGCGGGGATCGGGACCAAACTTAGTTCTCTGACCCCAACACCAAGCCAAAGGGGCTGTAGACTTGGAAAGCAAGCCAGCACTTCTTTGCTTCTCCCCTGATCTGATGCCTGATGAAGCTCGAGGGTCCCAAGACCTGTTGGGATGAACTGAGGCTGATGCAGCAGCCACTTTGCTTCTTTCCTGTGGCCCCTGGCAATCCCTCACCTGTGTGCTCAGTATACTGTGTATGCAGGCAGAGGAGGCCTAGCTGAGGGCCAGTTGTGGGCGGCGACCTAGATGAGGGCAGGGCTGCTCCATCCAGGGGTTTGTTCCTGACTCAGAGAGATGCCATGACATTAGGGCCTCGGGCCGAGGACTGTCTTGCCGCGGCTCTCTGGGAAGTCCAGGGTAACTGCTGTCTTTCTCCTCTGATCTGTACCTGTGTCCAGCAGCCACCAGTGTGCTCTTACAGCAGCCCTTGGACATCCAGCCCCTTGTGTTGGCAGACATCAGTCTGCTCCTGATAAGGAAGTCCACGATGCAGTCCAAGTGGCACATGGTGCTGAGAAAACTGACTAGAAAGCAGCTACTTCGGTAGCTGGTTGTGTGTTCTGGTCACATTTCCTGGCTTCTAGAAACAAAAGTCTCTAGTCTGCCTATGTCTGTTAGCATGATGCTTGCATCTGTCTAAGATCTGGATGATCTAAAGAGAGGGAGGATTCTTCCGAGACCCACTGTCCCCGAGGGCTGCTCAGCAGGGCTTGCTGTACCCGCTGCTGTGCTGCCTACAGAGCTGGCTGCTATGGCTCAGCACTTCACATGTGTGAACTGAGTAGCTCCAGCTCTCTTAATAGAATGGCACAGCTAGATGGGGCAGTGGCAGTGGCTGTCGTGCAGGCCTTGTGGGCCTGCCCCACCCCGCCCCATCCTTGTATTCTTTTCTTCCTAGACTTCTCTAACATACAACAGTCAACACAGAACTCTCTGCCTTTCCTGGACTCTCCCAGATCTCCTGGCCACCTAGGTGTGGACAAACGTTTTCTGGGCTTACTTTCTAGGTAAGTGTCACGGGTATCTGAGGCAGGCATGGACAGTGTCACTGAGGGACAACCTGCAGTGGGTGTAGACAGTGTCACTGAGGGACAACCTGCAGTGGGTGTAGACAGTGTCACTGAGGGACAACCTGCAGTGGGTGTAGACAGTGCCACTGAGAGACCCTGTGCTGCCTCTCCTGGATACTCCAGAATGATGCCAGACCCTGACCAGTGCCAGCCCTGTGCCCGTACTTCTCACAGAACTCATGTTTCTTTGTAGCGAGGAGGCTTTCTCCTTGCTCTTATCGACACAGGACAGGATGCAGTCTGTGGGGTCATGAGGCTAGACCTGAGCTCACGCCTGGCCCCAGGGCCTGTGACCTGCTTCTGCCTTCCTTGCTGTCTCTGTGCTGGTGTATCTTCTGTGTCTAGTCCCACACCGTGGAGATGTGCAGGCCCCATGCTAACCAACTCCCAGGTATGGATGGAGCTGCTCTCCTGCTTAGCTTTGCGGCCTCCCACTTCAGCACTGTAGCTCCCACGGAGCACAGAGGATCATCCTGCTGGCTACCGAGGGCATCAGGCCATGGAGGGTCACCTTGTTAGGAGCAGCTGGCCTGACTCAGGCCTATTCGTTTGTGCTGTACTTGGTCCTTTCCTGCCTGAAAGAAAATATTTTGGGATGTTTTTGTTCTTTGGGAAAATGGGATGAGTCCAGTGGAGGAGAAAGTTGACTTGGGAAAAATGAGACAGTGGAGGGAAACACACCTAGTGCTTTATAGTGAGAATAGTATTTAAGACCCCTCCTTCCATTCTCTTCAGTAGAGTTGGGCAGGTTTTCCTGATATTGCTGTTCTACTTGGGACTGGGCAGGTGACTGTTCCCTGGGGTAGTCCCTGAGTGGCCACCTGGCCCAGGAGCTTTTCACCAAAGAGAATGCATCTTGTAGGTTTCAGTTCAGTCTCTCTAGTCTAGCCATAGTTGAGGACCAGCCTTTGATCACAAATAGAACTCAAGTCTCAGCCACAGGGAAGGACCAGGGGTCAGGCAGGCCCTCTGATGAGGGGACTGAGCCCTGGTGTTTTTACCATGTGTTCCTGAGTGTTTCTACCGAGAGGGACATGTGATGGAGGAATGGCAGTTCCTCAGCAGGGGCTTCCAGCTGTGCTACCCAGATCCTCTGCAGTGGGGCCCCCAGAGGCTGCCAGGCAGCAGTGGGATGGGTCTGGGCCTTGCGTTGGTTCTGACCCTGCCCACCCTGAAAACTGCAGTGCTAGGTGAACTGCGGGTCCTGGCTCGCCACTTGGTTGTGCATCTTCTTCAGCATCTTCTGATGCTTCTGCCAGTTGAGGGTGGCGTGCTAGGGCCCTTTCTCGGTTGACTGACTAGGTTCCTGGGCAGGTTACTTAAACCATCTGTTTTACACTTCCCACTCCTCTAATAGGGCACAGTTACACTATGACTCCTGTAGAATCCTAACACACATCAAACAAATACACATGCGTTTGGCTTCTGGAGGTCGACATATAGGCAGGGCCTGGTGTGTACCAAGAACCTGGTAAGGAAAAAGGTTGTCTGCCCACCTCCCCTACTTCAAGTGGGAGCAGACATCCTGTTCCAGGTGTTTCTCAGAGTGTGGAGGCAGCTGCCCACTTTCCAACACAGGTAAACCAGTGCTTGGACATATGTGATGCCTCTTACTGACTCCCAGAACTGTGCACAGAAAACTCGGCTCAGGGATTGTACAAAGCACAACTATGTATGACATGTACTTCCAGGGTGAGCTGGAATGCCAGGTAGAGAAACCTGCCCTTATATGCATCAAATGTCTGCATTACAAAGTGCTTTTGGCTGTCCACCTCATCTCCTTCACACACATGCTCCCGCATGCTCACATGCACATTAAATAATCGTAATTCTGTTTCAGACACCTTCTGGGAGATCTTATTGCAGATAAATCAGAATTTTGAGGAGCGTGTAGATAGGTCTGTTTGGTCTTATTATTAGAACTGTGATAGTTCTAATTTTTGTTTCTGAGGTTCCAAAGCAAGATGAAGGTTTGAATGTGTGCATTTAATTTCATTCCCTTTGCAGATGCACAATACTGACAGGAAGGGCCCATCTGGGTCCCGGGTGTCAGCGTGTAGTCAGTCTGATCACTAAACACATGGTCACATGAGGACCAAGAAAAGTGGAAGAAGAAGAGTGGGTTGCTGTGTCCCAGAAGAGCCGGGCTGCTCTCAGGATAGTCAGCCTCAGGGCTCCCTGTGGCTTACTGCAGAACTGCTGGAGTAGCTGTGAGATCCTGGATCATCAGGGTCAGCCACCCATGCTGAGAGACCACTCATCATCGTCAAAAACTGGCAAATAAAGGGCTCGCCCCTCCTTTCTTATCAAGGCAGATGGTTTTATAGCAATAGCCCAGAAAACAAATGAGGAAGAGCCCCACAGTCAGTGCTGACACCTGCCCGGGCTGGCCCAGTAGCAGGCTCCTCAAGCTCTCAGGGTACCATATCAGCCAAATCCGCCAGCCCAGCTGACAGAAAGCCAGGCAGGGAACTCACCAAACCAGACAAGTGCCTTTAGCAGAGCCTTAGGACAGGTAGTCTGGGAGGTGGGAGGGGCTTACAGCAGCCATGGGAGAGATCCAGGCTGATGGCAGTGCCTGGCCTTACTTGGTTCCTGATTGGAACAGAGCGTAAACCCATCTTTGAGACCATGTGAAGAGCGGGGATGCTTTCTGGTTGTTTGATAACATGGAGTCCTTACTGATTCATTTGGGTGTGCTGACAGTATCTAATGTTCTCTTAAGATTCTTCAGAGATAGGTTTAGAGTATGTATAAAATGCTGTGATGGGGGCTGGAGAGATGGCTCAGTGGTTAAGAGCACTGACTGCTCTTGCAGAGGACTTGGGTTTGATTCCCAGCACCCACATGGTGGCTAACAACCATCCGTAACTCCAGTTCCAGGGGAATCTGATGCCTTCTTCTGACCTCCATGGGTATTGCACAACACGGATGCACTTACATACATGCAGGCAGTACACTCATAGACATAAAATAAAAATAATAAATAAAATATTTTTTAAAATATGCTATGATGACTGCAGTCTGCTTCAGTCTAACTTGAAAGGAGTGGATGTGGGTGAGTCTTTAGAGAATGGGAAAGACCTGAGGCCGTTGCTGGAGCTTGGAACCCATTGTTCAGTTCTCTCTACTTTGTGTCCTATTTTTTTTTTTCATTTTGTGTAATTATGTACTTTGTGTCTGTGCAAGTCAGGTCTCCTCGCCCTGTGGGTTCTGGAGCTTGAGCTCAGGTTATCACATCAGGGCCTTTCATGACTGTGTTATCTCACTGGCCCTGCTTTGTGTACCTGTGAGATCATCCCCAAATGCCTAAAATGTACATTCCAGGAAAAGGTCGTAAGCCAGCAAGGGTGAGGGGCCCATTAACCACATACTGGAAGATGGGAAGCAGGCTTGGGAAGTCTCAGCTTACCTGGCAGACTGGGCAAAGCTAGATCCCTCACCAGAACACTGAGAACATACTGGGTGATGCTGCAGCGTGCCTTAACCTCAGGAAAAGGAAAAGAAGTGGAGGCAGAAGGACCCTGCCTTCTGTGCTAGAGGGTTCTGACGGCTCCCCTGTGGAGTGGCCATTGGAGATTTATTTGCTGCAGACTGTGACCTAGAGGGCCTCTGCCTGGGGGCACAGTTGAGGTGAGGACTTGAGTCTGTAACAAGAACAGGGGCCTAGGTCACTGTCTTCGTGAAGAATGTCAAGTGCTTTCAAGGCTCAGCCTTTATTCTCTAGGGCTGAGGTAGGAGAGCGCTCCTCCCTGGAGAGATAGAGTGGCCTAGGAGGGGAGGCTGCAGGCAGTAAGCCGGGGGCTCTCTGACTGATGCCCCCAAACAAGCCCAGTGTACTAAACCCCCTCTCAGCTCTGCTTCAGCTTAGGTGTGTGGCCGGGGCTAGACATGCAGTATTGTAGCAGGGGCGCCAGTGGCCAGCCTGGAGCAGCAGAGATTGCAGAGGAAAGGAAACTCCCTCAAGTTACCTGAGCTGCCCCCACACGCTCAGAGGCTGTTGAACTAGGAACTGGGCAACATAAGTAAGAACAGCTGCACGGGTGTTTGAATGTGGCTGTGTGGTTTGTCAAAGGAAAAGCAGAAATAATAAAATTCCAAAAGTTGAGAATATGCATTTAAGAAAATCCCTTATACAGTGGAGTGCAAGAAAAAGAACAGGAGGCAGGAGAGAATGGAAACAAAAGCTGGAGAATTATTCTAGAGTCACACCAGTCACCCGCATGAAGTTCTGCAAGAGAAAACACTAAGGGTGGCGTCAGTGGCTTGATCCAGAAGGGAGAATGAGGAGGAAAGGAAGTCATGGTACCCAGGTTCCAGACCACGGTGGCTTCCCATTCTCAGTGACGGTATGAGCAGCAAGACGTGAATCAGCGTCTTTACAGTTCCGAAGAGAAAATGTTCAGTCCAGAATGCTGTCCACAGCAAGTCTCGGCATGGGAGGAGACCTGGGTGCATGTCAGACACGCAGGGCCCCCTATTGCCTCCCTTCCCAGGCCCTTTTTGGACCAAGTCCCTGCAGAAAGAGAAGATAAACTGTGAACAAGAAATGAGACGACAGAGATTGGAGAGCCACCCCAGAGCCAAGCCCCCGAGGAGGGAAGGCAGGTCCGCAAAGCAGGAGACTGGGAAGCCTGGCCGGTGGGAGCAGGTCCACTTTTGAAGCACACATGTACAACTGACCTGCTGTTGCTGGTTTCTCCTAGGGACAGACTACCCAGCAGAGTCTGCACAGACGCTTCTTCGCACCAGCCTTGTCCCGATCATGTCACCCCACCTGTTTCTTGCCCTGCTTCCTTGTCACCTGAGGGTACTCATTCCTCTGAGGGTCTTTTGCCCCTGAGCCCTCAGGTGGGCGTGGTGCAGGTAGAAGCCTATGTATCACCTGTGCGACTGCCCCACCAGATGTAGCACTGGGTAGCCCGTGCTTCCTGGCATTACTCCTGATATCGCCCCAGACAGGCTCTGGTCCTCTGTCCCAGAAGTTTGGGCTCCAAAGTTAAGAGTAGCTTGCCCTGGAGCCTGTCACCTCCCATTGCACCTCTCATGCCCACTGCTGTAATTCTAACCAGCTGGAGAACATGCCTTCAGGACTGTCCATGCCACAAAGAAGCAAGAGGAAGAGGAAGCTTAGTGAGGCCAGAATGCAGTACAGGGCTCCCAGGGACTGGATAGAGGTGGCTTGTTGCCTGTTCCTTGCTGTCCTTTTACTGAATGACTATGCCCTCGAGTGTGAATGGACATGCATGCCACCATGAAAGATTTGAGCTCTGGGCTGCCAGTGTCCTTACCCCCTCTTTCCTCCCACTCCTGCTGGCCCTCTGCTCCCACACAGGCAAATGTCAGTGAGGGGAAGCTGTGGTCACATAGTTGAAGTATCTATTATTTCCCCCAGGAGTTGAATGAGTCATTTTTCACTGGAGACCCTCAGCTTTGGCTGTGTTTCCTGAAGAATAGTGCTCCTTTCATTCCATGTCTGTATGATGGCATAAAGTGGTGTCAGGGAAAGAGGAGCGACTCTCATAACGGAAAGCAGGGTCCAGCATGGAGGGTGGAGGCTTTTCCTGTAGGAGGGCTCTCTCCCAGCAGACCTGCCTTTCTCCTTGGAGCACTGAATGTGGGCTTTGTGTCCTCACTGACGTCATAAGCCTAATTGTGTTAATATGTTTCTCAGGGCATAACCTATAAAGCAGTTTTCAACTCCTCCATCGAATATTCATGAGAATACAGGCGTTTTTGTTTTGATGCTGCATTCCTTAAGTAGAGAAGATTCCGTTTTCTTCTCAGGGTGCCCTGGGTCAAAAAGCACCAGCAGATTCTGTTGGAAACTTGTGGCATTTCCAGTGGTTTTGATACAGAAATAGCACAGGTCATGCTTGACGTAGCTCTTGTGAGTGAATTGGGACTATGGTTTCCATCTCTGCAGCTGGCGTTTGGGCATGGCCACAGCCCTGCCTCCTGACCTCCCAGCATTGGCCGTGGAGCCGGGCAGGCCCAGGTCTCCTTGCCTGTGTGGATTTCAAGCCTCATTTTGTGTCTGCCAAGGTGGCATTACTTGATGGAGGGGAAGCGGCAGTAGTGGCAGGTTAGGGGTATAAAATGTGAGTAACAAAGGGCTTTTGATCTGCTCTCCTTTGAACTTCTTAAGCACGAAGCTCTGTGTGGGCCACAGGTTGCAGATCAAGACTGTCCTGTCTCTGTCCAGCACTTGGCAGAATGGAGGGACTGCTTCCTCAGGCTTGAAGTCCAGTGTTGGCCCCCAGCAGCACCCTCTGCTCTTGGCCCAGGCCCAGTGTAGGCTCAGGGAAGGGCCCCTGTAGCCTGCTGTGTCCCAGTGGGCTCCAGGCATCTCAGCAGGTTTCCAGTTTAGACTTGCTTGTTCCCAGTGTTCTCAGAAGGGAGGAGCAAGGGCTATGGAGTGATGCTGTCTCTCCTGAACCCTTCAGTATAGGTAGGTACCTGAGACACCCAGAGCCCAGAGCAGGCAGACTTGGAACTAGCCTTGAGCTCGCCTCTTTTTTCTCCCCAACGATTAGCCTGAGAGATTAGGGAGTTGGGACTGGCCCCCATGTATTTCATGGAGAGGGAAATGGAACAGAAGGCTTAGGCAAAAACTGTGACCTTGGGGTGGGTAGCAGTTGAGCAGGAAGTTCACCTGTTCACTTGTGCAGGTGGCAAGCATGGTCTAAAAGGAGAACCTGGCAGCCTGTGCTTGCTCATCATGGGTGGGATGCACTTGTACTTTTTTAAAAAAATCCAGTTACCCGTTCAGCCTAGCTTACAAATTCCCTTTAAGAGAACGTTTAGTCAATTTAGGGGACCTTGAAAATATCCAAACAGCTTCAAATTCAGCTTTAAAAAATTGTGCCTGCCAAGCATGGTGGCACACACCTTTAATCCCAGCACTCAGGAGGCAGAGGCTGAGGCAGGTAGATCTCTATAAGATCAAGGCCAGCCTGATCCACATATTGAGTTCCAGGCAGGGAGACCCTGTCTCAAAAAAAGGAAAGAAATCTAACCAAAAATTAGTTCCTTACAACTAAAACATTAGTAGACTGAATGACTAGATAAAAACTTTCAAAAGCAAGAAAATTTAAAATGGCAATAAAGTCTGTCCATTCTGTCTAAAGAAGTCAGTGTCCAGTAAAAAGCAATCCGTGAACAGCAACCAGGCTCCTTTGGAATGCTCCCTTCCTAACTGTCTTTGTAGTACAACTGCCCACATCCAGTCTACTGGTTCTTCAGCCTTGTGGCCCTTGTATATATACCTCCACGTTCCTAGGTGGGGCACTGCCCAGACTTGGCCAGTCTAGCTGGGAGCCATAGGGCCTGGCTTACAGTGGGAAGAGTGTTCAGAGCTGTCTAGTTGGCCTCTGGCTGAAGAGTACACTTCAGTTATTTGTATCATGTCATTAGTGCCTGCTCAAACTGCTCTGGACTAAGTGCAGATATGTTTCCTTGTAAGGGGCTCTGCGATTCCAGCTTCAGAATGAGAAAAGTTCTATATAGAAATCACCAAATTTGGCACGTGGTAGGAATGTATAGCTGACTGCCACTATGCCCTGTGACTGAGGAGGGCTGCCGAATAGCCCAGTCTTCCCACCACCTAGAGCTGCGTACCTCACCCTTAGTTGTTCCCTGTGCATCCTGCCCCTACCAGTCCCCGAGCCTGCAGCCTGTTCTTTGATGGGGTATCTGAATACCTCCTCTGTTACCCTGTTCCCATGACCTTCTACCCCCACCCCCCAAGCCCTTCCATCTCGCCTAGATATGCCTCAGAGAGGCCTATGGATCATTCCACAGCGCTTCCATCAGCCCGTGCTCACCTGGCTCCTTAGAGACTGTCCCCATACACCCTGGACAGGGATGGGGCTGTGTCTTAGTTTGTTTCTTCATTGCTGTGACAAAATACTCTGACCACTGCCAACTTGGGGAGGAAAGAGTTTATTTGTCTTACATCTCTAAGTTCCCCGATGAACTGTGACCTGGGAGATGTAAGACAAATAAACCCTTTCCTCCCCAAGTGTGTCAAGTTGACACTAAAGTTATCCAGCACAGGCTATCTCTGTTTTCAAAAGTTTTTTTTCTTTTTTTAAAGTATTTATTTTAATTTAGGTGAATGTATGTGGGTGTGCAGTGTGTTCAGGTGCCCAAGGAGGCTGAAGAAAGTGGTGGCTCCTCTGGAGCTGCAGTTACAGTTGTGAGCCACCTGACATGATACTAGGATCATCTGTCCCCAGCACCTTTGGTACATCCTTGTCAATATGTAGACCGTGGATCCTTTGAGCAAAATCATAGCTGGAGCCACAACCTGGCCCCTCCCCTGTGGCTAAGTGATACACGAGAAATGATGGCATAGAAGCTGTGAGACACTGTGGTTGTGCTTCATCAATTCTTCATGCATTTTTTAAAGAGTTTTTATTTTTAATTACATGAATATGTATGTATATGCATGTAGGTATGTGCATGTGAGTGCACGTGCTTGTGGAGACTAGAGGCATCAGATCCCCTGGAGTTACACATGGTTGTGAACCACTTGGTGTGGGTCCTCTGTGAGAACAGCACATACTCTTAACCATGAGCCATCTTTCCAGCCCCTCTTCACACATTTTTATGTAAGCTAAAATATCATTGCTTAACTGACACAAAGAATGTGATTGATTGATCGATTGATCAATCGATCAATCATAGGCATCTCATTACTAATAGGCTCAAACATTCTAAATATAGTAGCCACAAACTAAATCCATCAGGGACCATATGTGTGTATAACTTAGAAAAAAAGGCAAGTCATCCCAAGACAACACAGGCAGACTAAATAAGTTGAGGCAGTCTCTGAGTAACCAAGCAGATTAGCATGTTACAGGAGAACCCTTTCAGATCATGCTAGTGAATGCAGAAAAGAGGACAAGTGTTTTCACAGGGAGAACATAGTACGTGAAACTGTCCAAAAGACGTGTGTGTGTTGAGGCCCCGGCAGGAAGTCGTCACCTTTTTCTTTCCTCAGTTTGCTCAGTCTTCCTGCTTGTCCCCCATAGTGTTTTATTCCTTATAAGACGGACTGAGGCAAACGCGGACAAGCAGCGCCGTCTCTTATAAGACGGACTGAGGCAAACGCGGACAAGCAGCGCCGTCTCTTATAACACGGACTGAGGCAAACGCGGACATGCAGCGCCGTCTCATAACACGGACTGAGGCAAACGCGGACAAGCAGCGCCGTCTCTTATAAGACGGACTGAGGCAAACGCGGACAAGCAGCGCCGTCTCTTATAAGACGGACTGAGGCAAACGCGGACAAGCAGCGCCGTCTCTTATAACACGGACTGAGGCAAACGCGGACAAGCAGCGCCGTCTTTTTATTTTTATTTTTTTTCCCATTCTTACCCAGAAGCACAAGGCAGAGTCCTGAGACCAGGGCTCCAGCAGTTAGCAACTAAGGCCAGCTTGGGATGTGCTGTATGGCGATGAGACAGAAATGTTAGGGACTGAGGGCAATAACCTGCTTCAGTGGCCTGCCGGCTCTCTTACTCCAGTCTGGGCTTGAGACTGTGTAGTACAGTTTTCCCAGGACAGTAATGGCTGGGTCTTGGTCCAAGACTACCCAGTGTCTCTGCAGAGATGTGCTTGGCCCTTTCTAGTTCCAGTGAGCCCATGTGTAACACACTGCTCGGAGCACAGCCTGTTGCAGGAGCACACGTGAGGCTTCTTCATCATGTGGTAATTTTTTTAAAAATTAGCACATTTTTCGTTTATTTTTTTGCATGCACATGTATGTATGTGCATGGATGCATGCATGGCACAGTGCACATATAAAGGTCAGAAGGTAACTTCTGAGAGTTCTCTCCTTCCATCGTGTGGGTCCTGGGGATTGAACTCAGGTCTTCAGGCTTGGTGGCATATGCCTTTACCTGCAGAGCCACCTCACCAGCTTCATGTTGGTAATTTAAAATGTAACCTTTTCTCCACATTGTTTCTCTCACTTTGATTTGGAATCGGCACAGTGTGAGTATAGAAGCGGCTCTGACGCCTGCCAGGAGTGCACTTTATTGGCTGCAGTCACTCGGGCACTCGGTTTACCATGGCAACAGGCTCTCCACTCGAGCATCTATCTGGACCACTTCTATGGCACACACTGTTCTTGGGGCTCACACACAACTCTGCAGTGGCTTCGTTAAGAAAAGGGGCAGAAGAAAAGAACAGGCGGTTTGCCCATCCAAGTGCTGGTACTCGGTGCCTTCCTTGGCTAAGCAGAGCCTTTTTCTCTAGTTTTCCCTTTATTGACTTTTCAATATGACGTCAGGCAGGACTTTGGGCCTGCAGTGGGGTCCTTTGAGAGTGGGGCCTCCCACTTCAGCTGGGAGTTGGAGGGGGTGACACACACTTGGTGGGAGTGTGTCTCCTGGCCAGACCTGCCCCTGCTTTTGAGCCATGGACCAAAGGACATCCAGTGCCCTTCAGGCCACCAGCACCTCGTGACAGTTGTCAGCTAGGCTTTGGTGGGGGAGAAGAAACCAAGACTGGGGGGCCAGTTTTGCTTACAGTGACCTGCTTTCTTGTGTTGTGTTCTCTCCACAGTGGACGTGGCAGCGGCACTGCCTCTGCAAGTGGCCCCTGCAGCAGTGCCCATGGACCTGCGCCTAGACCACCAGTTCTCGCTGCCCTTGGAACCTGCACTGCGAGAGCAGCAGCTGCAGCAGGAGCTCCTGGCACTGAAACAGAAGCAGCAGATCCAGCGGCAGATCCTCATCGCCGAGTTCCAACGGCAGCACGAGCAGCTGTCCCGACAGCATGAGGCGCAGCTACATGAGCACATTAAGGTGAGCACAGCCATGGGCTCCGGGTCATGCCTGTGCCTTCTACCTGGGGCCTGTCACCCATAGAGTGCTGAGACCTGGGAACCAAGTGCCCTCTGGGTGACACCTGCTCCTTCTGCCTTATGGTTGATGTACTCATTTAGTGCTGAGATGTGTGGACTAGGTGACAACTACTCTTCTCTGTGCCCAGGATGGATGTCACCCATCTAGTGCTGAGACCCGTGGACCAGGTACCTTCTGGGTGACACTTGCTTCATCTAAACCCACGGTCGAGATCACCTATGGAGTGCTAAGACCTGTGGACCAGGTACCCTCTGGGTGGCATGTGATTTCTTCTGCCCCAGTCTTACAGACTTACAGAGAGTCCTCACAGAGGACCCAGTGGCCCTCACTGAGACTGCTGCAAATGACTGAGGGTTTATGAACCTTGCAGAGGATGCAGGATGTCATGGTGTAGAAGAGTCCTTCCAAAATAGAGTGCTATGGAGAAAGATGGCCAGCAAGAAGACATTCGGGCCCAGCAGCAATTAGTTGTAGACTCAGCACTCACAATGTTTTGATGTCTTCTTAGATCTTCTCACTATCGTCTTATAAATGGCAAAAAATTAATATTTTCTTTTAATTTCAAAGTAAGAAAAATCGGCTCACAATTACCTATTTGGTGTATATTCTCTACAGCTATTTAATCTGATGCCGGGTTTTAAAATTCAGTTGGAAAGAAATATGAATTAGTGACACATAGGAAAATTATGTTGTGAGTTGGCAGGCCAGGGACGTCTGTGATCTTGATGTACCTTGCTGTACTGAGAACCATATTGAGCCCCACTGTCCAGTAGAATTTAAATTTTGCAGTGTCCACATTAAAGCAAAAAGCCTCACATATCAGTTATATAAGTCACTCAGCTGTGTAACAAAATCACCCCACATGTCACAGCTTCAGCAGCAGCAGTCTCTTCTATAGATCAGGAGTTCAGGAGCAGCTGCTGGTGGTCCTGCCTTGAGTCTCCCATGTGATTGCATTCAGGGTTGGTCAGGGTGGTCTCATCTGAGGCCTCATCAGGCCAGAACTGGAGGATGTATGGGAGCCCTGTCATCAAGGGGCTGTGCACAGCACAGCAGCAGCCTTCCCAGAGCCAGCGTGCCGTCTAAGAGAGCAGGACCGGATGGGCTGGGCTGGTTCTGACCACCCCTTCAGTGCTGCTATCACAGGCTGGCCTCATAAGCCATGGGTGGGTCCTGGCCAAGGTGTAGATTACTGAGGAGGCTCTCCAGAGGTGTTCATGAGTTTGGCACATCATAGAGCCCTGCCTGCCCCAGTGAGCAGGCCCAGTGGCAGCTCTAGCCATGTGTGTGGTGAGAGCTTTGTCCCAACGTGCCTCAGCCTTGAAAGAAAGGGGCTTGGGAAGTTTTACCCTGGACTTTGAGAGCCATCTGGAGGCCTGGGTCTTTGGTGTTTTGATTGTTGGTTTGTTCCTATCCTGGGTTATGGGGCTGTTGATGCTGTTCTGTGCTCTTGGGTTCGAGATGGGCCAGTGGAAGGTGCTACTGTACCAGCCCTTCATACTGCTGATCCTTCAGGCCTGGGTCATAGAGCATTGCCTGACCTTGCTGACAGCTGCTCATTTCACTACTGTGAGTGCTTCCCATGGCCCCTGGTTTCCAGGACTGGGAGCAGGCTGTTTCAGGCTGGCTTCAGGCAGAGGGTGTGTGCCAGCTGGAAAGCAGTCCTTAGAAGTCACCCCAGGTGATGCCTGCCTGGTGACCCTGATGTGCCAGCTGTCTGCAGTGGACCAAATGCAGGCTTGCCATATTTGCTGTTTGACCATAGCTAAATGTGCCCAAGATCCCTAAAAGCCATCCAGAAACAGAGCCTTAGTTTTTCCATATTCTGTGCATGGCCAGCCCCGTGGAGCTGTGTGGCCCAGCTCCTCAGCAGCAGTTTTGTTCTTTGCTGTCACATGGGCCTTTCTCATTGTTTCATCTTAGAAATGGGAACAAGAACCACCCAGTAGTTCATGGTCTTGTGTATCCTTGTCCTTCTAGATCTGATCCCTGCTCTGCATCTCCAGCTGGGCCTTAGGCCATCTGTCCTATAACCTCATACTCCTTACTTTGGAGACCCTGTCCCAGGGGCTGGTTCTGTAGCCAGGGTTTTAGTTCTGGTGTGTCTTCAAAGGCTGGTGCTATACACTGACGGGGCCATTGCTCAGGGTTATGCATAGGCTGACTCTGGTGAGGACTGGGCCAGAAGCCCTCTCCAACTCCAGAGTGAGCAGTGAAGTGAACCCTGCTGCATGAGACAGAGGTACAGAGTCAGGGCGATGGACCCCGGCCTTCCAGGTACAAACATCTGGATGCACCCCCACCTGTCCTGGCCCTGGTCTTCCAGGAACACACACCTGGATGCACCCCACCTGTCCTGGCCCTGGCCTTCCAGGAACACACACCTGGATGCACCCCACCTGTCCTGGCCCTGGTCTTCCAGGAACACACACCTGGATGCACCCCACCTGTCCTGGCCCTGGTCTTCCAGGAACACTCACCTGGATGCACCCCACCTGTCCTGGCCCTGGCCTTCCAGGAACACTCACCTGGATGCACCCCACCTGTCCTGGCCCTGGCCTTCCAGGAACACACACCTGGATGCACCCCACCTGTCCTGGCCCTGGTCTTCCAGGAACACTCACCTGGATGCACCCCACCTGTCCTGGCCCTGGTCTTCCAGGAACACTCACCTGGATGCACCCCACCTGTCCTGGCCCTGGTCTTCCAGGAACACTCACCTGGATGCACCCCACCTGTCCTGGCCCTGGTCTTCCAGGAACACTCACCTGGATGCACCCCACCTGTCCTGGCCCTGGTCTTCCAGGAACACACACCTGGATGCACCCCACCTGTCCTGGCCCTGGCCTTCCAGGAACACACACCTGGATACACCCCACCTGTCCTGGCCCTGGCCTTCCAGGTACACACACCTGGATGCACCCCACCTGTCCTGGCTCTGGCCTTCCAGGAACACACACCTGGATACACCCCACCTGTCCTGGCCCTGGCCTTCCAGGTACAAACATCTGGATACACCCCACCTGTCCTGGCCCTGGCCTTCCAGGTACAAACATCTGGATACACCCCACCTGTCCTGGCCCTGGTCTTCCAGGAACATACACCTGGATACACCCCACCTGTCCTGGCTACTCCAGAGCCAGCTTTGGCTTTTCTCCAGGCCCATCGTGGAGCTTGGCTGAAGACAGATCTCGGGGGCCCTGCTAAGTCATATTTTACCTGTGGTATCCCTGCCCTTGAATGTTCCTGTCCTCAGTTGTTCATACCCAGGAGCCTTGCAACAGCATGACCAGAAATGGGGCTGGATGTGGGGCAGGCAGCTCATGTAAGGAGTAAAGAAGATTAACTTCATGTTCTTGTTCCCTATCAGTTGATGTTCCCATGGCTCAAACAAAGAGACTCAGAAATGAGTGTACCCTGGGAGGAGCTTTTGGGAGGTAATAGCAAGAAACGTAAGGAAGACCCTGAGTTAGGTACCTGAGCCTGGCCTGCAGGCTCACGCTGCTCTGGAATTGGAAAGGACTGCACCTAGTCCTTGCTCAGCACTTAGGCTTGGTGTCAGCTCAGGTGGGTCTCTGGGAGAAAACACATCATCCTCCCTCCAGTGCTAAACCTGGGAAAGATGCCCAGGACCTAGGAGCCTAACTGCAGAGTTGGCCTCTGGGACAGGGTCTCAGAATCGCAGAAAGAAGTTCAAGGCTACACTTTTTCATGGTTTAATCTTTTTTTTTTTTTTTTAATTAAAATCAAGATCATAAAAGCCTTTAAACTACATAATTGTATCATTACATTAGCAGGCTTTTGTTTTGATGGTTTAAACTCCCTTCATGCCATCATATTGTTAACGACATTTGGCGGTGGTGTTTGTCAGACAGATTTCTTGAACACACAATCTAATTAGTGTCATTAAATCATCAGTGAATTTGAATAGAATTTTATAATTGGAGTGGAAGTAGTTTTAAAAGTATAACTTCAGTTGTTATATTTGGGATAAATAAAGCCTTTTTTGAGGGTTGTGATGCTCAGAATTACCCTGTCCCTGCTCCAAACCTGGCTCCTCTGCTCAATTCTGTGCAACATCTCCTTCTTTCCAGCCCTCTCTCTACACCCAGCCAGCTTCAGGGGAGCATACACAGGCTGTATGGAGAAGTGGTCCATCAATAGCCGTTTCCCCTGGAGAAACTAACTGATTCAGACTGGGATGTCGTGGAAGATCAAGATGGTTGCCTAGAGTAGCAACTTCACATGTTTGCAGTATGGTTTTTGGTATTTAAAAGTTTTTTTTAATCATATAAAAAATGAAAGTTGGTTTTTTTTTGTTTTTTATCAAGCACATGTTCCTAATGTTTCCAATTGAAACGCAATGGGGGGTTAGGAATTAGGAGGGGACCCTGCCCTTCTGCTTCCACACAGGGACCTCAAACTCAGAGCTGATTTGGGGCAGATGGCCAGTATTGTCCTTCTATGGGGACTCAGTGCAGCAATGTCTTCCTCTAGAAGACTGCTCCCAAAACCGTCCTGTGTACACACATGTGTGCTGCTCCTTTGTGCCTCACTCATCTTTGTGGCTAAAGATCTCAGCGTTTAATTACTGCGAATGCCATACATGTCACGCACAGCTGACCTCGACAAGACTGCAAGTGCTGGAAGACCTTACGTAGTTGTCAGTTTCCCGGGCATTCGTAATCCCCCTTTCCCATTTACAGACTCTCCTATGCAAATCCAGTCCCACAACGTGAGGGTCTCGTAACCAGCCTAAAATGAGTGATATGGAGACTGGCTTCCTAGGACAAAGAAACTCAGGAATAGCCAGAGCTTGCAACCCAGGACCATGGGAGACCTTGGTGCCTACTGAGAGGCTGGCAGGAGGTGGCTTTGAAGGGAGATTGAGAGAAGAGCACCCGAGCTACCAGGAAGCAAGGTCTTTGGGCCCCGGGGCTTGCTGTGGGGCTGGTGCTAACTCCCTGGTGGGCACAGCTGGTGTAAACATGTCCAAGGCAAGAGGCAGTGGCTGCTCCTCCTTGAGACTGAGGGGTGGGACCAGGCACACCCCTGGACGGCCTGTCCTTAGGTTGGCTTGCAGGTGTTGACTCACAGGCCTCTGTTCTGCCTTCGTTTCCTGCACCTGCATGACTGCCGGTGTGGTCACCTGATCTCTAAATGCCCAGTAGCTGCCTGTATTTCTTCTAATTACCATGGTCTGTGCTGTTTTTCAGTTGCACTCCTGGTCCTTTTCTCGTTGGTGTAGGAGTGTTCTTTATGAATAAAGGGCATCACCGCGGCCTCCATTGTACACTGTCACTTGATGCTAGTTTGGTTAGGGTAACCCACTTGTTCATGAATCAAAATACTCTTTTTAAACACATGAAAAAATGCCACCTCTGTCCCCTGGCATGTGCTAATTTGTGTGTCTGTGTCTGTCTCTAGTTTGCTGCATCCTTATGCTAGTGCCGTGCAGCTCCAACAGTACCACATGGACTTAGACTGACAGTCTCTCCACACCACGTCCCTCTGCAAAGAGTTCCTTGACTTATCAGGCCCGTTCATTTTTTTCAGACGAGTTTCAGAGCCATTGTCATGAAGCTTCTGAAACTGTAGTTCTAACAACTTTCTAGAATTGAGTTTGTACTCAAGGAACAAGTTATTTGATTTGAGTTTCTGTCCTTAGTAAATCCTTGTTTTTATTTTTCACGTAATGCTTGTGGATTTTGTGTTTGGTCTTGGATGTTTCTATTGTGAATGAATCTATTTTCTGCATTATTATTTTCCCTGCTTGGTTACGGCAATGCGTAGATGAGCCCTGGGTTTCAGTCTTCCCTGGTCTCTACCAATATGTAGAATTTTCTGGCATTGATTCTTTCATATGTTCTGGGTTAATAATGCCACCCATAACCAGTAACTGTCTCCTTTCATTATTTCCTGAATTAACTGAAATCTCCATAACCATGCCAGGATCTGCGACACCCTCCCTGCCTCCCTGTCTGACTCAGACCCTGCCCTTCCCTCCTTGTGCCCAAAGCTGCTGCTTCTCTCTGAAAGCCAAGCAGGTGCTCAGGTCACGCCTTCTTTCCCCCAGCCCTCAGTCTGAGCTTTCTAGTCTAACAGGTGGAAAGTAAAGCTGAAGCTCTAGTCCTGGCCTACAAAGCAGAGGGAATATGGTTTTGTGGCCCTGGACATCAAGGTGATGCTTGCTCTGTCTGCTGCCTGTGTTATTGTTCTTGTTGAGACCACACCCGACACACAGCTTCACGGAGGAAGGGTTTATTTTGGCTTAACAGCTTAAAAGGGAATGTAGTCCTTCATGGTAGGGAAGGCATGGTGGCTGGAACATGAGATAGCTGCTCATTTTGGATCTGTCAGGATCAGAGAGAGATAAATTCTGATGTTTGCCTTGCTTCTCTTTTCAGTCTGGGACCCCAGCCTGCCCAGGGAGTGGTGCCACCTGCTGACTGTCGGCTGCTTCTCTCTGTCAGCTGGTCACTGTTCATTCTTTTACTCCTGCTTGCTACACTCCTGATAAACCCACACATTCCACACTGAAGCACAGCTATCAGAGATCATTCTCCAGACCATACAGAACAGATTGGTGGGGGTTTAGTTCTGTGTCAGGAGTAAGGGGTCAGGTTGCACCCAACATGTTAGATGTGCTCAGTAGGAAGTACATATTCAACTACAGAATATTTCTGTTGAAGCCAGGTCAGGAAGTTGGCAGAATATTGCAGCTGGTTTGGGTTTCATTTTTAAGTCTGGATTTATTTGTTTATAAACAAGAAGCCCTGAGCTACAGGTGATATTTCATCTTAATAATTTTTACATTCACTATTATTTTTACTCAGAAAAACACCCATGGCTTTCATGATGGTTAATATTGATTGTCCACTTGACAAGATCTAAACCCACCTAGCATTTCTGAGCACTTCTGTGAGGGAGTTTCTAGATTGGGTTCATTGAGATAGGAAGGCACACCCTAAATGTAGAGGACACATTCCATGGTCTGGGGCCCTGGACTTAGGAGAAAGGAACAGCAGCATTCTCTCTCTGCTTCCTGACTCTGGATACATTGTGACCCCCCCCCCGCCCCCCACACCACACGCTTCTGATGCAGTGACTTAGCCATCATGATAAACTGTACTCTTACTATAGGCCAAAATAAACCCACCCTTTAGTTGCTTTTCTCAAATATTTTGTTGCAGCAATGAAAAAAGTAACTAATGCACATTTTTGGAAGCCGTTAGGACTATCCGCCATATTAGAGGTTCTGTGTCTCTCAAACAGCTAAGGCCTTCAGGATACCCTGGGCACATGTGACTCCTCTCTCTCCCTCTCTTGCCCCCCCCTCTCTCTCTCACACACACACACCACACATGTATGTACCTGAACCTGAAAATGTCTGCTCCAAGGATGTTGAGGCCACACAGTGATCCTGGGGCCCAAGAAACTGCTTCCTAAATAGCCATGACCTCATCTTTAAGTATATTACGGAGCTCAGACAGGGAGGTTGGTGTTTGAGCAGCACTGTAAACACTTAACATTAGTAATGTGCTTTAATCAGATTTGAGTTTGACTGCAGCCTCTTCCGATTGGCTCGCCAGTAATCACTAGGGCTAATGGGAACTCTGAGCGGGTCAGCTTCAAGCTCCCTAGAGAGTCTACAGGTCTCTCCACCCTGCTGGGGCAGTGGATAAACACCTGTCCCAGCTTTGGACCTTTTACATAGAGGGCTTTTATTTTTGCTTGCTTTTGAAAAGTTAGATTTATACTGAATGGATGTATATTAAATTTTATGTTAAATTGAAAAGTTGGAGTCAAGTCGGCAAAATTCTACAATGTAGTAGGTGGTTCAGAACTCCTCTTTGGCCTAAAAATAAGCTTAATGTTTAAACCTCATTAAAATAATGGGATCTACTTTTACTGCTTCTTTGTTAGTTTTGTTGGAAAAATTAGGTTGACATATTTTTAAAAATATTTTTACGTGTATGAGTGTTTTGCTTGCATGCATGTAAGTGTACCATGTGTATAGTGCCTGCAGAGGTCTGAAGAAGGTACCAGATCACCTGGGATGGAGTTATGGATGGCTGTTAGCCACCATGTGGGTATTGGTAACCAAACCAGGGTCCTCTTCAAGAGCAGCCAGTGCTCTTAACCACTGAGCCATCTCTCCAGCCCAGTGGTCATTTTATTTTAAATTGCTCATTGTAGTTTGAGTCTACCGAAGATCCCGTCTTAACAGTTCTCCATTTGCTATAGAGTGGTCTTGTCCTGGAGCCTGGTAGTGAGGTACTAGGTACAGATCACTAGATTTTTACCTACTTTAAAATCATATGCCACAAAGCCCTGTTTTCCCAAGGTACATTCTGTACTCCAGTAGGGCCTGCCTGTTCCCCATCTCCTGGACAGTGGAGGGCCTGACCTTGGGGAGCTAAGGAGGGAGCCCCTGGAGAAGTATGCTGTGTGTGGTCAGTAAAGAAGAGAAGTTAAACGCCTATCATAGCTCATCTCAGTCTCAAGGGCCCTCCTCGGCCCAGAGAATCATTCTCAGTGTCATGGTGCTGGGCCAAGGAGCACAGGTCTGGCTGGTCCTTGCTGCCCTTGGTTATGTGACCATAATGTGCAGGACATCCTCCAGAATGTGATTATATGATGCCCACCAATGCAGAACCAAGAACAAGATCATGTAGTATGACTGTGGCGTTTCTGGGAATCTGGTTATTCTCTGAGAACTTCACAGTCATGTGTTTTCCTGGGACTTCTGTATCCTGTGGATTTCATCTGTGCATCTTTGTGACTATAACAGACTGCTTTCCCTTCCTTTCTGGGTTCTGACATGAGAGCACTTTGAGACTGTTTAGCATGTGCCTGAGTTAGGTGACTCCTGGCAGGGCCACATGTACAAGGGCTCTTTTGTGGAAAGGGTAATAACAAGAGGGGAGATCTAAACTATCCTTTTATTTAAAAATACCGTTGTGCCTGCTTTTTGAAGGCGATTGAAGCAGGTGGAATTACCTGATGCCAGTGGCCCAGGAATAGACCTGGTGGTGCCATTATCTGTAGACACCGCCACTATAACTTTGGGCACTCTTTCTCTGAACCTACTTGCTCACAGATGTTTGTGGTCTACAGTCCTTGGCTTTGTGGCTCTGTCCTCAGAAGCCAGTTTGTCTCCCCATCACAGTTGGGAGCAGCCTCTTGGAATGAAACTGATAGGGGACATGGCTTATCCCCATGCCATTTATTCTTTGGACACAGTGTTGTGATTTGAATTTTCTACTAAAGGACAGGGACATGTCACTGTTCAGTGTTCTGGAGCTGTCCTTACCATGGCTCAGTGTCACTGGCTGGGAAGAGCCTAGATCCCCATTCAGGTTAGACCTCTCTACTGACTGCTGACTATAAGGACAGCCGAGTGAGGATGCAGTTTAGAGACTAGAAATCTCTTGGGGTTGTTCCTGATTCTGTCCAGCTAGCTAGGCTTTCTCCCTGATATCCCCATCTTGACCTGGGGTGATATTCAGCCTCTGTAAGACACTGTCGTCTTTAGGCGATGTCTTTTAGAGGTGGCGCTGATGCCAAGTTCACACCAAACATTTGGAGTGTTTTCACAGCCCTTGTTACCTGGTCTTCACTGTTGAGCAGTCCTACTGCTGAATGGAAGCATAGGGAAGGGAGCTGGCAAAGGCTGAGGTACTTATTTAAAAGACCAAGCCAGGGCCAGGCAGCTGGCCTCTATCCGCTCCTTCCCTCTGTGCCACTTCACAGTCCTCCGAAGTATGCTGCTATCTCTGACTGTGGGAACCTCTTGTTTCTTTCTATTCTTCTGGCTCTCAGAAGACCATTTTAGTGGCTGTTTAAAATGTAAACTCTGTAGGTAAGACCAGAGGTGAACACACCATGGGTGGGCAGGGCCCAAGAGTGCAGCCTGATGACCCGTGCTGGCTCGTCCTGCTGCTGGGTGCAGGCAGCATGTCTGTAGGAGAGGTCTGTAGATGCCTGGGTAGGACTCCCCTGCTGCCCCGCCCCATCCAGGCCTCTCCCTCTCCCTCTTCTGTGCTGCTTTGGGGAATGCCTGTCCCTTCCAGCTAATCTGCCCTGTGCCACTGGCCAGAAATGACCATCTTTCCCTGAATGCTATTAGTGGACACGTTTGTAGACTTGGTTGATTTTTTTTGAGAGCCCTAGCAGGTCACCTGGGACAGGGACTATAGGACCCCTTCAGTCTCCAGTGCCTACCACCTGCTCAGTTTGCCCAGGAGAACTTCACTGGACATGACCACAGCTGTGACTAGATAGCTCTAACCAGAGCCCAAAGTCCTGCAGGGCTCTGGCATCAGGCTACTTCCATAGCAACAGGGCAGCAGAACCAAGGAAGCCCACCCTGAAGGATATGGGGACACCGTGCGTGTGAGGCCAGAGTTGTACTCTCTGCCAGCGGCTGGGGTTAACCTTAGTACAGAGTATGGTAGGCTGAGAACTTGCCCGGGTTTCGCAAGCCGGACCCAAAGGACAGCTGCCAGCCCATTTTCCTTATGTGCGTGGCATGTGTAAGCTCACTATTTTGCTCAAGTTCTTGTGTTTTGCTGAAAGCTATTTTGGTGAGTCAGTACCTGAGCTGCAGAAGGAGAACACTCACCTTACAAAACTGCACAATTACTGTCAGGTTTCCTTCACATTCTTGGTATGATGTGACTTGACATTCCCCTGCTAGGTAAGTGGCATATTGTGATTCTGATTGGACAAGCTCAGAGCCTTCTACAATCCCACCTCCTCATTTCTGCCTGGTGCTGTAGTAGTTGATTGTGGAAGCTGGTGACAGGCCTTCATGGAAAATAGGGCCAGGAAGCTGCAGACCTTTGGTCTGAGAAGGGCAAGGAGGGGCCTTCTGTGCAGCTTAGGCCCTTCCGAAAGCATGGAGCTTAAGGAAGTGTGTGGCTGAACTGACCTGACTTTCTCCTGGATGGAGGAGGATTCTCCAGGTGATCCCCTGGAACTGACTTGGCAGATATAGTACTGTACAGAGTTCCCAGGTTGACTCAGGCCCCACTTTTGAGACATCACCCAGCAACATTGGGAAAGTATCTCTGGATATATACCCATCTATCCTCCACAGGCCTTGTTGGATTTATCGTGAGAGTCAATTTCTACTAAGAAGGGCAGCCATCTTGCACACTCTTGCACTGAAACCACACCTGTGCACACTTAACACACATGTATGTGGACCACAGACAGCACACCTGTATATACTCACGTGTATGCTTAGTAAACTTAATGTGCTAGTTCACATGCTCACACATAGGTGAGGGGCTGGCTGCCCACACACATGCCTCCCTTGCCCACTTGAGCACTAGTCAAATTCTGCTCAGGAGCCAGTTCACCTAAGACAAGACCCTGGGCTGCCCCTTTGCCTCAGCTTCCTCCCCTGTACATTTCCTTCTACATTGTAAGGGTTGTGGCCTAGTGTAAAGCATCCCAAAGAGCCCTGAACACCTGTTGTTTCCTGTCGTGGCTGCACTGTACCCGTGACTGCGTGGCTGGAATGATGTCCCAGTCGACTTCCCCTCACACTGATCCACATACTAGGAGAGAATGCTGTGTCAGATTTTCTCCATAGGACGTTCAGCAGGCCAGCTGGTTACCAATTCTCTGCTCATTGCTCCTGGCCACTCCCCTTCCTTCCATGATAGGGCAACACCAACGAAGTGCCCACAGGGTACCCAGCCACTCATGCAGTGGGGTTGGGGACGGCACTCAGGCTGAGGCGGAGGAGCCAGAGGCCCTGGAATGCTGCTTGCTGGGGCTGAAGGCAGGGTTCTTGTTTTCCTTTTCCAGCATAGCAACGCCTGCTTCTCTCCTGTTTGTTCTGGGTATGTCTGGAAATCCCTATTCATCTCGGTAGTGGGCAGCTTGTTACACTCCTGTTAGCTGATGACAGTGTTTACCTGCAGTTTATCTGCATTTATCATAAATGCTGACCATTTCTCATTTACTTTTTGTATTTTAACTATTTGCATGTTAAATATTCTCATGTCATCAGACTTGTCACGTTTTGACATGTGAGCTCTGATGTCTACACCTGATACCCAAACCTTAGATGTGCTGTGGCAGTGTGCATGTTCATAGCCATTGCTCCATGGTGCAAGCCCTGGGATGTCCCCCACATCCCTTCCCTCAGCTCTCTGTCTCCTCATGGTTTCTGGTCTTTGTTTCCCTTTTTAGAACTTGACAGTGATAGCCTGTGTTGATTTCCCTGTGCCCTTGCCTGTGTACATGATGCCAACACTGGTTCTGTCGAATTTGCAGGATGTAACTTGCTCGGTTCTTTGCTTGTCAGTGATTACTTGTTTGGGGGCCAGGCAGTGCTACCATCTCTAACCACCTTGAGGGCCTTGGATCCACCTCTGGGCCTGCTCTGTATGTTGCAAGCACACTTTTAAAGTGGACTGTTGGTGGCTAAGTCCCTAAGATGGGATTTCAGGAGTGTTCTATATCTAAGAAAATGCCCAGCTGCTTTCCAGCCAGCTTCACTGTTGTGAGTGCCCTCTGCAAGGTCACCTATTCTTCCTATAGATTCTGTTGAGCTCCAGGGCTGTCCTATGCATCTGGCCCCTGAGGAGGGCAAAGGAGGTGTAGGCCTTGGCAGCCCTTCCTTCTCTGTGGCCACGTACTTGTCTGGGCAGCAGGCAGGGTGGCATCCCCAGTGGCTGCAGCCAGAGAGGACTGGGATAATTCCTGGGTGTCTGTGGGTCTCCCAAGGCTCTGACCTCTGTCCTCCTCTACCTGCAGCAGCAGCAGGAAATGCTGGCCTTGAAGCACCAGCAGGAGCTGCTGGAGCACCAGCGGAAGCTGGAGCGGCACCGGCAGGAGCAGGAGCTGGAGAAGCAGCACCGAGAGCAGAAGTTGCAGCAGCTCAAGAACAAGGAGAAGGGCAAAGAGAGTGAGTGCCGGGCAGGGGGCGAGGGGGGGAGCAGTGTAGCGGGGGCACACCAGCCGTTCATCCATGCCCTGTTGCCAATACCTTGTGCATGTGACAAGCACCTGCAAAATCCTGCCATTCCCCCAATTCTCTGTGGTTAGCCATAAGGCCTGCCTCCCTCCCTCCCTCCCTCCCTCCCTCTTCTTTTTTGAGACAAGGTCTCATATAGCCCAAGCTGCCTCAGTCTCCAGAGTGCTGAGATTGTGTGTACCACCACTCCCAGTTTCTGACAGTTTCTTAGTAAAAATATTTTCAACATATTCTTAAAGCTTTTTGAAAACTTCACCCTCTAAAATTCTTAAATATTGAACATACCTAAAATAATAATTGACAAAAAACTTTTTAGAGCATACATGAACACACAGCAGAGAATTCAGTGGTGTCTATACTGTAGTGTAAAGAAAAAGGCATCCTGCTCCCTGGGACATTCTGACTGGCCCCACCCTGGTCTCAGCCCTCCCCTTGCTCTCTGGAAGTGTCTGCCCTGCACGCTCACAAGTTTTTAGTTCAGTTTTATTGTCTCTATTGCTTAAACAATGTTTTTTACTGTACGTGCATCTTAGCATTGTGTCTGTGGGTCACAAAGCAGGCTCCCCCTGCAGCTTGCCCTCTGTCTCCTTGTTTCTGCTCACCTAGACTGTGACGTGGATGAGTATGCTGTCACTCTTGTCCATGCTGTGTCACATCTACTGGTGGGTGCTACACTTCGCTTCCCTGTTTGTTACCAGCTGTCATTTGGAGTGCCGCTGCAGGACCAGGTGACGTCTATGCCTCTGGGAGAGGCAGACCGCCTCCAGGATAGCGTGTGCTGCATGTTGTATAGATTTATCAGTCCAGTGCAGCCAACAGAGAAGAACCAGTAGGGAGTGAAGACAGCGGGCAGCTGCTTGCCTGCGCTGGCTGTGGGGCTGCCCAGGGAAGCTTGGGGCCTGCAGACCTTTGGCTGGGAGGGACTTCAGGTGGGTAGGCCTTCAGAAGGAGGAGCTGTGGTGAGGCAGGATTTCAGATGGACAGGCTAGAACTCCCTAGACCAGAAGTCAGTGGGATCTGGTTCACGGGTGAAACCTCAGTCTTGGTTCAGGTTTTCCGATCAGTGGAGTCCAGGCCACTCAGGTGACCTTAAGTACAGTACAGTCAGTGCCTACTTTTCTCACATCCCAAAAGACCCTTTAGCAATACCATTAGCATTTAACTGTATGACGGTGGCCAGGCCCAGCTGATCAACACTTCCAAAGAAACCCCACCAGATAGACATGCTGCACTATTCCTGCCTCACCCATCCTGTTCCCCCCAGCAGGTAGGGAAGGGGTGGGAGGACCACTACTCCAGATAGCCTGCCCCAGAGGGACGGGGAGGGACACGTGACCCTTGTTACAGAGCTGTAGCACATGTGGGCCCTGGAGCAATCACAGGAGCTGGGTTTTTTTTGTTTTGTTTTGTTTTGTTTTTTCTTTTGGGTGAAGGGACTCAGGGTTTGAGTTTGACTCTGAAGAGCCTACCGTAGTGACACAGTGGAGGGGCAGAACAGAGCAGACTCAGGAGTCTGCCTCTCTGACTCAAGGAAGAGGTGTTAATGCACGAGGAGCACTAAGATCCATAGGTTCTAAGCATGTTTGGAAGGGGGTACCACCAGGATTTACTGAGCTTGCACACTGAGCCACTGGACTATGGAGTTGCCACATAGTCATCCTGAGGTGAGATGTGGGGGGAGCAGTCTGGGAGGTGCAGTCCATAAGCAGCCTGTATAGCCTGCCCATGCTCAGCCCCTCACTGTAGGATGTGACTGCACTGACCAATCAGGAAGTGGCCTCTTCAGCTGCTGTGCTCAGTCCTGCTCATAGGGACACTGTGATGAAAATCTACCATGCAGGCAGACCCCCCAGATTCTTTACCTTCAAATAGTGAACTTTCTGTGTGAATTTTAATCCACATCTCTGCCACACCACAAGATGCTTATGCTTTAAGCAACTTTGTAAAGTCTGTTGTTTGAAGTTGTTCGACACTCTCTTTGGTATGTGATACATAGACAGATGTGCTTCAGAGAATAAGGAATGGTTAGGAAGTTAGCATGCTCACACCTGGGGACCCTCTACCCAACAGAGCTCAACAGGGCTTTGGGATCTTTGTTCTTCTTCTGTGGTGTCTGGGAGTTCTCAAAGCCATTCTGGTAGCCAACATTCCCACCAGCCACACAGGAGCACTTCTGTTGCTTCCTCCTTCCCAGCCCAGGGCCACCTGTCCTTGTGTCCCAGCTCTGTAGTGGTCCCTGCTGGCATCTGGAGCTGCCTTTCCCTGATTACTAGGGAGGGACAGCGTGAGGCCCTGCTGCTGGCCACGGAAGTGAGGGCTCCCCTTCTGGCAGTATCCTGCCAGGTCTCTTGTCCATGCTTCTCAGAAGCTGTCTCCCCTTTCTTGGTGCAGAGCTGTTCCTTGTACATTCTGGAATGAAGTTCTCATGAGTTGTATGTTGTTGGCCCCTTGGGAGGCGACTTTCGCTCATGATAGTGTTTGTTCCTGCACAGGATTCTCAGTTCCAGCTTAGTCCAGTTCCTCAGTCTCCTTTGCAAACCTTTGAGCTGCATTTCAGAAACAGTTCCCTTCCCAAACTCAGAGTGTGCTCTTTTGTCATTGTGTAGCACCTGCATCATTTCCCACTCACATGTGAGCTTCCATTCCGCTGGAATTGGTGTATGTGGCATGTTGTTTCTGAGGGCTGTGCAGCTGCTCCCCTCAGGAGATCTCTGATGCCAGGACCTCTTTACCTGCCTTTCTGCGCCTCTTAGTTGTGTCTGCTTCTTTGCTGTCCTGTATCAGTATGCATAGTTCAGTCATCACAGCTTGGAAGTGAGTCTGAGCCCAACAAATGCCAAGTGTCCTGTTCTTGGCACTTTGTTGTTCCATTGAAAGTCTCAGAACTGGCTGTTGCCATCCACACAGGTCCTGGGGTTCCCTAGTGCACTGACTGTGGATCCAGTTGGGAAGACACAATATATTTGCAGCTTTGATTATTCCTAACCATCCTGTGCTTGTTTAGATCTTTTAAACTTTTTCTTAACAAAGTGTTAACATTTTGTATGCAGGGGGTGTGCATACATTTTAGCAGGTGTGTCTCAAGACATCTGATTGGTGTGATACTACTGTCTATGGCTCGGTTTTACTGTTTTGAAAAGCAATCGGTAACCTGCTTACTCTTGACGCTGTGCCCAACAACTTGCCAAATTCATGTATGCTTGACAGATGGCTGATTCAGGTTTTCAACCTATAGAAGCGTGCTACATATCACTACTGGTAGGTCTTTTCCTTCTTTATTTGACTGGAATGTTGGGTTACAGATGGCAGCAGGCCTCTGCCTGGCTTCCCTTCACTGGTACAGGCCACATTTTCCAGAGGGACTTGTTCATTGACCTACTTGTTTATCAGGTTCCCTCCTTTCCTAGTTTATTATGAATTTCAGTATGAATGGGTATTGATTTTTATCAGATATTTCAAAATCTTTCAGAGGTGGTCATAGGATTTTTTTTATCTAGTATATTTGGGTAATGTGGTGAATAGATTTATTTGAATAGAAATTCCATCTGGTGCTTTTGGGATAGCCTCTCTCAACCTGGTCCCAGTCATAAAACATGATCTTTTTATGTGTTGCTTGATTGGCTCTTATTTTGTGTGCTTACCACTGCTCTCGTGACTGACTGGACTGTCCCTTCTAGTGACACCCTCGTGAGGTTTGGTCTGCAGAGCAGGCCTTACACGGAGCATCAGTTTTTCTTGTGCTTAGTATGGGATGACTTTTAAGTGTTTTGTGACATTTGCTGTTAAGAGATCCAGCCCTAAGGTTTTCATTATGCAAAGGTTTTTGATAATATATGCAATTTTTTAAATATAGGACATTTTGGGGGCTGGAGAGATGGCTCAGCGGTTAAGAACACTGGTTGTTCTTGCAGAAGACCCGGGTTCGAATCCCAGCACCCACATGGCAGCTAACAACTGTCCATAACTCCAGTTCCAGGGGATCCAACACCCTCTTCTGACCTCTGTGGCATTGCACAACATGGGTACACTCACATGCATGCAGGCAATACACGTATACACATAAAATAAAAATAATAAAATTTTAAAAAATATATAGGACTTTTTTTTTTGCTCTTGCATCACTGTGGGTAAGTTGTAATTTTTAATGCATTTTAGACTTGCTGATATTTATTATCATGTCTCGCTGACCTTTTTGGTGTCTGTATGGTCTGTAGTGCTCTCCTTTGACCTCCTCAGTCCTGGGTACTTGCACCTAGTCTTTGGTTGCTGTTTGGTGTCATTATTTTTCTCCACTAATCTGTCTTGTCAGTCTAGATGTCTCTTTGGAAATCTGGCTTTAAACTTTATGGATTCAGTTCTCATAGATGGGTTTCTACTTTATTCATTTCAGCTGATCTTTTTCTTAACTTTTTTTTGGTTTAATTCTG
Organism: Nannospalax galili; assembly: GCF_000622305.1. Lineage (NCBI taxonomy): Eukaryota > Metazoa > Chordata > Mammalia > Rodentia > Spalacidae > Nannospalax > Nannospalax galili. The sequence goes on along the minus strand of NW_008334081.1, from coordinate 703,804 downwards.
ACTTTTTCCCTAGCCTTATGAGACACATCCCTAAACTATTGATTCCAGCCCTTCCTTCTGCTGCCATCTGAACGCCAAGCCGTAAATTCACCTCTGGGGACAACGCCAATGTTAAGTGATTTCGTCCTTTTATGTTCAATACAGTATTGATATGTTTATATGTGTGTCATTGTACTTCATAGTCAACTATTCTAATCCCACTTTCCTGCTCTAGACTTGTATAGTGATAGCTTTCCTTCCCCACCTGCTTGGTAATGAGTTGCTGTCACATCATTCCCTGTGCCAAGTACAGTTGTGAGTACCAGGTCCAGCCTGACCCCACCAAATCCAGTCCACGTTGGTGCTTTTGTCTGAGACAGGGTAAGGCCGTGGCCTGTTTGCTGCTCTGACTCGGTCTCACCTTCAGATTCCCAGAGTCCTGTATCCAGTTAGGCTCACATCCTCCATGTGTCCATCTCCATGTGGCTGAACTTGTTGTCTGGGATGCCTGTCTTTAGTGGAACCTAGTGACAGACTGAATTTTTGTCTAAAAGTTTATTTCACTAATCTTTGAAGGTTATTTTTGCTGAGTGTCTAATTCCAGGTTCATATTTCTTTTTTCTTAGCACTCTGAAGACCCTGTTCCCCTATAAATCAAAAATTAGCTGTCATCCCTTCTTCCTTTTTCAGAGATAAATATGGCTATGACTAAGATTTTTCTCTGTCTTTTTTTTAAAGTATTTCTCTGATGTACTAGTTTTGTTTTTCTTTGTTTTTTGAAACAGGGTCTCTCCATACCCCCAGCTGGCCTAGAATTCGCTGTATAGATCAGGCTGGCCTCAATCTCACAGAGATCAGCCTGCCCTGGCCCCTTCCCCTGCCCCATTAAAGGAGTGCCACCACACTTGATTCAGATGTACTTTCAACTACAGTTTTGTTTTATTTTTCTTGGGCTTTTATAGTCTTAGATCTGTGATTTGGTACATGTATGAATTCTTAGAACTGATTATTCTCATTTTTTATCTAAAAAAAAAAAAAATAATACTTTTGCCCTAATCTCTTCAGTCAGTGTATCTGAAACTTCAGCTGTACATGGTTAGTTCTTTTCTCTGTGTCCTCTGAGCGTCTCCTGTACGGATAGAGTCCCTTTGCTTCATGTGGTATTCTCTTCCATTCTAACATCCACTGCACCTCCCTGCAAAATAATATGCTGTTAGACTCATAGGGTCTCTGTCTCTATGTGCACAGCGCAGTTCTTAGAGTGCCCTCTGGTTGGGTTTTTCCTCCACCTGTCTCCCTCCCTTCCCTGTCACCCTCTGCCCCCTCTCCAGCTTGTCTCGGCCTGCTGTGGTTTGTGCACATAGAGCTAAGAAGTGGTTCTGGATCCTGGCCTCTGTGTTCAGACTGAGTTTCCTGTTTGCTTTTTATAGTTGACTAGATGCATTAAAACATCTTAATCATCTCGGTGCAGTGGGTTTTGAGCTGATCACAGGTGGATGTTGGGCCACTGTGGTTTCCCCACATAAGTGCACTCTCTGCAGCTGCCCAGGCCCTGTGAGGCTTCCTGGGTCCTTCCCCCTTGGTACACTCCAGTTTCCACTGCTCTGACCCTGGCCGCCACCTGTTTTCTCATCCACAGGTAGCTCCAGAGGAATGGGTTGCCCAGGGAGGCCCACCTCTTCCCCCTCTCTCTGTCCAGCCTCACCCTCTGTCCCATGTGCTCTATGTCCCTGTCTGCGAACAGAGGCTGCTGAAGCCTCCTACAGGTCTCCTGCCCACTCCCCGCAGGGATCCTGGAAGCCGCAGTCCTTACTTACGGTCTTCAGTCGTCGTCTTTGTTCTGTCTGTGATCTGCATTTGTATATGCACCATGAGGGTATAGTCCAATTCTGAGACTGGCCTATTTTGGCTTGCCTTTAACTAATCCTCGTTAGAAGTTTTAATTGAACTTTTCTTTAAAAAAAAAAAAAAAAAAAAGTCCTGATGTTCAAAAGGGGATTAAACTACCAAGTAAATTCAGTTCTTGAGTTTAAGTGTAAAGATTGTTATTGTACCAAGCTAATTCTAAATTTTAGTTGGGATGTAGTCTAATATGCCAGTATAATTTTGAATATTTTTCAGTTTGTTTCAAAACAGATATGTTTCAAAGAGCTTATTGCTAAATTACTCTTAATTGCCAGTTTATTTCTAAATTCTAAGTTTTTTTTTACCCAGGAAATTAACACTATTGTAATCATCAATAATTCTAACATTTCACTCTTGAAATAATGAACATTTTTAATTTTTTTCACTTTAAGTGATAGGATTTCGAGGTAGAGCCATATATGTGATGAGTACCAAAGTCCAGTAAGGTACTTCTACTCTGTGTGAGGATTCTAAATACCGTGGAGGCTCATGGTCTGCCCCGTCGGCCTTCTACTTAGGAAGCCACTTCCCTGTTCCTTGTAGGAGCCTGTGAGGCCTTGATTGTGTATATACAGTTTGGTGCTGCCCTACAGAATGCATGCACAGGACCCAAAGCCTTATAGGCATGGTGCCCAGGCTAGACTCACATCTTGACCCTGGGCTGGACTCCCACTCCTTCTCTGTGACCCGCTTATTCCTCAGCAGTATCCTATTTACATATTTTTCTTTGGCGAAGGGGAAATTATGGCTGCTTATCAAAGAATTACAGTTCAGATAATCAGTATCAGCTAGTCAATCTGTGCCATAACCAACAAATAAGAATTTTAAAAGCAACTCAGTCTAAATTACTTTCTCACAGTTTACCAAAGTGGTCCAGTAAAAATATTATCTTAAGTCTCACAGAATATGACTTTAGAAAACATTTCAGATCTGTTTGCAAGTCAAAAACAGTTTCTACACTGCACACTAAGCCCCGTCCTCCGTTGACTGAGTGTTGGAATGTTCTCTGGTTCACTCCAACCCATCACAGGCAGCAGCCCCGTGGTTTTCACTGTGTGGGTTCGGGTGGTCAGGTTTTATTATTAATAATAAACTGTGTACAGTTGGGTCTTTGGCAAGCTTGCGTAGGCTTTGCAGCCCTCAAGAGTGTGGTCCCATGGTGGAAAGCGGGCCAGCAGACCGTGGTTGGGAGGCACTGCCGAGCTCTTACTGTCAGTAGGCCCAGGCACCTCAGCCATGAAGGGGATTCTTGTTTATGCCAGCAGATGCAAACAGCAGGATGTGTCTCCAGTTTCTAAACATCTGAAACCCAGTGCAAAGTATCTGCTACTTCATTTCTTCAGGTTGTGTTTATATGACTTTATTAAATAGTGAGTTGTGTGTATGTTTGTAAACATTTATGATGCAAACATTGATAATTGATCATTCTGCAGTTTTATTTATTAATATCAAATAATGAAATTACTTTGACAGAAAAGTGAATTCTCAGAGATCCCAGCATTTTTTGTCACATTTAGCAGGAGCACCACCTTTAGTCAACTCGTTTTTTTAAAAAGTATTTTATTATGTTTATTTTATGTGTATGAGCATATTGCCTGCATGTATGTAAGTGTACCTGTGTAGTGCAATGTCTTCAGAGGTCAGAAGAGGACCTTGGATTCCCTGGAACTGGAGTTACAGACAGTTGTTAGCCACCACATGGGTGCTGGAAACTGAACCCAGGTCCTCTGTAAGAGCAGCCAGTGCTTTTAACTGCTGATCTGTCTCCCAGCCCCCAATCAACCGAGTTTTCATCTGGAAACACTCAGGAATCTAAAATACCGGCTAGCAGTGCAGACCTAAGCCTATCTTCAGCAGAGTGCAGCTAGCGTGTCACAGCAGCGTGCACTTTGGTTACGAGCATAGCCCTGTTGGAACAAGGAGTAGTCAGTTACGGAAAGCCATTCATAGGGTCCACAAACCCTCCACCTTCCATGTCTGCAGGACAGTGCATTGACCTGGGCTGCTCTGCCTGCGCTGGGCCTTCACTGTCATTGGGATTTAACTGGCATGGCTTCAGAAGCCCACACAAGCTGCTCTTCCTGAACAAGGAAGAGACAGTCTGAGAGCAGCACCCCCATCAGCTGTAACTTCCCTGCTGCCAGGTCCAGGTTCTGCCACACTCCTGTCAGACCCTGTGTCAAGGATGCTGCTGGTGACCCTGTGCATACCCCAGACATTCCTGTGCCCTCTGTAGTTGATTTCTGCTGTGCAGAACCAGAGTGTGGGACTGAAAAAAAGTTCTCCCTTGAACAAGGACAGCTGCCTCAGACATACAAAGGCAAGCAGAGCCTGCTCTGCTAATGGTCTTAGCAATTCACGGGCCAGTTGCTGAAGAGTGCTTGAGCCTCCTGCAGAATAAAACAGAAATCATGTTAGCAGACAGGTCAGCTAGTCAAAGCCCAGAGTTAACTAACAGTGTCTGTGTTTTTTTGGTGGTGGTCCTGGAGATTGAACCCAAGACTTTGCTAATGCTAGGCAAGACCCCAGCCCCTCAAATAATTATCAAACCTTTGAAAGGAAAATCAGTGGCAGAGCTATAAAGAAATAGGAAAAAAACCCACAAAGGTAAAAACCACAATAGACTCCATAAAAAGTAGCATATATGCATCAAAATGTCTGTACTGAAAGGCAGTAAGGCTAGTAGGATACTTGCCAGGGCTTAACCACCTGTCCTCCACCTGACCTGCATGCCCTTTACCTGACCTCCTGCCCTTCACATGACCTCCTGTCCTCCACCTGACATGCATGCCCTCCTGCTGACCTCCACTTGACCTGCATGCTCTCCACCTGACCCCCTGACCTCCACCTGTCCTGCATGCCCTTCACCTGATGACCTGACCTGCATGCCCTCCACCTGACCTGCATGCCCTCCACCTGACCTCCTGCCCTTCACCTGACCTGCATGCCCTCCACCTGACCCCCTGACCTCTATGCCCTCCACCTGACCTCCTGCCCTTCACATGACCTGCATGCTCTCCTCCTGACCTCCACCTGACCTGCATGCCCTTCACCTGATGACCTGACCTGCATGCCCTCCACTTGGAACTTGGGGGTAAGAATACCTTCTCATAGTTTTCATGTGTGGTTTAAGTTGCTGAACTGGCTTAAACTGCTCTAAAAATGTCCAAACAACTCAGGTGACTAGAACCTGTCCACAGACTCCAGCACCAACCTGATGGGACTCCTGGGAAGAATTGATCAAGGTTTGGAAGGGCAGCCAGAGCCTCCTAGGCAGGAGTGGTGGGCTAAAACATGGCTCATGGGCTGCGTGAAGGATCTGGAGCCTCTCAGAGTGGTGCTCAAATACTGTACACTGGCAGGGATCCCTTGGGGTAGTCCTTAGAAGGATGGATGGACACAATACTGAGGTACCTGCAGGTAGATCAGTAGGACACGGGCTAAACGCTAGCAGGTCCCTGTGCAGGGTGAGTTGGGTATTCTTGTATTTCTCAAATCTGTAAGCTTTCCTTAACACAGGTTTCACCATAACACAAGAAGGCCTCATGGTCCACAACTTCTACTTGAGTCAGCATGGCCATATCTGCCCTCCCAAATGTATGGGACCAGGCAAGAGGGAACAGAGCTGTTTTTTCAAGCTCAGAAAGCTGTATTCTGTGGAGTAAATAGACACTGGCAGCAGCTTCCCAGTACAGCATGCCAGCATACCCTGTCCCTCTGGGTGGCTGTGTGGGACATTCTGTTTGCATGGAACATTTCAGAGTCTGCTGCCTTTCAGTAACAAGAGGAGAGCCACCATGCCACCAGCACTTGGTTCAGAAACTTTGTTGTGAGACTCCCTCAGAAGTAGGTTTTGTGCAGTCTTTGTTTTGATAGAGTACAGTCATGTTGTCCCTGGACAGGAGACTTTCCTTAAAGCTCCCTGGCCTTGTCAGTGCCCTGTGGAGGGAGAGCCCTCCTCCTGCCCTGCATCCTCTGCCCCCTGCCCTGAACTGCTCTCATCCTCTGCTCTTCCTCTCAGGTGCCGTGGCCAGCACAGAGGTGAAAATGAAGCTGCAGGAGTTCGTACTCAACAAGAAAAAGGCACTGGCCCACCGGAACCTGAACCATTGCATTTCCAGCGACCCCCGCTACTGGTATGGGTAAGTGACACGGACCTGCTCTTTGGGAGCCTGGAGTACTCAGCTCTGTGGACAGGTTTGAGTGGACCCAGGTCTTTTCCTTCTAATGTAATGGGGAGTATTGAATCCCTGAAGCACCATAGCCAGATCTGAAGTGTGTGGGTCTGGGGATAACGTGTGTCACTGTCATCAGATGAAGAGTAGACCATCCTCAGAGCACCAGGTAGCAATCTAGGCCATGCCTAGTCACTATTCTTGAATATCATAGGAACAACTTAGAGTGAACCCCTGGCCTAATTATTCACTGGCCATTACTCGGTTTTCATCCAGTGCTTTATTGAGTCCTGGTCGAATCGATAAGCACCTTAGTATCTTTATGATCTATTTACTGAGTCCCTGGGAGAGAGCCAGAGACCTAGGAAGGGAGATTTGCATGGGACAGCATGCGTGGTGGGCAGACCAGAGCAGGGCCTTGTTCATGCTGAGCGATGCAGGCAGCTGACTGGGGCATGGGGGGGGGTGCCCTCCCTCCCGCAGTGGCTGTTTGTGGTACAGAGCCCAGTGAGGAGATCTGGCCAATTCTCACACTGGGTACATGATAGTGTTGCAGTACTTTATGCAGCCTTAAAGGTCATTTCATTGCTGGAAAGAAACAATGTAATTGTTAATTTCACTAGCAAAAAAATAGTTTTTCTAGAGTCTCAAAATGGACAACTGTTGTTACTAAAACCACTCTGAAATGTTCCCATTTGTGTACATGACCTCAGTTGCCACAGTACAGCTCAAAGAGCATTTGTAAGATGAGATTCTTTATGCCTTTCCTGTGCTCCATGGCTGCACATACTGCAAATCCACCCAAGCTGCCCTCCCACCAAAGCATGCCCTGGTCCTTGTGGAGCTCAGAGGGTGAGACGGGAGGCCCGTGAGAAGCAGCAGGTGACAGCAGTGAGGAGGAGGGCTCCTAAGAAAGGCCTGTGGCAGCCAGAGCCTGGCTTGTGATGAAGCCTCTGCTAGAGAGGTCAGCCCAGGCATCTGCCATGCATAGGCTCTCTGTTCCCCGTCCACACGTGGGATGAGGATGGTCAAGCGGATGTAGCAAAGGATAGTGGGTAGGATGGCAGTTTGGAGGTAGACATGGGGCATGGCTGGAAAAGGCAGGCAAGGACAGGGAGAAACGGAGAGAAGGGACATCTGCTGGGACAGGGCGGCAGCGGATCCTTAGATCATAATCACACGGGGGAGCAAGAGGAGCCCCTTCAGTGGAGAAGGTGGGGATAGGGCCGACTCCAGATCTAGGAAATTGTCATAAGAAAATAGAGGGCTCAGAGGTGCCTTTGCAAGAAGTGGGACTTGTGAATTGCAGTCAACTGTGTCAGAGTCCCAGGAGGACAGTCACGGTCTTATGCACAGATGAGGCAGCTTGGTATCAAGGATGGGGAGAAAGGCTGCCATGAATAGAGGCTGTGGGGGAGAGCAGGACACAGCCAGCAGGTGGAAGAAGGAAGCCTCTTACAGATGAGGCGCCATGGGGAAGGGAAACAGCTATGTTCTGAGAGATTGAGAACAAGGGAATGGCGTCTGGAGGGAGAGGAGGTATCCTTAGAACTATGACCAGGGCACCTCAGGGAGGTCCCTGACCTCCACAAGGCCTGCCTGTCTAGGATTCACAAGGATCCACAAGGCCTGCCTGCCTTTTCCCTGCAGGGTTTTAGGGAGCTTGCTGGCTAAGGGGGCAGAATTGGTATCAGGCCCCATCGGTCAGGGCCAACTTATTTTTATCGAGTTTGGTGGCTTCCTTGTTTTGTCACATGAGAATCTTGACCAGCCAGTTTGAAGGAACACTCTTGTGTGCAGCTGCTACTCCATTGCAAGACACTGAGAGAGAGCACAGTCTTCCACTGTTACCCAATAGTGATTGTGAGGATTAGCCCAAGACCAGTGAAAGCTGAGCCAGGAGGCTACGCCAATAAAATTTGTAGAAGAAAGCATGAGGGGAGGGGTGGCACATCAAAACCATCAGCTGTAACCCGCCCCCCACACACTCAAAACCTCAGCTTTTGAAAGGCACCTTAAAAAAGGCAAGCAACAGACAAACACTCCCAGTGTGTTTATCTGATAGTCTGCATGAAAAGCTGCAACGTAATGAAAAGACAAGCCACCCACCAGAGTGTTCAGGCAACCATGTGAACAGGCATGTCCCAGATAAGCTGCGTGGGTGGCCATGCCTCATCAGTAGCTGTCCCTGTGAGACGCCACCTCCCACTCACTGGGCTGGCTAAGCTGTAAAACAGGACAAGGGTTGCAAGGTGGGAATGGCTGTTCCCGCACAGGTGGCCAGGGGGCATTTGTGGCACAGCCCCACAGGAAACAGGTTTGGCAGATCTTACTGTGGGAAATCCCGTTTATTCTGGGATCCAGCAGTGTGCCTTCTAGTGTTTGCCCAAGAACATGGGTGCACACCAAGTTTGTGCTCTGGTCCTAGCCGTTATATTCACAGCTGGCAGCAGAAAGGACTGGCAGACTAGTTAAATCCATGCTCTGGAACTGCAACAGTGTGGGGACCTCACACAGTTATGCTCAGGCCAGACACAGAGCCACCCTTTGCCACCCCAGTCCTGTGAAACTGAATTAGGCAAAACTAAGTTGGGAAATGACCAGCAAATGGGCAGAGGGGGCAGTCTGCAGAGATGGAACTGCTCAGGCCCTGATTGGTGTGAGGCATGCAGACCCATGTGTGTTGAAGTATGTCCACGATTCCAACCTTAAATCCTCGTCCAAGACTGCATGGTGCAGTATGGCCACCCACATGCAGCTCCTGAGTGCATGGGACATGACTGGTACAAATAGGGACTTGTGGGAATTCCAGATCACAGGATTTCCATGAGGAAGCTTTATGTTAATTACATGTTGAAATGATATTTTCTATCTGGTTAAGTAGACCACTAAAGTTAATCTCACCCATCCCTTTTACTCCTTTTAGTGAAGCTACTAGAAATGTAAATTACACGTGTAGCTTCCACGTTTCTTTTGGACTGTGCTGTGACACTTTATTAACGAGTTTTATTTACTTTAAATCACAAGTATAAATCTGATATAATGGGAAAAGCCAGTTGTTGATAGAATTTAAAAGCTTGGAATTTGTTTTATTCTACATTCAAGGTAATATTTAGAAAGAAAACAGCAGTATTTTTCTGTCTTCAGTAAGACAAGACTACCTTTATTTTTATCTTTTTTATTTATTATTTCAGTGGTGGTGCTGAGAATTGAACCCAGGTCCTCATGAATGTCGGGCAGGTGCTTTATCATTGAGTTGTGTACCCCAGCCCCAAGGACTGACTCTTGATAAAGTGACTGGTCGGTGCACCCAGGGCTTCCCCAGATCTCACACCAGCATCTTCCTGCCCTGACTTCTGTGTGTCTCTCCTAGGCTGGAAATCAAAGGTTGGAAAACCAATAGCTGTTCTTGGTGAGGGAGAGTTAGAAGAAGCTTCTCTGCAGGTCTTACTTTCAGGATTTGAGGGTATGAGCCTGGATTGGGAGGGGACAAGGTTTAGGAATTGGGGAGGGGGTTGTAAACATAGGATTTTGATCTTGCTCACACATCTGGAGTCTCCCTCACTAGGTTTCATCCAGGGTAGGGTGTGCTGGCCTGACATCTGGAGACTACACTGAGGCTGTCTGCTGGCATTTTCTCCTAAGTGGTTACCTGTCCTGGCATGCAGAGGGGCAGAACCAAGGACTGGGGGTGAGGGTATGTGCTCCTCACAGACAAGCTGGTTTTAAGGATACAGAGGCCCCCTCCTGGAGGGCAAGGAGCCAGATGGCTCTTTTGAGAGCTGTTTCAGGCACAGGGCAAGCTGTACACAATGGCCTCATGTTTCAGCTTATTTAAAGGCTTGGCAGAAAAGTGGGCTTTAATCCTGACAGCATCTCAAGAGATCAGAACAGTTAAGAGGAATCTATCAGACCCTGAGTGACTAGCTTTTCCAACTTTTGCTTAATTAGGAAGCCTAACAATGGTAGTTACAATTGTTACATTTACTTAAAGTACCATTTTAAAATGGCTTTTTTTCCTATAGAAAACTATCTTTTTAACTCACATAACAACATACATCATTCTATGTTTGTAGGAAGGAGAAAAAGACCACCAAAGGCCTCTGTTGTATCTTAGATTCTCCTCTCAGGAACATCTTAAAAGCTATCTGAAAACAAATGATCTGGGAAGAAATGGCACTGCGTGTAAACCCTCAATGCCACTGTGTGAGGGAGGCCTGGATATTGAGCCCAAGGCTGGAAGAACTCTAGGGAAGCAGCCTCCCTGGGGCTGTGTGTGCGTGTGTACCTCGTCCCCAGCCCCACAGTAGCAAATCGGGAGAACGCCTGCCTCTGCAGCAGGTATGCCCTGGTGGTCATTAGGGCAGACCTGTCTTGAGTGGTGCTGTTTCCTGAGCTCCAGGAGTTCTGGGGATGTTTGGCCATGCTGAGCCCCTTTACGGCTGGCCTCTTGAATTTCTGTCTGAGATTGCCTTCAGCCTGCTGTCTGCATGATGTGCTTTCAAATATTTAAATATACACCTGTACATGTTTAAGAGTTCCCACTTTTGATTCAAATAGTTCCAGATGTATGGATGCAGAGTACTATGTATTCAAATAAATGATTTAGCTAATTCCAAGTAAGAAAGTCGGCGAATTTGTTTCTCGTCATTAAACAGATTGCGTATCTTGAAGACCCACGGGGTGTCCTGAGCTTTTTTGGAGGAAACTTGGCTGCCAGTATATCCAGGAACATTTGCTGATGGTCGTCTAGGGTGGTCTCAGTGGCCCCAACTCATCCTGAAGCCCAGCTCATGCTTCATCCTCCTCCCTGCTCTGAGCACCATCCACCTGAACCCTTTCCATCTGGCCATTTTTAGGACTTTGAATCATGGCCTGGCCATTCAGAAAGGAAGTACACTTCCTATGGCAATTCCCAGAACAGAGGTTTCAGCTGCTGGGCTGTCCAGAAAAGGAGATGGCCAGGGGATTTGCTGTGGTGAGGGCATGAATGAGGGGAATATTCTGCTAAAGGGAAGCCCCACCAGGGTCTTGTACTTGGGGAGACAGTATGCATCACCAGCACTGCAGACAGTCTGCGCTGACCTCATCCTCACTGCCTACAGCCTTCGCTATTATTTCTATGCTTGGGCCCCCTGATCTTCCTTTGCCTGAACCTCGAGGACAAGACCTGGTAGTCTTGACTGGTCGTGACCCTGGTAATGTAAAGACAGATCGGCACAGGGATCTCGGGCAGGTCTAGGAAGCGAACAGGCCACAGAACAGATGGGACCCTGAGCGGCGTTGCTTGCCTGTTGGCTTCTGCTTGTTTGGTTTATTCACTCAGCCATGGAGAAGAGGGGCTGACCAAAGGTCATGTTTCACGGAAGGGCATCCTGTGGCTTGGAATGCCCTGGGCACATTGATGTCTGCCTTTGCCTTTCTCTAGGAAGACACAGCACAGCTCCCTCGACCAGAGTTCTCCGCCCCAGAGTGGAGTGTCGGCCTCCTACAACCACCCAGTCCTGGGAATGTACGACGCCAAAGATGACTTCCCTCTTAGGAAAACAGGTCAGTGTGTGGTCTGCTGCTGTCTTGGAGCCTCCACCCTGGCAGGTCCCCTAGGACCGTGCTGAAGCACACGTAGCACTTGGCATCTTGTACTGGGTTGAGGTACTGGCTTTTGCATTGGGACATCATTTTAAAGATGCTCCAAAGCTTTCTTTTATGATTTATCCCTTTCCCTGCCACCCAGTGGGTCTCATACACGTTTGCAATCTAGAACTCAGAACTTGTTCCCAGAGCACCTCTGTTGGTCCCCTTTGGGGATGTGCTCTGCTCTCTACTGCAGAGCAGTGGGGTGGTTATAGGGCTAAGACGGCTTCTGCAGATGTCCTGGCCAAGTGAGTATGTGAGAACCCACCACACAGGCTTTGACTGGCACCTGGGTGGGGTCCAGAGTGCAAGCAGGTCCCCTGAAAGATGTGCTGGGTCCTGTGGGGACTTCCCTGGTGACCACAACCTTGTGCAGCAGTTTTGTTAGTCAGAGGGAGAAGGGTGTCAAGGTACCAATGAGGGCTACACTGTTCCCAAAGCTTGAGAATTGCACTAGAGAACCCATATGATATCCAAGACACTCTTAGGCTTTCTCAGGTGATGGTTGTAGAGGAAAGAGGTTTTAGAGAAGGGCCGTTTGGGGTGGCAAGAAGAGGGGTCAGCCAGAGGCTGTGGTGGAGCCGCAGCCCCCAACCTGCAGGCAGCATGGGGAATTCCTTTGTGCGCTGTCCTTGGAAATGAGGTCTGAGGCATGCCTGTCTTTACACTAAGCAAATTCCATGAAATCCAGTTTTTGTTAATTCTTGGTAGGATGCATAGCTTGATGAGGCATCATAGAAATGGCCAGGCTTACTACTTAAACCCTGAGCTAGGAAGTTTAGGGAACACTGGGATGTCAGTAGATGGGGCTCTGCCCCAGATGCAGTTTGACATGGCTTCAGGCAAACTAGAACCAGGAGCGGGAAGTTGAAGGGAGGAAGGTTGTAGCTGGGCCTAAACGGGCCTTGGCTAATATTTGAGGTGTGTAAGATAGTGACCGTGCCAGACCGTTGTGCTCCTTGCAGATGGAGTGTCACATCACTGTGGAAGGCTGAGCGCTGGGCTGTAGGCCAAGTCAGCACTCACCAAAGTGAAAACTCCCATGGGACTCTTTCCACGGATGTCCCAGGAAGAGGCCATGTGTATTACCATCCCGTTTGGCTCAGAGAAGCTAAGGCAGCTCCCCAGGGCTCCATGTAGAACTGCACACTCTTGTCTCTCATCACAGCAACAGGTCTGGGATCAGTTGTCTCTTGTCCTGGACACTAAACCTTCCAATGACTTATAACATGCTTGCCTGGAAGACTGGACAGGACATGGCACATCTATGCCACTAGTCACTGCTGGTCACTGTAGCCACAGGGCCCCTTGCTGGGCTGTTTCCCTGGGGATTGTTGGAAGCTCAGGCCAGCGCTGCCATGTTGCTTCTGCCCTAGCAATACAGCCTACCTGCAGACCCCAGTCCCTGAGAATGGGAAAGAATGCTCCTCACACTTGGGGAGGCTCCAGAAGGCCTTGATTGAGATTTAGTTATGTTCCAGTTTTTAAAAGCCACCACAAGCTCATTAATAATAGTAAGGATTCCAGAGAAAGCATTTATCCACCTGCAGTGTACAGGGAGATAGCCTGCACCACATGGCTGCTCCCAACCTTGATTATGCTGGTGCTAAGTGATACGCATCTGTGCATTTCTGAAGCAGCTGTGATATGAAAGATCCCGTTAGATTTCCATCATGACAGTCTTAACCCCCCAGTAGTTCCTGGGTCTGACTGTAACAACTCATGCCCATCTCTTGGTCCTGAAAGGGTTTCAATCTGTATGCACATGTGAAATCCTTATCACTGTTACTCTCATTCCACTTCCTTCTACAAGCCAGGTATGTTTTCTTGGGCCCTGGATAGCGACTCACACCTGTACATCTCAGGTGTCTTCTTTCCCTCTTGAAAATAACTTGCAGCTTGCCTGAGCTTTCTTGTGTCAGAGCCCAGCTGCTTGTGTCATCCCCAGACATGGGAGTGGCTTAGGCCCCCTTATGGCCCCTCTTACTGCTGTGCTACGGTGAGTGGATCAGGACTGTAGGAAGCTGCTCCAGTTCCCCATCTGTTAGGTGGTCTGAACTCCTTCCACTCAGTGACCTACCCCACCTGACTGAGTACCTCCAGTCCTCCCCTCAGGGCCACAATTCAACAGAGACATGTTGGCAGGACACCCCCACCAATAAGCTGGAGAGGGACCATGTAGAAATAAGCCCAGTTCTGTAGCCCAGGCCTGGTGGCAAGAGGTGTCTACCTCCTGGCTGTTAAGTGTCAGCTCCCAGGCCCTGATTTGCCCTCACTTTCACCTCTCAGAAGCTCAGAGCTAGACCTAGTCTTCCAGATCGAGGCCCCACAGTCAGTCTCTTAGCCAGTTCCAACTTGTCAGAGGCCCTGCCCTTTGCTGGATGATTGACAGCAATGGAGTTCTCTGCTTCAGGACAGCCCTCTGCTTACCAGAATTCTGCCTGGGGTCCCATCCCACTGCTTCTGGACAGCCTCAGGAATGACCCCTCTGGTCTCTAGGCCTCTTTAAAGACACAAAGTGTACTTTCCAACACAGTCACAAAGGATGAGGTGTGCCAAGACTTGATTGGCTCACTGACACGCCCTGATTGACAGGTGCCTTCCTGCAGTGTGTGCTCATCCTCCATTTTCTGTTGCTGTAACAAAATCCTCAAGACCAGAAAACATATAAGGAATTAGGAGTTTACCTGGCTCGTTGTTCTAGAAGGTAGAAAGTCCACAAGCAGGATCCAGCATGCGCTCTGCCCCAGGGAGGGTCTTCCTTCAGGGTCATAACATGACCTTGTTTCGGCAGCAGCGGGTCAGTTTAGGTTTCTCTTCCTCCTCGTGAAGTCACCAAGCCCAGCCTGCCTTGACTTCACCCAGCCCTGCCCCAAAATCTCATTTGTCTCCTAGCCTCTTTCCAAAAGAGAAGATTCCGAATTTCCCACATATTCCAGACCAGGGGAGAAGCTCCCTAGGCCTCCTCAGAACCCACCTCCTGATCTCCAGGGGGTGCCATCAGAAGTAGAGATTTCTCCTTCCAGGATTCGGAGAAACTGAGGTGGCATCTCACTAACTCATACATCTCCACGTAGCTCAAGCTTGAGAGTCAAGACAGACCCAAGAGGCTATGGCATGGCTGCCTCCGCTGTCTGGGCACTCCCAGGCTGTCCTGGCCTCTGGAAGCAGATTACTGCAGAGTCCCATGCCTCTTCCAGCAGGGTGGCTCACTGGACTGCCACTCAGCAGCTGGAACAAAATGAGTCCGCACTTTGGTGCAGAGGGTGGAAACCCATCACAGGCTCATAGGTGCAGGTCCTCACATGGTTCCCTTTGCAGAGGAGAGCTGTTTTCTAAAACCAAACCAGGCTCCCACCCCCGGCTGTGCCTTTAGCCAGTGCTAGCAGAGGGAGACAGGCTTTGACCAGCACCTGGGTGCTGAGAACAGCTTCCGAGCCTCAGTTGATCTTCACAGAGGCTGCTGGGATCTGGAGCTAGCATCTGCGCCTGGACTGTGAGATGCAGGTGTCTGCAGGCGAACAGGAAAGCCTGTGATTTAGAAGCTGTAACAATACCATGGTTGGTGGCCCTGAAGGGCACCTGCTGTCAGATTTCCTCAGATTTCAGAGCAGCCCCACTGTGAAGTTGTAGGTGAGGCCTCCTCATTGAGGGAAGTCCATGGCATTGGTTTTCTGCTCTGCACAGTAAAGCAAATGGCAATCTTAGTTCTCATCTGCTGGTCCATCATGGCACATCATTACTGTGGCATGGCAGCACGCACATAGCCCTGGTCACTCAGAGACACTGTATCCTCTAGCAGGACTAACAGAAGGCCCGAGCCCACTAGTCCACAGAGCCCTGCCTTCCATTCCATGCTGGAAAGCTATCCCGTATTTAAACTGCAGTGTGATACCTTGACCCCGCCTGTGCCTGCCTAGCAGTAACAATGTCTCCTTTCATGCAGCTTCCGAACCCAACCTGAAATTACGGTCCAGGCTTAAGCAGAAAGTGGCTGAGAGACGGAGTAGCCCCCTGTTGCGCAGGAAAGATGGCCCCATGGTCACTGCTCTAAAAAAGCGTCCCCTGGATGTCACAGGTATGTCAAGGAGCAGGTAAGCCCAGCCTTCTGTCCCCTGTACTCTGGCCCCTCTGAACAAATGTGTCAGCCCCTCACAGTTCCCTGTGCAGTCATGTTCAGTGGCACTGCATACAGGAGGCACAGCCTCCTAGAGGTGGACGGACATGGAGTGCTGGGCAGGTCCCGCTGCTTGGTTCATTTCCCCAGAGGGCTGCCATTGGGCCTAGGTGAGCACCTGGCATGGCATCTTGGGGTCATTCTAATGGATTCTGTGAAGGTGGATTTGAAGGGACCCTGTCCTTTAGTGGTGATGGTGTATTCCTACCTACTCTCTACTGCCCACAAGCATCATGGGGCCTCAGAGCCTTCCAGAATGTGCCCAGCTGAGCAGAGGAAGAGCAAGGTGCTCAGCTAGTTCCACTTGAATGAGCTTGCTGGTACTGGCCCCCCCTGGTGGCCGAGAAGCAACAGGACTCAGCAGAGCCCTGCTGGCTGTACCTCAGTTCCATAGGGGCTTCCTTCCAGCATTTCTCACCCAGGGCTCACCCCGTCACCCCAAGGTGCACTTCCATGACTCCTTCAGTCTGAATACCTAGGAGAACGATGGCTCAGAGCCAACCTGCAGGGAGGCCCAGACCTTGAGCTTGAGTTTTGAAGGCCATGGCTCTGGTTGTTCTGTGAGTGGCTCCTGCCCAGCTGGTTCCAGTCCATTTCAGTGAATGTGCCGATGTCCCACAGAACAAAAGGGCTCCTGTACCTCTATCCCTTAGAGCAAGTAATGAGGTGTCACATACCTGGCCTTCTGTCTACAGGGCCAACCTGTTCCATGCTACATGCATTGTGGGATTGTCTGGCTGGTGTGAACCCTTGCTTCAGAACTGACTTGCAGTTCTTGGGTTTGTGCAGAGACCCTGCCACTTGTGTGCCTGGGGAGCTTCTGCTCGCCATAGTCGTCTTCCCATGCAGCTTTCTGTCCTCTGCTTGTTCTTTAGAACCCCCTTGTTTAGAGAGACCAAGAAGTGCTACAGCCTGCACTCACTTGTCTCCCTCACTGGAGAATTCAGTTGGAGTTAGGGGCATGAGAAAGGAAACTGTTGACACTGATGTGCAGCCTGGATGCCCCATGGCAACACCTGGCATGGGCCCATCCTTGCACAGGTATTGGCTCTGCGCTCTTGCTGACAAGACGATTCATGAGACAGGGTCTTCGGCAGGCGACTGAGAGCCACGCCACTCCAGAGACTGCTTAATACTTATTGAGAGCCAGGACTAGGCTGGGCACTGACGGGAGCTGCTTGCTTTCTGGGAGCTTGCTGTCTAATCAAGGCACGAAGCCATCAGAGGGAGTCGGCCTGGGAGGCCAGCATGACAGGACAGGTAGTACTGATCTATATTGGATGGGAGTCTGTTAGACTGGGGGTGGAATTGTGAAGAAGGTGGCTCTGAGCTGTAGCTTGATGGGAAGTAAAGCTGAGAGAGAGAGAGCTGTGCGCCCCAGGTCAGCTCAGCCACCTGGGCAGTCAGAGCAGTGGATGTGCTCTGGGTAGAGCTATTTCCAGGCAACAGCTAGAAAGGGACTCTAGCAAGGGCTGCCCCAAGTAGAATGAGGGCACCTCCTGCTGAGGAGGCAGAGAAGGTCCTTGAACAGAGGAGACCCACACCCCGCATGGAGGACTGAAATGGCTAGGAGACAAAGCAGGTTCATACTCTTTCTCTACTGCTGTTGAAGGCCATGCTGGGTGGAGAGCACAAAGGGACTCATGTACTGCCTGGAAATCAGGGTTTACAACAGTCCCCTTCCTCCTGTGCTCCTCATTGTGTATGTGCCCCTGCCCCCCACAGACACAGTTGAACACAGGCCTCTTACTATACAGCCATGTAACCTTTTCACTTGGTAACTACCACAGATGCTCTTGACACCTTAATGACCATCTCATTTTGCTGATGTAAATAACAGAACGGCTGTGCGTGTGTTTATTTCTTGGAAACGGGATGAACAAAGCACTAACATCACTTCATTAAGGTAGTGAAAATCATGCCCACTTTTTTGTTGCCCCACAATGCAGCACATAGGTGAGTGTTTGTCTGAAGACCTGCTGTGAGCATGGTTCTAAGGAGGACTTGCCAAGACCTGGTATGTAGCTCAAGATAGACCGGCCACAGCAGCAGGGAACAGGGTCCGAGGTGGGACATGGTGACTACTCTGGGCACTGTGACCGCAGGGACAGAGAGGAGGCGGAAGAAAGCACATGTGTTGGAGAGTGAATCGTAAGCACCCACTCAGCTCAGATGGGCTCTTGAGCTCCCAGCTGGTGAAGTGTAGGAAACACAGTAGCTCCAGACTGAGCCAGATCTACAGTTGGCATTTGGAAGAGAGGGACAGCGGAAGGGGAGACCCAGTTCTGTGATCATAGTCAGTGCTCACTGCAAGCTCGGCCCCCAGGAGCACTGGAGGTAGTTTGGAATAGGAGTCAGATACAGGGAAAGGTGCCTAGTGGAGCACCTGGTCCATGAACAAGCCTTCCCCATCTGCCAGGATTAACATGGGGATGTGTTTCCCTTGTGTGCTCAAGTCTGGATCAAGTGAAATCACTGCTAGATGCCATTTTATCTTCTGTGCTGTGGGGTCAAAGGAGCCCTCGTTGGAACTCACAAAGGCTCCCTCCACTCGCCCTAGATGCGCCTGTCCTCACACCTCCCTCCCCATGTTGCTCAGGGTCACATTTGTAGTGTTTTCAGAATCTGCTGTGCCACAAGGGAGCCATGTGAGTCAGGCAAGCATGTGCCTGTGCTCTGTGGAGGAAGGTGCCCATGAGCCCTTCAGTTGGACCCACTGTGCAGGTTTGAGGCTGGACTCTGACTTCTCAGTGCTGCTAAAGGATAGACACCTGGACTTTGCAGGAAATCAGTTCATGTGTGTGTCTGAGAAGTTTCACCTGGATGATGCCATTCTCAAAACGCACCTGGGCCAGACGTGGAACTCTCAGCAGATACCTGTAGGCCTGGTGAGCACAGAACGGCCCGCCCTGCAGTTGGAGCTTTCAGCAGCCAGCCCCCTGCCAGGAGCCCGAGTGGCCCACTGGGCAGGTTCAACCTCAAGGCATGCAAATAAACTCTCATGTATGAGTGGCCCAGGTAATGCCAGTGAACCTGAGCAGTGATGGCTGTGCTTCCTGATGGTTGATGTTCACAGTACAGTGAGAGGACTGCTGTAAACTCTGACACTCAGGGTAGGTCGCTTTAGTGTGAAATTGCTTTTATGAAGACACAGTGAATTTGACCTTTCATTGTTAAAGTCATTGGGCCTCTGTGTTCACTGGTCTTTTGTTAGAATGTTAATGTTTAAGGGCTTGCCTTTCTGATGTTTCCAATCATCTTGAAATTCAAAAGAGCTATGACGGGCATACTGTGCACATCCTGAGAGGCTCACCCACACTACACAGAGCTACAGCTTTGCTGGCTTATGGGAGGTCAGTTGCAAAACTGAGAAAGGATGAATTGGGTCACCGTCCTTGCTTTGAAACCATGCCCCGTTCTTTCTGGCCAGGCTTTTTGCCTGCCAGGAGGCTAGCAATCAGAAACCCAGGGAGACCACCCACAGCTGCACCTGCAAGCACAGCCCTCCGTGTCCACCCATGCCCAACTGCTGTCTTTCATCTGCAGACTCAGCGTGCAGCAGTGCCCCTGGCTCCGGTCCCAGCTCTCCCAACAGCAGCTCTGGCAACGTCAGCACTGAAAACGGCATTGCACCCACCGTACCCAGTGTTCCAGCCGAGGTCAGTGCACCAGGGCCTGTCACAGGACTCCCCCACGCCAAGTGCCCTTGCCTGTACTTGCTTTGCACCTAACTGTCCAGTGAGGGGCCAGGCACGGGGGCGGTCAGCCTGGGGAGGACCTTCCAGGCGTTACCCTGTCTTTCCCCTCATCAGTCTCCCCAGAACACGAGGGTGTTAGTTCCTGTGCTATCGGGAGCTTCCAGCCTGCCTTCCCCTCATCTCTCCCCAGGTATGTCACAGAGCAGCTGTCGTCATGCAGACTGTCAGCAGGCTAGCCTTGGCACCTAGGCAAGCAGTGGCCATGTAGGAATGTGTGGAGTGGGAAGAGGCACTTGGGAGATAATCAGTTAAAAAACAAGTGCCAGGGGCTGAATGTCATTGGTGGGCACCACTGGAGCAGGGAAGGATGGAGCAGAGGAGAAGGGTCCGAGGGGACTTTCCAGAACAGAAGGCCCCAGCACCTGCACTCACTGCACACCTTCCCTCACTCTCTAAGCACCAGTGGCCCCGTGTCTAGCCCAGGATGGAGCACCAGTCACAGTAAAGGCTGCTTCACAAGTTTCCCAAGGAGGTGGGAGGCAAGCGCAAGCCTTCCTGGTGGGAAGAGTGTCCTCTCTCAGCAGTGGTAGTGCCCAGGGACCAGGGTGGGACAGAACTGCTGTCTTGAGTGCACTGAGTGAGAAGCTTCCTGAGCACCTGTAACTACAGGAGAGGCTTTCCCTTGTAAGGTGAGATGCACAGACATGGCACTTGGCATTTCCATTTTTAATTTCTAGCTTCTCCCTGTATAGGAAGTTCTGTAGAAACAAGGGTCCTAGACGCTGCGGCTCCCGGACACTACTCCACTCCTCTGGTTCTTTTCCTAGACCTGTTAGTTACTTATACTTTTTATACGTTTAGCTCAAGTACTTTCTTAGGTTGCTGAGTTTGAAGTCCTCTGTAGGACTGAGGTCATAACTAAGATCCACCTGTAATTAGCTTCGGTATACAACCACCAAACGACTTCCTGCCCTGGAATAGTGACTCCAGATCCTCCTTGGTTGTGGGCCCAGATACTTATGTGATGTGGGCAGTTAGATGCATCATGGGTGGATCTGTATTGTTCCACTGTAAGTTGTATGCTAGTTTTTAAAAATCTTATAACACGTAAATTAATCTACCACAAATTAACAGAACATTCAGAAGGTTCCCAAGAATTATAAACAGTAAGACTGCTGGGTTTCACATCAGGCATCCATCATCACATCAGAGCTGGTGTTGGAATATTCAGTCATGCAGACATCCCTTGTGGATAGATAATTGGATGAGTCCCGTGACCAAGGCTTGGCCATGACTGGACGAGGTGTGGCAGGGCCCGTGTGGAAGCACCATTGTCCTGAAGGCCTCTCTATGGGGAGCAAACTCCGTAGGGTAGGTAGCCACCACACCATCCCGTCGCAGGCTGCACACGCTCATGCTCGGGTGTAAGCAGGCTCTAGCCATAGACACTGACTCCCAAAGGGATCTCCGAGGTCCCAGGAAGCTCACGTGCCCATCCTGCTGCAAGCTCCCAATGTGTTCTACCTGGAAATAGCAGATACCACATGAGTGACCCGTTCCTTATGCAAGCATTGGACATAGCCAACCAAGGCTCAGAAGACTGCTTTAGTTCCACCAGTAAACCAGCTAACCAGGCACCTTAGTGGTAGAGGAGACGCACCTTTGCAGACATCAGAAGCTCTGTTTATTTTGTTCCCAGCTAACAACCTGCAGTAAGCCCTGCTTTCTGGGATGGTCCAAGCATCTGAATTACGACTTACAAGTACTTTTAACACCCCCGCCCCCACAGTCTTAGAAAAGCACATTTCCAAGAAACCCTTTAACCATTACTTCGACTGTGTATGTGTGAACTTGGTAAGCAAACCTCTTGGTGACAGAAATGCTTGCTCTGGGGCAAGTGACACAGGGGAGGCAGATCTCCTCCATGCCTGGCTTCACATCCCTGAGGCAGTGGGTAAAATGCTGGTTCCTCCAGGCATCTTGAAGGTCAGATAGGCCCTGTCTCTGATGTGAGCCCTTTAACACTGGCCACCCATCCCCCAGCAAGAAGGAAAAAGTTTTCCAGCCAGAATCAAACAGGTCACTGTTGTTCATGACCACCTGTGTTGTCTTGGGAATGAAATTTTAATATGCTAAAATTGTTTCTTAGCCTTAATCATATGTTCCATTGTGACAACTAAGAGGAAATGAGAGTTTGTGTTCCTGATAAAGATCACCTGCTCTGCTGTCATCTACCTGCCTCACACCATGAACTAGCATCCCTGTACCCTCATGTACATGGATGAGGGTACACACTGCTCATCCAGTGTGCACATGGGGATAATGGTCAGAAGATGTTGTCTTTTTGGCAAGGCCTGACCTGTTCTACCAGCAGAAAGACTTGACAGCATATTCACACCAGCCCCCCTGGCCTTGCCCCACAGACCCTCCACAGGCCCAGGTGGCACGGCGCCCCTGCTGTCTTCATCAGGTGTCCCTGACCTCCGAGTCCTGAGGTGCACATGCCCGTGTTCTTTTAATGATGACTGATGTACTGTGATCATCATGCTGCTGCCTGAATAGCCATGTAGCCAAGTCCTCATGTACTCAGGATTTCCTTAGACTGTTTTTAATTCAACCTTTAAGGCTTCCAACAAAGATTGCCAGACCAGTCTGCGGAAAGCACAGCAGTTTATAATCTCATGGCCACATGTTTCTGTGTTTCTGGGCTTTTAGAAAGTCTGCCAATTTGATGAATTGGTAAATAAGTTTTCAGTCTGTGATGAAGCTGAGCTGTTTCTCATTCCCCTTGACATGAGCTCTGTCCTTCATGTTTGCTCTCACGTTGACAAGCTGTTTGTCTTTCAGTCTTTGTTCCCCTGGACACTGCAGTTCTGTCGCTGTTCTCTTCCTGCTCATCAATAACTTTCTCTTTGGTGTCTACTTTTGATGTCACTCTTGGAACAAGATCCCTCAATACCAAAATACATTTTAAATGTGTTATTCTTAACTCCTTCTGACAGTTATATGGTAAGTAAGCAAATTAAATAAAAATAACCAAAGTGCCAAAAGAACTTGTTAGGAGGGACACACTCAGGAGCCATGCGCCCTGTTTCCCTACTTGTTGCGTGCTGTAAGACATAGACTCACCTGGACACTACAGTCTCTGCACCCTGTTTCTGCACCAGGGTGTCCACACATCAGCTCCTTCTGCTTTGAGTGCTCTGTGCAGTCCTTGAGTGTTTGAACAGCTGTGACAGACTCTGAGGTCCTGGTGTCTTCTGTCCGCAGACCAGCTTGGCGCACAGACTTGTGACTCGAGAAGGCTCAGTCGCCCCGCTCCCTCTCTACACATCGCCTTCCTTGCCCAACATCACCTTGGGACTTCCTGCCACTGGCCCTTCTGCTGTAAGTTGGCCTTCTGGATCTGCATGCTGTGGGTGGTTGTGTGGCAGCCCCACGTCCTGAATGCCCCTGGCTGTGCTTTTCAGGGTGCAGCAGGCCAGCAGGATGCCGAGAGGCTAGCTCTCCCGGCTCTCCAGCAGCGCATCTCCTTGTTTCCCGGCACTCACCTAACCCCGTACCTGAGCACCTCACCCCTGGAGCGGGATGGCGGGGCAGCTCACAGTCCCCTTCTGCAGCACATGGTCCTGCTGGAACAGCCACCCACTCAGACACCCCTTGTCACAGGTGAGCACCACAGGCCATGGCCAGGGCTCTGGGCAGTTGGGCCAGACCCTTTGGTTTCATGTAGCTTTCCAGAAGGCCGGAAAGAACATGTATGTCCACATGTCAGTTACCCTGCCTATCATGTGATAAGGTACCTCAGCTGTAGCAAGAACCTAAGTCTCGCTCGGAAAGCTGGCCAAGAAGTGGAAGTCGGGGCTGGTGCCCCTTGGCTTAGTTTCCTGCCTTTCCTCTGACAAGTTTCCCTGCAACTTAGGGAAGCAAGTGTCAGAAGCCCAGAATTGACCCAGGCAGATCATTGATTGCTGTTTGCAGCCAACATTTTACAC
Source organism: Nannospalax galili (assembly GCF_000622305.1). NCBI lineage: Eukaryota > Metazoa > Chordata > Mammalia > Rodentia > Spalacidae > Nannospalax > Nannospalax galili. The sequence goes on along the minus strand of NW_008334081.1, from coordinate 680,241 downwards.
TTCACCTCAGGATAGTTATGTTTAGAAAAATACAAGTTAGGGAAAGATAGGAAATTTGTTGTGAAATTTGCATAGTGGCAGCATTATGAAAATGCAAGGTGTGTGCAGTGTTTCCTGTGAGACGAGAAGCCTACCCCATGGGGACTGTCCCCGTTCCTACACCATCTTTAGCTCAGTGAGTGGCTTCCTCACACTTATTGACTCACTCAGAATTAGCAGCCAGAGTGGCCTCCTGCGTGCTCCACTTTCCCTGGAGCCTGCCTCAGCCTGGTCTGGCGTGTCCTGGTATGCATGGGCTGGACAGGTTTCCGGTGGAGTGTGGTGTGTTCCTGTCCTGGGCTTTTCATCCCCTGTGCACTTGGCTCTTCCCAGTCACCACTCTGGGCGGGAGTAGTGTCCACTCTGGGTGGGAGTAGTATTTCTGAATGTGGGCGTCCTCTGCAACGTGGATGCCTCCTGCGCTGGCCCTGGAGTGCAGCTTTGCAGGACTGTGGGTCTCTAGCTGTACTTGGACCCCTTCCTCTCTGTTCCTCTAGGAAGCCACTCTGGGCCTCGTCTTCCGTCTGTGGATGAGGTGAAAAGGCTGTTCCCACAGGGCAGCACTGGCACCCAGTGGGAGTTGGTCTTCTGGTTGAAGCAGTTGCTTCTGGTTTGGGTCAGTTTTTGTTGTTTTTTTTTTTTATTATTGCTTTGATTCAGGATCTTTCTTGGTTGCTCATGCTAGCATGGGGGCCAGCTCCTTTCATGGACTCCAGCCTCACTCCAGGTTCTTCCTCCTAGACAGACTGAGCAAGGGAGGGTATGGAAGCAACTGTTCTTCCCTAAGGCCTTTGCCCTGCTTTGAACCTCTCTCTGCCCCTGTCTGCAGCCACCGTCCTGTGCCATCTGCATGATGGACTGTCTGCCTCGCTTGCCTGCCCCTTGTAGCTCAGGCAGGTGCCCCCGGGGAAGGCTTCTTCCTTCCCTCTCAGCACCCACTATGTTTCGTACAAAGTGAAGTAGACCCCATAAAGGCCAAGGTCTGGAAGGCAGCTTGGCGTTTGGTCATGACAGGCTCTCACTGCCAGTTCGTTTCTGAGTTTTGTTAGGTTGGCTGCAGGCTGTTGTTCCTGCCACTAACAGGGTGTGTGTGAGAAGTAGCCCCTGTGAAAGGCATGCCAGCTGGCCCCAGGAGAGACCCTGATTCACACCTCCTGGAGCCCTCTTAGCAGAGCTCCTAGGTAGACTCTTAAGGTGGCATTGCTTGATAACACTCTCTGACCTCCTGGAGCCCAGGCTGCAGGCTTGTGGCCTCTAGCCGGACTTGGGCCTTGTTTGCAGGCAGGTCCTATGTCACAGAAGGCACCTGGGCTGGCAGGTGTGCGTCGTCTCCACTGGTTACTCAACAGCTTCTCTCCCCTCTCTTCCTCTTCCCTTCTGCTGTTTTTTCCTCCATATTATCTTCAGACTGGTATCTTTCAGGCCTGGGGGCACTGCCCCTCCACACGCAGTCCCTGGTTGGTGCAGACAGGGTGTCCCCATCTATCCACAAGCTGCGGCAGCACCGCCCCCTGGGGCGTACACAGTCAGCACCGTTGCCGCAGAACGCGCAGGCCCTGCAGCACCTGGTGATCCAGCAGCAGCACCAGCAGTTCCTGGAGAAGCACAAGCAGCAGTTCCAGCAGCAGCAGCTGCACCTCAGCAAGGTGGGTCTCACAGGCACAAGCAGATGGCCTGTGCCTTGCTTTCCTGCTTAGCTCTGCTGACAGAATGGACAGAGGCAGGGAAGGGGGAGCAACAGAGCGTGTGCTGGAGCCCAGAGTCCAGGGAGGTGTAGTGCTTTGTGAAGCTGGTGGACAGATGCACAGAGCCTCCCACAGCCCATGGACCTGTATAAGCTCAGCAGGCCACATCCTAAGAAACCTCTGCACCGATGCCCAGGGCAGTCCACACAGGCAGTTCTTTTGGGTTGGGTTCTAAGATCATTTACCAAGTACATCTTTAAGTAAACCCCACCCTATGGCCCCTACTTTAAAACAGCATCAAGCCTCTGAAGCACACTTTTCAGGTCACCTGGCACCTGCCAGTGGGAGTCGTAGTTTGGGACCATGCCAGCTTGCAGAGATCGGTGCGCCCACAGATTGTCCAGAGTCCCTCAGCTCCATTTTTAGAGCGGTGGGAAAAGAAAAAGTTAGTGCTGTGGTACTGGGCCGCAGGGAAACAGAGCAACTCAGTACGCTCCCATCAAATGCTGACGGCAGGTGAGTGCATTGCAATCAGCCTAGCAGCTGTCCTCCAAGAGAAAATTTCTTTTGACACCTGTCTGCAGCCCTCATCCTTGTTCTTCATAGCAGCCACGCAGTGGGCTAAGCATCTCATGTTCACCCTGTGGTGACAGGTGAGCAGAACATGCCTGTGCTTATAGTGGAGTCCTGTACCATGTATGGGCCTGAAAACATGACTGTCAGGGGAGTAAACAGTCACAGATGGTCCTGCTGTATGATTTCATTCACAGGAAGTGAGAAAGACAAAGCCTTAGAGATAAGTAGGTAGTGGTTCTCAGAAGCTGGAGTTTGTGAGGAAATGGGAACAGCATTTGCTTTTAAGGATAATGAAAGTGTTCTCAAGTTAGATTATAATGATGATTACACAGCTCTGTAAACAGAAAACTCTGGTAAACTGTTCAATTTAAAAGTGAATTTTAGGATTTGTAAATTACATTTAGTCCCGTTAGCTGGAGTAAGCTATGTTACCAGGTACCCAGTCGCTGCTTGAAACTGGAGAGTACTGAGCCCTGTGGACAGCAGCCAGACCACAAACCAAGATGGCTCCTAACCAACTGGGAGAGTAGCATATACAGCATGGGTACACTGCACAAAGGACATCCCATCCTGGGTGGATGGGTTGGGTTAGTGCAGGGTTTTGTAATGGTACACAGAATAGTGTGTGATTTCAGACTTAGGAATTGCTTACTTTGGGACTTTCGATGTAATGTGTTTAGAAATCCATTGTCCACAGGAGGTCTGAGATGAGAATGCCCATCGTGGCTGCTTTGCCTGTTCTCAGACTTCAGTCCTTCTGTGGCTTCCCTGTGGAAGGTGGGGAGAAGCTGGAGGAGAGGCTAGCCTGGAAGGTGAAGTGTGTGTGTAGAGTGGGGCCAGTGACCCTGTCAAGTCCCTGCCTCCCACCTAGAAGGGAGTCTTCAGAGGCCTGATTTCACAGATGCTCAGGACAGTGGGACTGCCTGGGAAAAGACCCATCCCCTGAGAGATGACAACGGGCTCCTGTCCATACCCACCCCACCATGCTGTCTACTTCAGGCTAAGAGGCCCTGGATCAAGGTTACTTCCTGGGTGCCTTGTTTCTCATGGAAGCTGCTACAGACCACATGCCCAGCACTTGCTTAGCCAGGTCCTTAGCTCATAGCCCCTCCTCCCAGACACTCTTGTGTTAGACATTGGGGACCCCATACATCCCATCGTTTGCACAGGAAAGGCATTGCCGGGGGTGAGATAGGCGCCTGCAAATGTTTCTACTCCCAGGTGTCAAAAGCACTTTCACATCCGTCTCTCTAATGCCAGCCTAGGCTTATTAATTTCATTATGTCACCGCCTGAGTGATCTGGTAGGAGGTTTGAGGAAGACTAGAAACACCCATTCACATGTGGTACATTCTTGAAGAGTGATTTAGAAGTCAGGTAATCTCACTGGATTTTGTTACGTGATTGATTTATGGTAGCAAATGACAGTTGATTGAAACGTTTACACAATGTTTTCCTGGGGCACCTGGGAAGACAGTGATGTTCTTTCTCTGTGTGTGTCTGGCACCCATGTTTCTGCCCTATTCCCTGAGTACATTGCTCCCTTAGGGCCATCCCTGCCCTGCTTGACCCAGTAGGTACCAGGGCAGGGCTCCCTGGCTACTGCTCATCCATCCTGTTCCAAGATGTCACTGAAGCAAGTCAGTTGGCCTCCTGTATCTTTTCAGCAGCCTTTTGTGGCCACTCTTGTTTTTCTGAGGTGCACACCAGGCTGAGGGGTAGAGCAGGCCTGCTGTCTGACTTACCTATGTGTCCTTCCTGCAGAGTTAGGGAGGCTCCTGGCTGGGTATCAGCTCTCAGTGCTGTGCCCACATCAGTGTGCCTCATAGAGGCATGCGAAGGGAAGGGACCTTCCAGAAAACATGGAATGTCCAAGGGCCAAGCTAAGCACTCAATCTAGTAGGAAAGCACCTTGTTTTTCTGCCACCTACAGACCCATCTCATCTTGGCCTGTTTGCATCAAGTGGGAAGCTGTACTCAGAAAACATGCCTTCCTCTTTCTACGGAAAGAGGATATTGACGGCACCTCTTCCCCATACTGAATGAAGGGAGTTCTTGCAGTAATTCTGGGTTGACAAGATTAATCCCTGTGCAGGCAAAGTGCTGACTTGCCTACCTCCGTGCCTGCTTACCCTGTTTTGAATGTGAGAGCTTGGATTGGTTTGGGTGGTCTACTTATAAGTGTGTCCAATATTTTTTAAATACCTCTGCCTTTTTTAGTGCTTCCTGATGATACCCCAGTCCTGGCCTGTCGTCTGGATGCCAGGCTCACATTTCCACCTGGTGGGTCTACACCCTGGACCCAGTGCTCACACTTGAGTATCTCTAGCCAGACTACACCCTGAACATCCCTTACTCTTTACCCCAGGCTATTGGGGTAGTCCTTTTGGCCCTTGTCCCGTGTCCTAAGACCTGTGGTCTGTCTATTCATAGTCCTGCTGTGACCTCACTTGCTCCCGTGTCCTTCAGCTCTTTGGGGTTGTTCCCAGCCTCACCCAGCTGCCCCTGCTCTCTCCTCTTCAGCCCTGCCCATCCCTCTGCATGACTCCCTAGCATTCCAGGCCACCTTCAGAGAGCTTCCTCTAGGGCATCTCAAGATGCTCTGTCCCCTCCCCATAGCACTGACCTGTAGGGCCGAGTCTCAATCTGCTACCATCCCATTGCACCCCGTTCTGTCACCAGTGAGACTGTTACCTGGATGTCTCTGCAGGGGCCCTAGGGAAGCCCTGGACATTGCGTCAGAGCCTCTGCTTGTCAGAATGGAGGCTCTTGTGGAGCAACCCCAGAACCAATGCTTACCAATGTGCTTTTGTTAAAGACAGCTCACTGACTTGACATGGGCTTCACCTAACTTTTTTGAGGGTGTTTACAGTGGGATGATCTGCACATGTACACAACATGATGTGATCTCAGCCGTGCAAGTTAACACATCCAGGGCTTTACAAGGCCACCCCATTGTATGCATATACAAGGTCAGAATGCTTAAGATACAGGCCAGATGCCACTATCACCACACCTGCATTGGATCCCTAGAACTTGGCCATCCTGTAAGGACAGTCTAGCTAGTGTCTTCCTATTTCCACCTTCCACCCCTCTTAGGAGTAAGATCTCTGGCATGCCAGGCTGTCAGAACATGAGTCAGGGCAAGCCCATCTCCATAACCATGAGGAACCTCCATTAAAAACCAGCTGGAGAGCTTGGCACCTTCTGCAGTGCATCAGCACCATTTTGCACAGGTGGCAGACCTGTGCATATTGAGGGGAGGGGGCCTTTCAGTTGAGGGTTTTCCTCAGTTTACAAATCGGCCAGCAGCTCAATCCATTGGTCCTTCTGAGAATTTCCTTCTGGGCCTTCCCAGTCCAATTTTGGCCTCTCGTGGCGTGGCACTGGGTATGTGCCTCTGTGTCTGTCCTCTTCCCGCTGCTAGACGGCATCTGGGGAGGGTGTTGCTCAATGACTGGCAGCAGGCACTGGCCTCCTGCACACCCTCACCTCTGCACATTGAGTTGACACACCTGCAACTTGACCTAGTTTCTCTGTTCCTGACACACGGAAGCACAGCATGAACACCTGCCTCTGTCCCCAGGCCAGGTTACCATGACCCTTAGCATCATTTCCTGTGCCCCTCAGATGGTACTAGGTCTCTATCATATGGGTATGGCACTTGCCTTGAGTCATCACAGGTCCTTGATGATGATGCATTCCTAAACTGTAGGGTGTGGAGGAACCTATATTCCAGTCAGATGACTTTGTTTTCTCTGCATTACAGATGATCTCTAAGCCCAGTGAACCACCCCGGCAGCCCGAGAGCCACCCTGAGGAGACAGAGGAGGAGCTCCGAGAGCACCAGGCCCTGCTCGATGAGCCCTATCTAGACCGACTCCCAGCACAGAAGGAGCCCTCGCTGACCGGTGTGCAGGTGAAACAGGAGCCCATTGAAAGTGAGGAGGAGGAGGTGGAGCCCACTCGGGAGGCAGAGCCTGGCCAGCGTCCGCCCACTGAGCAGGAGCTGCTCTTCAGACAGGTGTGAATGGGGATGGCAGGCAGCTCCCTCCTGTTGCATCCAGGGCAGTGTGCTCTGTAGACCACAGGCCCTCAGCATCCTGGCCTCAGCCATCTTCCTGCCTGTGTGGGAGGTGGGATGTTTGTTGTGCTCTCTTGTGTGCATGCAGACTGAACGCCTGCCTTCTGAGAGTTTTTGTGTATCTGCCCTCCCGAACATACGGCCCACACCTTTCCCTCAAGTCTGCTGGCTAGAGATTTCCACAGAACACAAGTGTCAGTGGAATTCAGTTTAACCGCCAAAGCTGAAGAAAAGGAGATGGAGGTCTTAATCAGGAAGGTAGTTGGGGGTCTGATCAAATGCTGCGACCTTGGACTCAAGTTGCCACATTCTAGTGACCATCCTTCAGAAGAGCCAGTGATAGGCTAGCATGACATGACAGTAACCAGACTTCCAGAGACTGATGAAGTTCAGTGAGTAATTTCCAGTGAGAGATAAAACTGGCATGTGTCCAAAGAAAGACAGCTAGATTAGAAGCCAGGAGGCTGCTTCTGCCTCTGAAGTATCAAGTGAACCAGGGAACCCGAGAAATGGGCTCCAGGTGTGTCTCAAGCTGTGGTGTCAGTGCCTGGGTATCTGGGGCGTAGCTCACCCGTACGCCCCTCCCTGCTTGCTAGTAGACTCTGGGATTCTCCCAGCCAAGCCCCTTCTCAGCCCTGCAAGGGCCAGGTGTCGCCGATGCTGCGGCCCATCCTCAGCACTTGGGAAAACCAGGGCAGCAAGGTGCACAAGCAAGCACCTGCTGGCTTTCATTCTCATGAAGGGCTAAAGGTGGTCCCTGGAGCACCTGACAGCAGCCACAGCACACACATGGCTTAGATTCTCCAGAGTGTCTTTACTGGGAGAAGGCCCTGCAGTCCGTTTCCAGAAGCCAGCTGGCTCTGTGGTGCTTTCCTGTCTCTGGCAGAGGTGGCCCATTCGATCCTGGAGACACTAGCATGCCTCACACTGACCGCTGCTCTTTAAAGTCCAGTGGCATTAACTGAGAGTAGCCAAGTCCGAGACTCTTACAGCCAAGCACTCAGGACAGTAAGTGGCCAGAACTGCCCACTGCCCCAGGTTGCTGGGCCCACAGGGACGTCCTTCTCATGTCCGGAGTGGGCCCTCAGAGTTTTGTGCAGAAGTCAGCCCCTATGTGCTCGCGTTAAAGTCCAGCCTGCCATCACCATTCAGGTGTACGTCACACAGTATTTCAGTAGCTACTCTCAGGGCCAGCATCCATCTCATAGGCCCCATAGTGATCCATATTTACTTTAGAAGAAGGCTTTGGAACATGCCAAGCATGACACAGTTATTATAGACAGCCGAGCTCCTCAGTGGAGACCTCAGGTACAGAGAGCAACTTGTGGAAAGGTACAGAGGAGTCACTTGCCCCATGGTCTGATGCTATCTGGGGATCTGTGGGCTTTCCACTTCCACATGCACAATCCTGATCCTCCCGCAAGAGGCACTGTTCCTCCATGAGGAGTCCTCCATTTCTGCTGCTCCCCTCCTCACTCTTGTCTGCCTGCTGCCTAAGGGCAGGAGGATGATGGCACCTGGGTGAAGCTCCCCTCCTCTGTTCACAGCTCAAGGCTGGGCCCTGCTAATCAGGAGCCAGGTTTTTCCAAGGCCACAAGATTTATCCATCAGGTAGAACTTGGGGTAGGGTCTGCAGGGAGGTGGAGAAGCTAGAACTTGGGGTAGGGTCTGCAGAGAGGTGGAGAAGCTTCCTCCTGAAGGCAGCCTGTGGCATAGGATGGCATGGTTTCCTTCTTCAGCTATGTCTGGGGGCCTAGGGAGTGGCTTCCTCTGACAACTACAGAAGGTGCGGCCTCTGGGCAGGCCAACCTTGGAGACCTCCTCCTTGCCTCAGTCTGCCTAGCCTGTTCACTTCCCTTGGGAACATGTACCTTAGCCAGTTCCTAGGTCCCATATCCCTCAGGGTGGTTCAGCTCCTGACTGGTGACCCTATATGCTGGCCAGGTTCTACCTCCTGCACAGTGTACCCAGGCCAACCCAATCCTCTCCCAGGCACCTGAGCCCCGAGCATGTCCCTTTATCTCTCCTCAGTTCTGCCCTCTAGCCTGAGGCTGCTGGAGTGGTCAGAGGCCAGGGCAGAAACATACAGAAGGACGACATGGTGCTGACCCTTCTTGGCTGCTCTTAGCTCTCTCCTAAGCTTGGCACAGATTAGTCACTGTCACTTCCAGGGGAACCTGTGGAGCAGCGGCAGTCAGTCCTCACTGTCCTGTTTTCAGTCTGGCCAGAGTGACCCTCCCAGTGGAGACCCTGACCCTGTCCAGCACCCAGTCCCAGGCCCTCCACCACTGCTCAGTACCTCCTCAGTACTCTCCCGGCCCCACCTCGGCTGTGCCTCCCTGAAGGCCTCGAGGATGGCAGATCCTCTGGGGGGTGGGGTGCTGTGCCCTCTTCACTCTGATCCTATCCTGAGCACAGCTGTCTTTGAGGGAAGGCGTGCATCTACCTAGCTCTCCCAGAGTGGAGGGGCCCTTCCTCTCGGTGGTCCATAGGGCTGGTAAGTAGTGTGTGTCAAGGGCTGGTGGGAATGGGTGTTCCTTCCACTAATAGCTGTCCTCCCTGCCCTATAGCAAGCTCTCCTGCTGGAGCAACAACGGATCCACCAGCTAAGGAACTACCAGGCATCCATGGAGGCCGCTGGCATTCCTGTGTCGTTTGGCAGCCACAGACCTCTGTCCCGGGCACAGTCCTCCCCAGCCTCCGCTACCTTCCCCATGTCAGTCCAGGAGCCCCCCACCAAGCCAAGGTTCACCACAGGTAACTCACAGCTTCTTGGCCATGGAGCAGGGCTGTAGACTTCCTGATGAGAGGTTAGGGGAGCCAGTCTATAACTGAGCCCTAGACAGAGCCCAGGCCACATTGTTTAAAGGCCGAGGCAGCAGCCACCCATCATCATGCCAGGCCTGAGAGCCATACTTGGCCATAGGGGCCCACCATAGTGCTGCTGTTCTGAGGCTTAGGACAAGCTCAGAAAGCCCTTGTTCTCTACAGAGAGAGTCCTACCTGTGTACTGGCAAGGCATTGCATTGTTGTGGTTATTGTGGGCAGGAATAGTGACCTTGATCTTTTCTGTTTTATCCCCTCCCTAAACCAAGCCTACAATAGCAACATTGCCCAGGGCTGCCGTGATGCCCTTGTATGGTGGTTGCACTGGGTAGCTGAAAGCTTTCCTTAGCCTGGCATTGACCGCTCTTCCCTTCTGGCATTGCACCCGTGAGTCGAAAGTCTCCTGGTGCACCTTTGCTTATATCTGAAAGCTGCCAGAGGTCTGGAGTGAGCTCAGCAGAGGAGTTGCCTAAAGACAGGGACAGACTACAGACTGCATGCCCTGATGGCTATACCACCTAGCACGTGGAGGAGGGATGCTTCCAAAATTTCCCTGTTGGGATAAGCCTGGACCTGGGGTGACTTTTCATGGTGATATTGTTGGTTTTTATTAATTTTTAGTGGAATATGGAGGAAAGATTATGTAAATCCAGAATGGTTTCATCTCACAATTCTCATAAAATGTCTTGTTTCCTTGCACACTGTAAAGGTGGCCAAGTTCTTTTCAGGTCTCAAAAGGAAACATCCTACTTAAAGACAAGTTTCAGTAGTAATTTTCTAGAAACTAAAACTATCTAGAAATTAAAATTGCAGTTCACAAAATCCACCAAGTGGCCTCTCCATGAACCCTTTGCTGAAATCACTGTGTCCTTAAAGGACTGCAGGTCAGATAAGGGAAATCCTGTCATGATGCCTTGGTGACAGCTTGCATGTGAACAGTGTGCAGTGCCCCTCTGTAGCTGATCAGAAAAGCTCTTCCTGTCACTGGGCCCTGTGGGGCCAGTTGCTGCTGGCTCATTCCTGTGGTCAGCAGCTTCCTGAGCTGTGTTCATGTACCTGCTCATTTCACATAGGCGTGTTTGCATATGTGCTCACACATGAGGCCCAGCCCCAATTGTATTCACATGTGTCAATCTTCAGTAGACCTGTGTTAAGATGTCTGTGTGTACCACCCCTCTCCCATGACCAGCTGCTTTTGAAGTATCTATCAGTGAGCCAAGAAGCTCTTGCTGGCCTGGACCATATAGTTAGTACCTTGGACAGCTCCCACCCACCAGCCCTGCTTAATTCAGAGCTTGTTCCCCTGATCAGATAGACCTGGGCCTTGAAGGGCCAGCACCTCTCACTCCTACAAGTCATTACAGCCCCAAAGCTACCCAGACCTCAGTGCTGCATGGTCTGACCTTCTCATCTTTGTCTCCATTACTTGGTCCAATGGTGCAGTCTTAGTCTTCCTGTGCTGGAGTGTTGGATGGTGCTGGGAACCTTGCTCTGCTCTTATCCAGGTCCTCTGGGCTTAGCTGGGAAAGAGGGTGGGTGAACTTAAACTGGAGATGAATACATTCTCTCTTGAGTGTTCTGTCCCAGGGCTGCCTTCTGGTGGTGACTGGCTCAACGCTGGTACTATTCTGACCTCAGTCCTGCCCTGCTGCAGGCCTTGTGTACGACACGCTGATGCTGAAACACCAGTGCGCCTGCGGGAATACCAACAGCCATCCTGAGCATGCTGGGAGGATCCAGAGCATCTGGTCCCGCCTGCAGGAGACTGGCCTCCGTGGCAAGTGTGAGGTATATGGGGTGCAGAGGGTGCCCTGCTGCCTTGATTACTCCTGGTTGTGACCACCAACCTCCATTTGTGGTGTCTGCCAGTCTGAGTTTTCATATGGTAATGGGGAGGGTCCAAGGAAACACTACCCAGCATTTTCCCATCGTCACCCTCACTGTGCCCATTGCGGCAAGCCTTCTGAGAAGCCCGTCTTGGTACCTCTTCTGTGCTGTGATAGAATACCCGAGGCTTGTACTTCATAAAACAAAAAGGGTTGTCTGTTTGCCTCACAGTTGTGGTGACTGGAGAGTCTAAACCAAGGTAACAGCATGTGCTGAGACTACCCTTATGTGCCCCAGCATGGCAGAAAAGCAGAAGGGAGACTGCTGCGTGGGCTTGCCTCTCTCTGTGACAGCCTGCTCATATGGGGACCGATTCAGTCACACAGACCTCAGCCTTATTCTTGTGGTGGAGCTCCTGTTAGCCACAATGGGGACTGGAGCAAAGCTTCCTTCCCATGAGCCTTTGGGACACACCACCTCCCTTCATGGCAGAGTCTTCCACTGCTTTCCTAAAACTAGCATCTTCCCTGCGGAGGCTGTGGACCTGTCCTGTGGCCCTCAGACCCGCATGTCTGGGCTTATGAATCTTGTCCTTGCTCACTCCCATGGCTGTCCTTGCCTTCCTCCCTGTCACTTCCCAGGATGCTCCCCAGAAGCTGTGTGGGGAGGTCTTGGTGGTGTGTCTCTGGATACTGGTCTTCGGTTTCCCTGGCTACCGTGATTGTTCTCAGACGGAAAGGCTGGTCCACCTGCTAGTGGGAACGAGTGTGTGGCCCACACCAGTCCACAGCAGAGCTGGGCTCAGGCAGAAGGCTCAACAAGATTGAGTTGAACTTCTGGTTCTCCACAGGTGGTCCAGCAAGTGTGCAGTTCCTGTGCAGTCAGGGGTTCTGAGCCCTGAGGAAGAGGGACTGGCCTGTGTGGTGCAGGCACAGAGACAAGGGCTCAGTACCCAGGAGCTGGTGGCCTTGGGCAGGCTTCTTTGCCCCATCTGGGCAGTAGGGCTGGCAGCACCCGCCTTCCAGGATTACCGGTAACCTTCAGTGCCTGCCAGGAGAGCCTGCTGTGTCCTCTTCCCAACTAGAGAAACTTTCCCAGTCTATTCCTCAAGTCAGCCTGAACATTGGTACAGGCTAGGGCTCAAGTTTCCCATCAGGGACTGGCAAGCACCTCCTGGAGCAGTGAGGTTTCCATTTCTGCTCTGTAAGCCTACCTGCCCCTCCCTTACATACTGGCGCATTCAGAGTTGAGGTCAGCTAAGAGCTCACATGACCCCGGCATGCTTTACTTACTTTCATTATACAGTGTGTTTGGGGGTGTCCAACATCAGGCCACACCCTCTCCTCAAGGCCGTCTGGGTAGGCAGTAATACACTGTGAGAGGTAAGGCCTCAGGCACCTGCTTCAGAAATATGGCCAGGATGCTACACCACTAGGGGGCAGCATTGTCCAGCATGCGCAAGCCTTGAGGAAAATCCTCTTTCCTCGAACTCTGGTCCAGCGGCCCCCCCATCCAGATGCTGCCCAGGGGCACCCTTCTGTTGCCAGCATTCATGAATGCTGCTCCCTTGGCCCCTCCTGGGAGAGTCTACTCAGACAGGGCTCTGAGGCAGAATCGCAGCCAAGAAAGCACATGGAGCCAGGTAGGGGTGAGAGTGCAAACGCTCCAGGACAGCAGGGCGACCCCTTACCTTCCATTTTGCCCATGTGAAGGCAGGGGTAAGCACTGGCCATGTCTGAGCCAGGGGCAGAGGTGAGGTGAGAGAGGATCAGAGCAGAGGTGGTAAGAGCCTGGGGAGAGGCAGGCTGGGACAGGAGGGGACTTCGCACCAGTGACGGCAAGAGAAGCACCAACAGGTTCCCTGGATGAACGCTCCCTAATCACAAGTCTGAAAAGCTTACCATGGCTGCCCCTCGTGGTGTCCAGAAGAGTATATGTTGACCCCAGGCTCCCAGGGTGATCTGGCTGGCAGCCTGGGTCCTGGGACGTCATCTTTGGAGTCGATGCCTGACAGAGAAATCAAACAATTGTGCTGCACTGTCCTCCAGGCTCCCAACTACCACACTGAGACTAGAGCCTGGTCTGCACCTCAGGGTGAGGACCTTGTGGGTGGGCTCCTGCCCTTGCATTGCTCCTTGGAGCTCAGCACACCCGTGAGGACCGTGAACTAAGATGGGAAGTCCTCTCTTCAGGCCCCACGTCCTCTACTGGGAGGCCATCCTGCAGGACTAGGACCACACCATGTTGGCCCAGCTACTGAGCACACGCTCAGACAGACATGTCTAGGGAGCAGCCGTTCACACAGGACCCTTAGAAGTCTCTAGAGAATTTCTGAGATCCGGAAGCCAGGTTGGGTCTCTGGCCCACCATTCCTCAGCGGAGTCTGCATCAAGACCGAGTTCTCTTCGTCTTCCAGGATGCGGTGGGCATGGTACAGGAAGGAGAAGATAGGCCAGTGAGGGCTCAGGGTCCATGACACAGAGCCCAGGTCCCCCTGGCAGGGACATCTGCTTCACATCCGTGGGCTACTGTGCAGAACACTGAAAGGAGAGACAGAAGACAGGGATGGGAGAGTGTCTCCAAGTGTCCTGTACAGCTTGCAAAGTGGGTCCTGTGTCTTTCCTCCTCTCTCTCGTGTTGATAAGGGTTCGTTCTAACACTTGTTTTAGAAGTTCTTCCTCTGGTCTAATTGAAAATCGTTATGGTTGTACTTCAAGCCCTCATCTACAGATCCGGCCCTAGGTGTAGAGGGGAACATGGCCTTGTCCTTCCCTCATAGTCCCTGACGTAACCTAGGTCTTTCTGCCATCTTGTGCCAGATGCCTTCCAGCTTCCCAAAGCACAGCCTTGCCCACTCGCTTTCTGTACAGATAGGCTCTGTGTTGGCTGCCCTGTGTCCTCCTGCAGTGTTGAGATGTGAGAGCAGGTGACAGCAGTGTGTGCATCCCTCCCACCTTGCCTAAGAAGGAATGATCCAGGTTGTAGGTGGGATGGTAGCTTGCTTTCCATGGTTAGAAGGCTCTACCTTTTCTTCTCGATCAAAGGGCTTAATAGAGAAGAGCTGGCTTAAGGAACTCATGGCAGACATGGCCTCCACAGGAAGTCCCAGAACACCAGGGCACCTGCCACTGCCATCCCTACTGAGCTCTGCTGAGTCAGCCCTTTCCTTCTCTGTTAGACAAGTGGACAAGCGGTCAAGAGACCAGATCCCTGCAACAGCCTCCTAAGTGATGGGGACCCCTAGGAAATCATTTCCCTATAAAATACTGACTTTGTCTTGTGTCATAAACCACTGTCGTCCTAGGTGAGGTGCATAACTCAGCTGAAGAGTGGGCACTTTTATGCTGATTTCTAGATACCTGAAACTGGCTCAGGAGTTACTTAATGAAGTTTCAAACTTCAGACAGACAAGAGATTCAGTTACCTCCCGAAGCAAGCACAGACCCCTGTATACCATACAGGGAGGCTGCTGTGAACTGGTGTTGAGAGTACATAGGAGCAGCCCAGAAGGCAGCTCATCCACCTCTGACAGTTCCTGCTGTTTTAGGCCCAGATCCTGGCAGTCAGAAAGCAAAGTAATTTGTTGGCTCATCATTTTTGTGAGAGTGAAGGGTAAAACGTTGAAGGCTAGAATTATCTTTCTAAATGTTTTTCAAAGGTGTGATTAAAATGCAAGCTTTCTAAAATATCTTAAAATATTTTAGAGAACTGTGATAGGTGATGTTTGGTTTTCATCTGTAACAACCCGGTAACCGTGTGCCTGTTATCATCGAGCTGTTTCCTTTGGGGCAAAGGCATTGTCTAAGTGGAGATGGCAGCCATTACAGAGATGTCCTCTCACCTTGTGTCCCAACAGTGCATCCGTGGACGGAAGGCCACACTAGAGGAACTGCAGACGGTGCACTCGGAGGCCCACACACTACTCTATGGCACAAACCCGCTCAACAGGCAGAAACTGGACAGTAAGAAACTTCTAGGTACTCGAGTCCTTCCTTACATCCCTACCAGGTTTGATCTCCATGAGATGTTTCCAACCCACGGCCCCTATGGCCTCCAGTCCCAGGCTTTGTGCTCCCGTTAAGGAAAACCACAGGTGCAAAGGAACCTAGAACCACAATCTGGGTGCTGGGGTGGATTGGGAATGCTTGAGGCCACAGGTGCCCAGCCCTTGCCCTACTCCTAGGACATTTAAAGAAGAGTAAATCTGAGACAAGGCCTGGAGAGTCCCAGACCTGGCCATGTAATCATCATGGGCTGCAAACTGGGAAGCTGTCTTGACCCTGCTAGGCAGACGCCCCCTCCCCCGTGTGGCCAGTACTGGCTAGCGGAGGCTTCTTCTGCCTCACCACTAGGATCTCCATTCAGAACAGGTGGGCTTTCGGCAAACTCCGTGGGGCCCTGTGTGATTCCTGAGTGCACTCTGCAGAGCCAGCCTACCTGGCTCACCCTCACAGACCCCCAACAGCTCAGATACCAGGTCTGCAGACAGTGGGGCCAGAACCAGGGCTGATGGCCCCACAGCAGGGGTCCCTGAGCTGGGCACCAAGCTCATCTCCAGCTCAGCCTTCCCATCACCTTCATCCTCAAGCAGAAGTCAGGAGACCCCTCTTCAAGAGCTTAGGCAGTCCAAAGGACACTAGCAGGGGAGTTCTCTGCTCCCTATCCCCCCATTTTAGACTCCCTCTTCTGAGCCACTGCCAGTCCTAAGCTGCTGTCATGGACGCCACACTTGGTCAGGAACAGATAGCAGGGGGATGAGGTTTCCCTGAACGGTGCCTGTTGGGCAGCTAGAGACTGAGACTGGGGAAGGAGCCAGGGGACCAAAGCTGTACTGAGTGATCTTGAGGAGGGAGATGCTGTGATCGAGCACAGCAGCAAAGAAGGAAGTGCAGGATGCTGGGAGGATGTGGACGTTCAAAAGGAGCCCATCCCCTGGGCTGGAGGACAGACAGGAGATCTCCCACAAGGGCAGCAAAAGGAGAGGACCGGGGTCTGCTGTGGCGCAGGTCCTGTCAGAGGTGTCAAGGAGGTGGCGAGGGCAGGGGTGGGGCTGATGTTAGGACTGCAGGGTGCCTCTTGCCAGCTTACCAGCCATCGTAAGACCATAGCATGCAGCACCAGAGCAGTCAAAAGAGCCAGCAGCAGGACAAGATGAGGTGCTGCAAGGCCTTGGAGGGACCTGGTATGAGCGCGAGCTGTTCTCCTCTTGTCTTCACCCAGCCGAGCTACTGGGCAGACAGGAGGGGGAGCAGAACAGCGGAGACCTCTACAGCCCCAGAGTCTGATCCCTCATGCGTTCTTCCTCAGCCACTGGAGGACACACTCTGCTGGCCTGAATGAGACTAAGCAGGAATCTGCCAAGCAGGCAGAAGGCCCATCCCAGAGGCAACCCCTCATAGTAGGGTTCGGAGGACAGCCTGGGGTGATGTGACCAAAGTGCCACATGCTGTTGACTTAGGCTATAAGCAGGGCCCACCCCCCAAGTTTTACTCACTCCACCTCTTGGTGCCTAGGATGCTCTCAACCAGGTGAGGCAGCGTGTTGATCCCAGATTGAAACAGGGCCTTTGCCCATCTCCTGTGCTACTTCAACAGCCAGTGGGAGTTGAAGAACAGGTTCTGTTTCCCAAGAGCTGGATGGGGTTGGCTAGGAAAACACTCTCCTGACACATTGTGCCGCAACCTGCCAAGATTACCAACAAGAGAATTTTCCAGGTTCTTAAGCTAGTTTCAAACCAGGCTCAAGACAGGTTATCAGAACAGAAGTATGTAGCTAGACAGTGTCTGTCCTGTGGAGTAAGGAAAGTGCCCTTGGAAGGCTGGTCCTCAGCTCACGGCCAGCAGTGGGCTCACTTTGAGTGCTTAGACATTTGAGTGCTTACACATTTGTTTGAGAGCATACACATCCCTGTTCCCAGCAGCGGTGCCAGTGACTATGGTGTCACACACTGTCGTTACGTGCAGGTGGTGCCCATCTGAGACGCTCGCTCAGTGACCTTTTCCTTCCCACTAGGCTCTGCACTTTTACAGCGAAGGGGCAGTTCCTAGTCCATCGCCTCCTCACCATGCCGGACCGTGTTTCAGTTTCTGCTTTGTCCTAACCAGAAAACTTTAAAAGTCCCTAAGTTCTTCAGACATAGTAATAGTTAGCAGCCATCCCAAGTTCTGTTAATGTATCTGTAATTAGATGCTTAAACAGTACTGTGGTTTTTCTTTTCTCTTTAAATCCAGTCTACAAATGTCTATGCCTTGTGCAAAAGCCCTCTGTAGTTCTTCATTAATGTGAAATTCCACATGGACAAGCTTGACTGAAGCGGCTGGGGTCATTGTGGTCTAGTCACCATCCCAGGGAATAGGGTGACATGTGGCACCTGTGCTGGAAGGAGAGAGCCTGGCCAGGGGTGGTTGTGGAGCAGGACAGGCCTGTAGAGCCCCCGGCAAGGGAGCTGTTGCTGGCAGGCCTCTGGAAGGCTGGCTCCAACAGCAAGGTAGGATTGTAGAGGCCAAGCCGGTGGTCTTTCCCTCCCCACCCCCTTCCCGAAACACCAGCCAGAAGTCTGCTGAGTAGACCAGAGGAGGTGGTTTAAGGTCCAGACCAGGCTTCGGGAAGATTTTGCAGCCTGGTTCAGATGATTGACCCCAATCCATGGACACCAGAGCTAGGCTACGGCCTAGGCTGAGGGTGGAGGATACTGTAGAGAATGGTCTCTTGGGGACAGCTGGTGAGGGGGACACTTAAGACTCTGGAGTCTGTTACCAAAGCATTTCCTTGTCAAGAGCATGGCCCTGCCACCCACTCAATGGTGTGTTTTCTTGGTTAGTATCTGAGGAAGTTCCTTTTTCCTTTGTTGCTGCCATGAAAATAGTCCAATGACAGACAGCTTTCATGTAGATAGTGTTGATGATCATTTCAAAGGGAAATCTCATAGCCCTGGCCACCACGACCTGTGGGAACAAACTCTTGATGTCATACCACTGCTGTTCCTGTGTTGGAATAGGTAGTGATAGGGAAAGAGCTACTCCAGCATCACCCCAGCCCCACTGCTTCCTTGGGGCCATGGCAGTGCCCTTGTAACAGGCCAGGTGCTCTGTGCTATGGCTTCAGTGTGTGGAGCAGACCCATGACTGCTGTGGAAGAGCAGGCAATAAGCAGGCTGATGAGGCTTCTACCTACACTTTCCTCCTTAGCCTATTCCAAGGCCCTGCTCACCCCCCCCCCCCGCTCCCTATGTGCTCAGAAGGATGGACTTGGGGCTAGAGAGATGGCTCAGCGGTTAAGAACACTGGCTGTTCTTGCAGAGGACCTGGGGTCAAATCCCAGCACCCATATCGCAGCTAACAACTGTCTGTTAACTCCAGTTCCTGGGGATCCAACAGTCTCTTCTGTCCTCCACGGACATTGCACTACATGAAGGCAATACACACATACACATGATAATAAATAAAAATAATTTTTTTTAGAAGGATGGACCTACTGACCAGCTTTTATCCCTATAAAGATCCCTTTCTGTAAGGCCACATGTGTGCAAAGTTTAAAGTGTGTGTACCTGCTGCATACCAATCAGCTGAAGACAATGTGCATTTAGTACTGCTGTTCTGCCTTCCATATTTGTATATGCAAATAAGAACCAAGCCCTGGACCTCTCAGACCGGGTGCTTGGCCAGTTGAGACAGGAGAAGGGCAGGGTGGTCTCGAGCTGGTCTTTGGGTATTGACCTTCCAGAAACTGCAGAGTTGGGGATCACTGCGTGCTGTTGGCACAGTGAGTGCAGCCTGGTCCCCGCACTGTCCACGGTCCCTCTGTGCCTCTGGTGCAGGCCAGGAGTAGGCCGGGTCACACACTCTGGACATACCAGCCAGAATGTAGACAAGGTCATCCATCCCCCAGACGTGCCAGCCACTCAGCAGCAGGGGTTCAGTGCTGCAAAGGGAACACCAGCTTGGAGCAGGCTCACTTATCTCTCAGCTTGCCTCTCCACTAAACGGGGACTGGTTTTGCCTGTCGGGGAGGGGCTCAGCCCTTGTGGTGCTGCACTGGTGTACTGCTCCAGTCTTAGAATGTGGGCAGCACTGTGATTGCACCACAGCAGAGGACATGCCTCCAGCCTCATTGAAGACCATGGGGCCTCTACAGAGTAGGGAAACTTGAAGCAGTGAACCCAGGTCAGCTCTGTCCACTAGTGTTTTGACGGGCCTGACTGGGGACATCTGTGAAGTGTATCTTGCTCTAAGCAGAGGCTTCCTGAGCCACATCCCAGGTACCATAGCATGGAATCCTCCCAGTATCCTGGAGCTACTGTCCTCCCATGTACCAAGCTCATGCCACTGGTAGGCTTTGCTGGCTGGAGTCTGTCCAGGCAGGCCCCACTCTCTCAAAGCCCAGCTGCTGCTTACATCACCAGGTGGCCAAGGACTGCCAGAGCAAGAGAGGGAGCAAGGTGCTTACGGTCAGTCAAGCTGCAGGAGGTGGAAGTGGGCTTCCCAGAGGTGGGCACAGCCCTACCTGGTCCAGATATCACACTGCCTGCGGATCCTCTGAGATCCAGCCAGTAGCAGGCATGGGGATTCCTGGAGCATGGGAAGTGCTGGGCCAGTCAGAACAAGGGGCAAAGGACCAGCAGCCAGGGGCAGCAGTGCTCTTCTGGGAGCCAATGCAACATGCATTGCCTCCCGGTCTAAGTTCTGAATGATGGGAGCCATGTCAGAGCCTGGGCTTTGCCCACCTGGAGCAAACTTGGTCATCTGCATTTGACCAACATGGTATCCCCGTCCTGGGAGCACCTTCATCACCTGGAGAGGGCAAGCATGAGTACTGTGGAGCAGGGTGGTTCTGTCCCATGAGTGAGGGGCTGCCCTGTCTTTTCCTTACTCTGAATGTCTTTGGTGTCCAGAAGGCTCTCTGGAGGCTTCAGTTTGTAGCCTCTTTCCTTCATCCCTGCTGGAGATGTCTGCAGCAGCTACACAGCCTGGAGGCATATTAGGAATGGAAAATGGAACTATGGGAAACCAGGGGCAGTGTCTTGTAAGTGGGGCTGGAGTAGATGGAGCTGAGCCTGGGGCTCCCAGACCCTGCCAGTGCCTGAGCAACTGTCTCATGGCTGCTGATGCCATCAAATCTGTGCCTAGAGCTTGCAGTAGAGTCCTTGGAAGCAGGATGGTTCCGTGATGCCACAGTACCATGTCTCACAGAGCCCATGCCGCCCCATCCTCTGACCTTCTCCGTCTTCCCACAGGCTCACTGACCTCCATGTTTGTGAGGCTTCCTTGTGGTGGTGTCGGAGTAAGTATTTCTTTAATGTGTCGATAATGTCCTGTTTGTTCTTAGAGTCCCAGTGCTCATAGAAATCACTGCCTTGGTCTCCTCTAAGTGGTTAATGGCTGCCAGGTGTTTTCCATAAACAGGGTTGTGGGGCGGGCAGTGCCTTGTCGGCCTTCAAAGGAACCGAGAGCATTTTTTCACCAGACTCGGGGGCATGTTTCTTTGGGGAAGGTCATCTGACAACATGTCTGCTGCACCCTGTGTGTGGACTGCACCTCATTCCCCAGTCCCAGCAGTGCTGTGCTTGTGTCCATGCAGGTCACAGGCTTCCTGGGGTGGGCTGGGCTTGTTTGTGTCCACTTTCTAACGTGACGCTCCACACAGACTTTTCAGTGCAGCAACCAGGTCACCCATGGACCCATGACATTTGTAAGATATTCACTGGGCTGTGTCGGCCTCTCAGGTTTCTACAAGCAGGTGGTATGAGAAGCCTAGTCACTGGTGGAGCAGGCTAGGACACAGGTAGCAGTTGACTGCCCATCAAGCCATCCACCTGTATAGGGCAGGCCTTAACCTCTCCCACTCAGCCTCCCTCAAGCAGTCCTGCAGTTCTGGGATGAAACGGGACCAAGCTTCCTGGCCAGTCTGCTGACCATCACAAGCCAGTGTGGGTGGGGCCAGCAGGCAGCCAAGCGCTGTCACGGCCAACCTGTACCGTCTGTGTGTGATCACAGATCGTGGGGTGAAGCTGAGGTCTGGATTCTGTTATGGAAATGAAACAAAATTGTTTTCTTCCTGAGTCTTTACAGAAATCACTGCTTTGAAAATTATCCCGTCAGAAAGAGAATAAATGGCATTTATTCATGCCACACCAAGCCCTCTGAGAGTTATTTTATTTTGTATTGTAAATAGGCTGCAATCTCTTAATTTGGGGCAAATTTTTGGCCAGACTTGAAAAGATTTGGATTTGCACTGCCCTGCAGACAGCAGGCCTGTGCAAGGCAGAATTTATAATTTGCAAATGAAGGCTCTATGTGAGCTCAGACCTGGGGGTTGAACCCAGGCAGTCCTCTCCAGTGCTAACCCCAGATCTGAGACACAGCAAGCGTACCAGCAGGGTGCAGACATGCAGGGCACACAGTTGCTAATGGAACCTGTGGGACCCAACCCAGAAAAGGAAGCAAGAATCTTAAGCCCTTTCCCATGGGGCCTGCAGCAGGAAAGCAGGCTGACACTCTGGTTTGGTCAAGGACTCAGTTCCTTCCAGAGCCAGCTCCCTGGAGTGTCAGGAGGGCCAGTGCAGATGCTGTGGGAGAACTGAGGCCAGCATGGGATGAGGAGGCATATGCCCAAGAGCCATCCCCTGTTACCATTTAGACTGTAGCCATCCCTTCCGAGTTTAAGATTCTGCTGGCCTTAGCTCTATTAGATAGAGATTTGAAATTTTGACCTTTTTTTTTCAAACCAAATAAAAGAAACTTCTGTTTTGCTCGTCTCATTATTACGAGTTTCAAATTAATGAGGACTTCGTATCCTTGAGTTTCTCTGCTCCTGCCTCCAGCCCCACCTGGGATTGTGGTCTGGACTGTGCTGTCCTCTGCCCCTCCTGCCTGCAGCTTAAGCCTCCTGCCTCACAGCACCCACCCCAATTCACCACACCCTCGGTTACCTATTTTCCATTTCTCTGATGCTTCCTGTGTTTCCCTTTCCTCTGTCTCTCCTGTAATGCTCTTTTCTGTAGGTCCCACTCTGCATTAGCATCACCACCCTGACTAAACAGGGCCGCCCCCAGTACCATTTGAAGCCTGAGCCACAGCTGGTGAACAAAAAGCCATTGGATCAAAACACAGGAGGGTCCTGTCAGGTCTCAGAGCAGCCTAAGAGCCTGCCTTGGGGATTGTTCTAGGAGGGGCTTGACCAGGCTGCAGATCCTACCCTGTGATGGCCAGAATAGCAGTCTACAGAAAGCTCTGTGGAATTGTGAATGCCACGTATCATCCCTTCTCCAAGGTTTACCTGAGCTCCTAAAGCCAGGCTCCTTCCTCACGTTTGGAAGGAAATGAGCATTGAGTCCAGGGCCTCCTGAATGCAGCCTCTGGCCTGGGCTGCCTGGGACGCTGCTGCCCCCTAGAGGGTGGACAGCTGGTAGAGTGTGTCTCCTGGTCTGTCTGCCTTTGGTTATAATGAGCTGATTGTAATAACTCGATTCTCCAGCTGGTGTAAGTAGCCAGAGCCGGTCTGCACAGAGGTCCTTCAGTATTTACAGTGCAGGCCAGTCCCTAACCATTGGGTATCGATGCCACCAGCAGCCCTACAAGATGAACTTTTTTTGACATTTGGAAGCTATTTAGAGAACAGCAGTTTGACTGTTGAAGAGAATAGCCTATACTGAGCTCCCTCCTCAGGAATGTCTTCACCCCTAGAAGGGAATTTTAAATCATCTCTCTCGCTGAGAGTGAAGCTTCCAGGCTGCCTGCAAAGAGAGCCCTCCCTCCATACCGTGTGATCACTGCCTGTCAGGTGGCAGGATGGCTTTGTAGGCCGATGTTGGAGATGAGGAGGGGTGGTTGTAGGTCTGCCTCCTGTTCTGAACTCCTAGGGTGCTCAGAGGAGGCACATTTGAAGATCTGGCAAACCTCTGATTTAGCTAAATAGCTTGTTAGGGCACAGCCACACCACCTTTCCCAGAGCACTTAAGAAGGACCTAAGTCTCTGCATCTGGCCCAGGTTCCACATAGCCTCAGAGGACACACTGCAGGCAGCTGTTTCTATGCCCTATGCATTGCAGCCCTCCACACCCTGCCTAGGACTTCCCTGAGAGCCCAGTAGTGGGTCTCCTGCTAGCCAGACCTTAAAAATACATTCTCCTGGACTCAGCAGGTAAGGACACTTGTTTCTAAGTTTGATGACCCAATCCCTGGGACCCACATGGTAGAAGGAGAGAACTGACTTCTGCAAAGTGTCTTCTGACATCCACACCTATGCTGTTTCACAAAGACACACATATAAATAAATGTAATTAAAAATATATATATTGTTAAGTATGTTCTCCTGTGCCCAAGCCAGTCGGTGAACTGGTTAACCCTGCTTGCTGTTTGAAGTGGAAGCTAACAGGCCACCTGACCACCACCTGGGAAGGAAATGGTGGTTCTCATCACACCCCTACCCCAGTCTCATTTAATTGCTCTCAGGCC
The DNA here is from genome assembly GCF_000622305.1 of Nannospalax galili. Taxonomy (NCBI): domain Eukaryota; kingdom Metazoa; phylum Chordata; class Mammalia; order Rodentia; family Spalacidae; genus Nannospalax; species Nannospalax galili. The sequence goes on along the minus strand of NW_008334081.1, from coordinate 656,753 downwards.
AGAATAGGAGCTCTTAGTTCAACTCAGCACAGAATAGAGCCGCTGATCATACTTTTTCTTCTTCATTTTGCTGCTTATTGACATAACTCTTAGCTCCAGTTGCACTTAGAAAAGTAAGGAACTCAGTAGCTTGGCATCCCTCCTGTCAGGCCCAGGTCAGTTGAAGCAGCGAGGAGAAAGGATGCCCTAGAGGGTGGAAGCGTGATATTTCTGATACGCACTCTTGTTTTTGTGTTTGATGTTTTGGCACATCTGCGTATGGGCTGCATCTGCTCTGGTAAAGAATTGGCACGGGACTCTGACCCATGTACAGCTCAAGGGCAGAGCCTAGCATCCTGGGGCTTTGGGAGATCCAGATACAGCCCCGCAGGGTGGTGGTGACAGCGGTTGGGGATGTGGCTCACTGAGAAATGGTGTTTCCACAGGTGGACAGTGACACCATCTGGAATGAGGTACACTCGTCGGGAGCAGCCCGCCTGGCTGTGGGCTGTGTGGTGGAGCTGGTCTTCAAAGTAGCCACGGGGGAGCTGAAGGTCAGTGGTCAGTTGGAGCTCTGCAGAGTTGGGCTTGACGAGGGGACAGCCCACCACTATTTCCCTCTGATGGAGGGTGGAGGGGACTGGTACAAGGTGGCCCCTGTCCAGGATAACAGGTGGATGCTTCTATGCTGCTAAAAAAATGTAGCTTAGATTCTGAGACGGGGTTGGGAAGCCCTTTACCCCATCCTAGTTGCTGAGGAACCCAGCGAGCCTTTGTTGCTGCAATAAGAATCTGCTGGGAAATTAAAACTGAGACGTTTTCAAAGTGTTTATTCCCAAGTAACAGTAGCATCTGGCATCATGGACAGCAGCTGGATTCACACCTGCCTTGCAGCAACATGAAACTAGTGAAGAGCTGCTGGCCTCGAGCAGATCGGGGCTGACAAGGGACAGCAAGCCTCCTGTGGGCTTCGTGGATAATGGAGAACTACTCTGACCTACGCCAGTGTTGGTGCATGGCGGGTCTTGAAAATGAGTAGTGTGGGCCCTGGAGCCACAGCTAGGCTGTTCTGTGTGTCAGAGTCCCCTTGGCCTCCTTTCTGTTGTGTAGCACCCAACCACAGGGTGTTTACCATACCAGGCCGCACTTAGAAAGTTAAGACCCCATGTCGTGGCTCATTGCACCCTAGCCAGAAAATCAGGTTTTCTGAAACCTTGAATGCTGCCATCCCATCTTGTGAGAGACCCCTTCTTGTGCCAGGGTCACTGTCAGGTCAGAGGGGCAGGCGCAGCCTCTCTGCCTTACCACGGACAGCTCCTGCCTGTCTTGTTCTTGGAAATGAAAGGCCCTGTTCAGTTTTTGAGAAGTGTCTTAGATTTCCCCAAATTGGAATGCTCGTCACTTACCTCTGTCCTCCAAGGAAAACAAATGTCCGTGAAGGAAGGGAGTCTGCCTCAGTTTACAGCAAGATCACACAGAGGCATCCTGGAGCTAGCCCACTTAGGCTCAGCCCTAGAAACACTACCCTCTCTTCTTGACTCAACATGGGATGCTAAGAGTTGTGGACCTGAAGGTGGGGACTTTGTACTGTGGAAGCTTTGCCGCTTCATGGGGACATTTCAGGGGAACTCTGGCCCTCAGATGGTCACGTGTGCTCCTTGTGAGCGCTAGTGCAGTCCCACCACGCTGGGCAGCTGCACTGCCAGCACGGTTTTCCATTCATTGCACGAGGCAAATGGAGCCTGAGGATTGTTAAGAAGCCCAGGCCTGCAGCCAGGGCCAGGCACTCATCACAGTGTGCAGGACAAGAATACGGAAGCGAATTTGCAGTATGGACTCTGACAGGGCAGTATCTGCCATGTGAGTCTACCCTTCAGCCTTACCACTGCCCTGGTCCCGTCCTGAGTGGCCAACTTATCATGCCAGCAGTTGTTAGGGGTTGGCCAACCCTTTTGTGCTCAGTTTAGAGCTTGACCACACCACTCCTGTTGCTGGGGAGAGGAGGAGGCCTGGGTGACCATTACCACAGCAGCAGTTCCATCATTGTTTCTGGAGTTCTAGAAGGTGTAAGCGATGGGGAACAGCCAGGCAGCCATGTCATCTGTGCCAACTTAGAAGTGATTCTGGGTGGGAGTGGGATTGGGTGTCGTCTGAGCTTTCCACTAAGCTGCAGTCAGGACAGAGGTGGGCAGTACACCTCCTGGAGCATAATGTCAACGTCCTGGGGCATGACAGTAGCCTGTCAGCAACCTGCATGAGCACAGCTGCCTCTGTTCTCAGGACTGAGAGAGAAGCTCTCATGTAGCCCAAGTCAGCCTCAACCTGGCAGTGTAGCTGAGACTAGCGTCGAGCTCCTGTTCCCTCCTGGGGCTCCAGCCGTGCACAGCATGCACAGCTTCTTTTTATTTTATCCGTGTGTCTGCCATGAGGCTGCTGGCAAGCAGTGGGCACACCCCTTGCAGTGACTGTAGGCTTGGCCCACATCCTTTGGAAACAGAGCTAGCAGGTTTGGTGTCTGTCCTCAGACAGGGCTTTCCAGTCAGACTCCTTAGGAAAGGAGCCAGGCTTCCTACATGACTCAGCCAGCCATGTTCCATCCATGTCATGGGGTTGGGAGGCATGGGAAACCATGTCCTCCCATGGATTCTGAGTCTACTGAATGTTTGTACATACGAAACATCTCATTGTGCCCTACTGTCTGCTGTCATCTACAGAATGGCTTTGCTGTGGTTCGCCCTCCAGGACACCATGCCGAGGAGAGCACACCCATGTGAGTGGACACAGCAGGCGGACAGGGAGCGTGAGTGACAAGGTTGGGTGGGCATCTGAGGGTCCCGGGAAGAGCTGAAAGACCTTGTGCAGGGTGTGTCAGTTCCTGCCCTCATTTAGACATGCAGTTTGAGAACCACAAGGCAGATGAGGAGTGTAAGCCCCGAAGCTTGTTGGCTTCTCAGTGGGCCTAACAGAGATGGCTCTGGAGGGAGACGTGAGAAAGGCACCCGGGGCGTCAGCCAGCGAACGTGTCACCTTTGGTAGAGGACACTGGGCGTGCTCCTTCAGGTTAGCATGACTGCATTGCTGTGCAGCAGTTGGGGTCAGAAGCATGAGCCACTTCCTGTGTGACCTTTACCTGAGCTGCTGACTGTTAGGTACAGACGAGGCCACAGCAGAGTCACGTCCACAGGCCAGCATCTAGACACTCTGACCACCTGCATGTCTGAGGCCTGGGGCAAGGTGGAATGTGACTCATCCCAGATGCAGCACTGTTAATAAGATCTGCGTCAGGTACAGACCTGGGGTAGGGTCAGTAGGGCTCAGCCCCCACGCGGTGCAGCAAGGATCTTGATGGAGATCCACTGTAGTGTCGGCAGCCGGCGGGGTATGGTTTTGAGTTCCAGAGCCTGGTGCTGTGAGGGCTCCCAGCGCACACCACGTGGAGCTCAGCAGGCCAGCAGGACTTCTGAGAAAAGAGACACAGACCACAGCTTTCCAGTTCACTTCCGTAGCTTGTTCTCTTGATCCTTTGAGTACGTTGTTCTAAAGTTCCACTAACGCAGGAGTGAGTACATGTATGTAAAGTCGTCGTGTATCTGGAAATGGGCAGATAAGAATAAGCAGCCAAAGCAGGTACCTGCTGCCCGGTGGACATGGCATCCCCAAGACCTCAGTGTTCTGGGCGGGTGAAGGGCCAGTGATGCAAACAAATGACATTCATTTCTCTGAGCACGAATGGAGAGGATCTGTGTGCTTGCTCCTGCTGTGTGTTACAGGGGGAGCTTGTCTGTGCACTGGAGGGTGGGTGTCTAGTGTGTGTTTACCTGTGTGGCATATGTATGTGTGTATATACATGTACCTGTGGGTATCTGTAGTGTATTCCTGTGTGTGCATCCATGTGAGGTGTGTATATGCTTTTGTGTATCTATGGTATGTCCATGTCTCTGTATTTGTGTTGTGTATGTGTATTTGTGTGCATGTGGTATGTTTGCATATTTGTATACATGTTTGTATCCGTGGTGTGCCCCTGTCTCTAGGTCTGTATCTGTGTAGTGTATGCCTGTACTTGTATATGTATGGTATATGCATCCGTGTAGCAGAGTGCATGTGTATTTATCTGTATGTATTAGTCATGTGTTGCTGTGATAAAATACTCGACAAGAAGCAGTGGGACAGAGGGAGCAATGAGTCCCGGGACTCAGCTTGCTTTGTCTGATTCAGTCCAGGCCCCCAGCCCATGGGAATGGTACCACCTGTGTTTATTGTGGGTCTTCCCACCTTTTTTAACCTAATCAAGATAATCCCTCACAGGCATGCACAGAGACCAGTCCAGTCTAGATAGTCCTCAGATGATATTAGATCTTGACCAATAGTGTCTGTATATCTTCAGTGTGTGTGCATGTGTATATGTGTACCTCTCTGGTATGTCTGTACATGTCTGCCTGTGTATGTATCTGTGGTAAATGTATGTGTGTTTGTATATGCCTGTGTGTTGTGTGTCACAATGTGTGTAGCTCATCTGTGGTGTGTATATGATGGGTGGATCTCTTATGTGCCTGTGTGCTTATATGTCTGTGTATCAGTTGCATGTGTATTTGTAGTATGTGGCATATGTAGTCGAGTGGCTCTTAGGTAGCACATGTGCGCACACACATGTATGTGTGTGTGGTCTGTGTATATCTGGTCTGGCACATGTATGTCTGCCTGTGTGACTAGCAGTCACAGCAGCATCAGTTAAGTCTTCAGTTAGTGTATCAGGAACTAGTTGGCCGTCATCAGAGCGCTCCAGAAGACCGTGGGGCCCTGGGTGTCCCGAGTCAGTGAAAACAGGTGACCATGAGCCTTTGTTTCCCTCCCACAGGGGGTTCTGCTACTTCAACTCTGTGGCAGTTGCAGCCAAGCTTCTCCAGCAGAGGCTGAACGTGAGCAAGATCCTCATTGTAGACTGGGTGAGTGGCCTGCCTCCCCAAGGGGCCTGGGAAGAGCCATGCATGCCCACCTGTTTCCCTATTGGCAGGCCTGGAGGATGGGCCTTTACCTCCATCAACACTTGGAAACTGAACTTTCTGGAAACTCTTTTAGAGATCAGAAAAATAAAACCTACACCCCTTAGAAGTTGCCTTCAAGACTTGGGCCACCTGATTCTGCCTGTCACATCTCTGATCTGCCTAGATAGTGCCCAGAAGGCCAGTCCTCAGCACGATCTCAGGCAGTTGGAGTCCTGGAGACCATGTCCAGCTATAACTCTGGGGGGACTCCTCATTGCCTGGCTTGTACTGGCTCAGAGCCCCCACTTCTGTGTAAGGTGCCACTTCTTACAACCCCACTGCCTCAGAATGGCTAATTCTTCACTGATGGCTAAACCGAAACCTCAGAAGTCAAACACTTTTAGTCCCAGTCCCTCAGTGTCACAAGCACCAGGACAAGAAAAGAGGAGCCTAGGCGTCCTGCAGGCATCAGCCACCCTGGTCCTGACCCCAGGAAGGGGTCCCAGGACAAGCAGGCTGAGTGGGTGGCCCAGTTTTGCACACCTGTGCTTTGCGGAAAGCTGCGTGAAGTCAGTGGCTCTGACATGCTGTACACACCATGCTCTCTTTGGTACTGGTACCTCATGCTCTACTTTTTAAGGAAAAGCAGCAGGTATACCAGATGAGTATCGCTGTGATTCAACTCCTTGGTGTGAGGAAATAAATAACAAATCATAAACCAGGACACAAGTCAGCTCCTGGATCTGGAACAGGGCCTGAGTGAGGCAGGAAAGGCAGCAGTCTTCCAAGCACCTGGAGCCGTTGCCTCCCCCATCACCTCCTTACCCTCCTCACCTCCCCCGACCCTTCCTCAAAAAAGAAGCAGAAATTCAGGGAAAGAGAGAAGTACCGGGCTGTTGATGGCAGTAAAGACACGACAGTTATGTCCTAGGGACAAAAGATGACCCTTGTAGACACTGTCCCAGTCAGAGCCTTCCCAGGGCCACACCTGTAGTAGCTGCACAATGACCCACGTAGACACTGCTATGATACACTCACTGTGCACAGTGGTGACCCATGGCTCCTCAGCAGGGATCTTGGTGAGTGGGATGGTGGGCGCCTCTCACATGGCTTCACTTCCACTCCCTGCACCAAGCACCGATGACCTCTGCAGAGAACACCACAGAGCAGCAGTGGCTCTCCCTACGTCACTGTGCAAAGCAGGGCTGCCCAGCCTGCCTGTGCAGGTGACCACTTCCTGTGGTCAGTGAGAGTAGCCCCAGGCCTGGCGGAAGCTTCCCTTTACTAACCCTCTGGTGTTCATGTCAGGCATTGTGTCTAAGAAAGCAGCTGGCCATGTCAGGGTAGGGGCCTGGACTCCTCTGTAGCCAGGAGGTTCATCTACCATACACCTTGTGTGATGGGGAGCACCTCACATGTGTCTATAAGTAGCCCGCCCACAGTGATTATCCTGTTTGGGGGAGGAAATGGCTCACATACCCCAGACCTGGCAGGCACAAGAGATTGATTGGATGGTATGATTGGAAACCACAGCCTTGGCGCTGATGGAACCCCAGCCCCATCCTCTTCGCTGGAATCAGGGATGCACCCTTGTGCTCAGAGTTAAAGAGGCACTGTTGACTCTAGCTCTGGCCTCAGTATCTCTATGATGCTGTACCCTATAGCCCTTGACCACCTCTGTCAGGCTGCAAGCCTGCTAAAGGTTCCAGAGTGTTGACCACCGGGGAGGTGCTGCCCCAGGGCACAGAGGGGATAGCTGGACAGTGAGGACCATGCTCAAGACCTGGTCCTCCCTGAGCCTGCTTTCCTGGTCTCTCAGGATGTCCACCATGGGAACGGGACTCAGCAGGCCTTCTACAGTGACCCCAATGTTCTCTACATGTCCCTGCACCGCTATGACGATGGGAACTTCTTCCCAGGCAGTGGCGCACCAGATGAGGTAAATAGAGTATGTAAGACTTTGCAGGTGCTTGGGGGAGGGCAGGGCAGCTGTGGGCTGCACCTGGCTGCCACGGAAGCAGGACTTCAGCCTTGTTTCAGCCTGGAACACCCTTCCAGGTGCTGCTATACAGGACTTGGACCAGAATTTTCAAAGGTAAAATGACTATACACCATTTCTGGTCTCAGTCAGAGCCAGCGGAAGCTCCCAGTGCTGTTCCTCCAGGATGCTTACTATTCTGTGCCCTGTGACAACACCACAGCCACTATCTGCGGGGGTGCACCCTTGGGCAGCACACCCATCTCCCATCTGTCCTCTTGGTAGCTGGTGCTGCCTGGTAGGCCCAGAAACACAGAACCTGCCTTCCTCTGCAAGCAAAGGTCTGGGCAGATTGCTGTGAGCATATGATACGCAGGTCCTCAGGAATGTCTTGAGAGGGACTGAGTGGGCCCTTCCTGTGGCCCAAGCACAAAGGATAGTCCTGCAAGTTCAGGGTTTGCAGCACTGACGTCAGTGCCCAGCCCTGGAGCTGTAACAGTTCACCAGCAAGCACACAGGGAGTCCAGAGAACATGGCAATTCCTGTGGGCACCAGCACCCCAACATAACCCTACTTCTGGTACTGTGTTAGATACTCTGCTCAGAGCATCACTGACAACAGCTTATCTCCTATGGCCACAGGTGGGCACAGGTCCAGGCGTAGGTTTCAACGTCAACATGGCTTTCACAGGTGGCCTCGAACCCCCCATGGGAGACACAGAGTACTTGGCAGCCTTCAGGTGAGTACCCCACTGTCCCACCTTAGAGACTGGTCCTTCTGACCCCAGGGGCAGCCAAGTAGACGAGGAGGTCTAGAATTCATCTTCACTGCCTGCCTCCCTTCTTGTGTTAAGTATCAGGAGCCTCTTTGGGTCCCAGTAGTAGACAGCAAGGGGGAAGGTGCTGAATCAGGGAAACTGGAGATGCAAATCTCAGAGACTTCATTACCTCTGTCAGTCTTCCACAAACCCTTTGTGAGATGCCAGAGAACGGAAATGAACTGTTTGTATTTGTATAAAAGTCAAGGTGGCTGTCACCGTGCACCGTGCTGCGTGCTGCTCTGGCCCCTTAGAGCCTGGCTGCAGGGCGGTTGCTCCAACAGCAGCTGCTTTTGTCATCCATGGTTCTTCCTGCAGTGTGTGGCTGGCCTGCTCCTTTCCTGTTTTAGCATGGCAGCTTTCCCATCTACAGGGCAGCAAGAGGCTCCTGGCTGGGCCTGATGGGCCTTCAGTCTCGTGGGATGCATTCTTGCATTGAGGATCAGAGCTTTACCTCCAGAGATCGTCTCTGACTCTCTGACTACAGGGTTATGTCCTGGCCTGTGTACACATGTCTGTGTCCCTGTCTACATGACTTTGTACACGTGTATGCAACACATCTGTGGTTGTGTGTATGTATGCCTGTGTAACTGTCTCTGGGGATGTGGTGTATGTATGCAGGTGTATATGTCTCTAGTGAGTGAACCCCGTCTGTAAGTTAATGTGGACTCTGCCTTGTGTTCTGTGGCTATGCTGCATAACCCAACAGCACCTTGAGCCTCTGCTCATTCATCTTGGTGCAGGATCCTAGTCCTAGTTCCTCTGGAGAGGCAGGTGGTCCAGTGTGGTAAAGGCTGAATCAGTGAGTATGGGTCATCCAGCTACTCAGTAGCTCCTAGAAGTGACGTTTGATGAAAGCTCATTTGATGAAATCACAAAGGTCTGCTGCTCAGCCCAAGGCCTACTCTGTGCAGACAGCGATCATTCAGCCCTTAGAAGCTTCTCCATGGCTGTCACTGGCCACTTTCCTCTGATCTCTTTGGCTAGTTCCAGTGTCTCTTCATGCCTCTGCCCTGTGCTAATGTAATTTCTGACACCAGCTTCACTTACAAACTTGCCCAACACACTGGAAAACCTGTGAAAACTGAACTCGGGAACAAGGTGATGTCAGGCATTCTACTGGTACTGTGCTGCTAACCCCACTGAAACCCGGCCCTCTGCAAAGCACTGGGAAGTAAGGTGCCAATGACATGGGAGGCAAGCACTGCCCAAGGGGTGACCATCCTCTTAGTGGACACTGTTTGCAGGTCAGGGCCACGTGACAGCCCCATGGTGGCCCTGATGCAGGAGGATGAACTGTCTCGGTGATAGTGAAGGGGGTGCTCTCCATTTATACCAGTCCTTTCAGCCAGGTGACTGGGCCTGCCCTTACCCCAGGCCCTGCTCTCCACCTCCTGTATGGCCCCCACTGGGCCACGTCTTTTAGTGAACCCGAAGTTCTGTGATCCTGGGCCCAAACATTGACCCCTAATGCCCCTGCCCAGGCCCCTGCTGTGTCCACCCTCCATGGAAGTTACTCCTCTGACCTGCCTGGGAAGCCTTTAGGGTGAATCTTCCCCCTCCGTCTTCCTCCGTCTGCTCCAATGTTCTGCCCAGTGTGTAAATGATAATCCCGTGTCGAGGAGCCTTCTAAAGCTCTAGTCGCTTCTTTGAAAGGGAAAATTGTTTCAGGATTTTTTTTTTTTAAAGTAGCACTTTGAAGTTTACAATTTATGGTTCCCTGGGCATCGGCTGAGGAAAGAAAGGTCAGCGGCCCCCCTTTCTTCTTCAGGCTCCCCTTTGGGAGCCCCCTGGGACAAAGCATGCCTCAAAGGCAGCACCTTGTTCTTCAGAGCCTCGCCTGCCAGGTCATATTTTCGAGGGATCAAACCTTCGATGGAGAAAAGATAAGAAAATTGCCCCTAATGAGATCCAGAAGTGGCCGGCACTTTCTCCTCCGGCTCGGAGACTTGTAGGAGAAAAGGGACCATAATTCAAACCAGGCCAGTGCCGGGCATAGCTTTGAAGTTAGTTGGTGGAGATCCAGTGGAGCACCGTGATGTGCTGTCCTTAAACCCTCCTGTAGCTACGGTCAGTGCCAGAGCCGCTCAGCGGTGACGTAGGATCCTGTGTGGCATCAGGAAGCTTAGCAGACATTTGCATTAGAGGAACCAATGTTCTGAGTGGTGTGTTTAATCTCAGGGAGCAGCATAGAGTGGTCTCAAACCGAACAAGGGGCAGAGCACTCCGTTCCTGCCAGCCAGGTGGACCCTGAGCCCTCACTCTATTGTAAGGCTGCTGCTGCTGCTTTCTCTAAACAGCCGTTGACAGTGGTAAGACACACACAGCCACCTGTGAGTGCACACTTCAGTGGCACTAGCTATAGTCGCCACAGCGCTTTCTGAACAGCCTCATGCCTGAGGAACAAGCACTTGCTGTATGGAAATTCGCTCCAAACCATTTGCCTTTTCTAAAAGCAGTTAAATGCCATCACAGCCTGCCACTGCTTCCCTATATAGAATTACATCAAAGACCATGAGTGGCCATGATCTTAGAAGTAGAAACCCAGCCCGGAAATTTCATGATTCACCAACTGTTTGGCCCCAGGAGCGAAAACAAGGACTGAAGCTTGGAAAGCATCAGCTCAGGGAACTGCGCCAGGGGACTCTGCAGAGGGAGATGGCAGTGGACCCTGAGGGCTCCAGAGAGGGCCCAGGCATCAAGGGAAGAGGCTGTCTCCAGGGAAGTTGCTGGTCAGCCTTGATCCTAAGGGGCTTTTGAGGGGTTCAGCCTGGTGAGTATGAGGGGGATCTGTCTCCTGTTGCCTGATCCCGGGATGGAGTAGGCCAGAGTGTTTGAGTGGAGAAGCCCAGCAGATGGTGAAGGAGCCACCTCATCAGACAGGCCGTAGCACTAAGACTGCGGTGGGTGTGGGCAGCACATTCCCTCGCACTGGCTGGTAGCAGGGTCAGTGGCACCAGGCCAGAGACCCTGGAGAGCAGTTTGGGGTGTGGAGCTGAGAATGCTCAGGCTTGGGACATTTGTGAGAAAGTATCCAGATTGGCATTTAGTAACACAAGAAAGAGGTTTGGTGGGTTAGGACAGAGTTCTAGATGTGAGGAGGTGAAGACTATCATTCTGTTCTGACAACATGGGAAAGGAGTTAGGCCACTCAGTAAAGGCCAGAAGAGCCTTCCACCAGTCCAGGCCCCTGCTAACTTAAGGGGTGTCTTCTGTGGACCCTCTTCTCATTCCACATGGGTCTTTGTTTGTTTTTTCCTGGGGTGGATTAATCGGAGGAAGTGCTGAAAAGGTAGGGGGCCTGTGGAGGGGAAGGGAAGCTCTCAACGTGGGGGTGCCAGCCTCTGGGGTTGGTAGGGGCTGGGGTTGCCTTGGGAGTGGCCAAGGGTATGGAATTGGCAGTGGGCCTTGGTGACTTTCCTACATGACACTGACGCATGAGGCAGCATCAGGACTGGGTGAGGTGCATCCTAGATGTGGCTGCCACCAGCCTGGATTGGGTCGGAGAGATGGAGTCAGTGGTTCTCGCCAAGGAATGCTGTGGGGTTTCTAAGGTACAGAGGCTGGGGGCACCCTGCCAACATGTGGCCCAGAGCCATGAACCCTGCAGGGTAGAGTAGGTTGGAGGAGACGAGAGGTGGCAAGCCCTAGCCACATCCTCCAAGTGAGACCTTGGCAGGCTTGTAACCAGAGGACTGTTCCGTCAGCAGAACACTGGATTGTTGAAATGGTGCCCTCAGCGCCTGCACAGCTGCTCTCTGTGAAGCTGGGTCTGCTGATCAAGCAGTGAGCGCCCACTGACTGGCCTGGCCTGGAGCTGAGGCCACCATAGCATGTAATCTCATGCCTTAGAGAAATAGGACACAGGCAGGCAAGGGTGCTCTGAGCAGTGGCTCTAATATGTCAGCACATGATGAGCAGGTTTGTGAGTGATGCCTGAGCATGTGTGGAAAACGGGAAAGCCTCCCTTAGGTGCAGGGGTGGTATGCCAACCACGTTCCTGTGCTGATAGAGGTCCCTAGTGCTAGCTACCATGGGGGTCACAGCCTCATGAGCCGTCGTTTTGCAGTGCTCTAAGCCTCAAGTTCTGGCCTGTGGGTTTAGCCTGGAGATGATTTGGGAGGTCTTCTCTTCCCAGGTGTGGGAGCCCAGCCACTGAAGCACTTACTGCAGGTCAGTGTGGGTTTCAGAGGTGCCACTGGTGTGCATCCTGTCCGCTGATGAGATGTGGGCTGCACCTCTGCACCCCCAGATAGTGCCTGCACTAGCCTTTCCATGGCGTAGCCGGGTGACTGGCAGATGAAGTGTCTGCACTGCAGTGTAGGCCTGTGTCCTCATGTTTCACCAGGCAAGCCACAGTAGAGACATATGTGGGCATGTATCCTCTAGGCCATGCATATACGTGAAGGTCCATGCCCCCAAGGCTACAGAAGTTGGGTAGCTGGTGAAGAAGCAGAGCCCAGGACCATATTGGGAATGAAGGCTGCCCAAGCTGCAGAAGAGACACAACACTGTGGTCCCCTAGGACTACTCCACAGTCCACAGGCACCCACTGGGGAGCCTGTGGCCCTTAGCCTAGCATCTAAACACCTGTGGGGATCCTCACTGCCCACTCGTACCGAGGGGGAGCTTTAGTCATGCCTGTCTTTCTCAGATCTGCCTGTTTTGACCCACTTTTCCTTCCTCCAAGCAGACAAATTGGTCTGCCTTGGGAAGCTTCAGCACCCCTCCACCACTCTCGCGCTCGCTCTCTCTGTCTCTCTGTCTCTCTCTCTCTCTCTCTCTCACACACACACACACACACACACACACACACACTGTCACACTCATCATTCACATACTCACTCCTTGGTTGCCCTGTAGAAGGCAAAGCAACTCCATGAAATGACGGTTGGAAGGGAGGACCACAGCAGATATTTGACCATCTCTCTCAGGGACTAAGTTGATTACGAATGTATTTCTGGAGGCAAATGTAAGCCCGGTCTCCCATTTTCTTTGAACTTCAGTTAAATAGAAAGTACTCTTGAGATTCTTTCCTGCAGGAAGGTTGTGGTAGGAGGTACATGGGCATTGTCCAACTGACATGTAAAGCAAAAAAGCTTCATCCCAACAAGAAGCAGCGTCATTCCTAGGGTGTCACGTGTGGGTACTGAGACACCCCAAGCACTTGCCTGACATTCAGGGCCATCACAGACTATCTAGGCTTCAGCCTGTTTGGAGCTAGCTGAGCAGACACCAGCACGGGGCATGCAGACAGCTGTGCGTGTCCGTCCCCCCAGCCTCAGGCAGGTTTTACATTTCGTTTTGATTGGCTTTCAGACACCACAACACAGCAGGTGTAAACATCGGAGCTCTTGGTGAGCTTCTTTAATGACTTTAACAGGACTTTCTTTGGGGCAGGGAGTAGATACTAAACAGCTCACCGTGGCGGTACTTCGGGGCTGAGAACTAAGCCCACCACTTCTTTCAGAACATTGTCTGAGGTGCTTAGCAAATTATAGTCAGTACCAATAGCTGGGGTTTAACAACTTTAAAATCCATACCAAGCTGCGACGGGGGCTCTGTGACAGCAGAGTCACTGAGTAGTAGTTAGAATGTGGTCGACCTGGAATGATGTGGACAGTGAGAACAGACAGGCAGCCACTGTCAGTACTACCTTCCCAAGACAGACCTAAGAGCTCAGAGAGGCCTGCAGAGCATGGCCTATGGGAAGCTGGTCCACAGCAGTGTAAGGATGCCTGTCACATAGAAATCAAAGGATCCACTGGCATTCTGTCCACCCTGTGACTTGATAGATTATGAACTCCCCACTCCCGGCTGGTCCACAGCAGTGTAAGGAGGCCTGTCACATAGAGATCAAAGGGTCCACCCTGTGACTTGGTAGATTATGAACTCCCCGCTCCCAGCCACTGTGGCAAGGTTTCTAGACAAATGCCAATGTGTGCCTGGGTAAACGCTCAGCTTAAATGTTGATGTCCATGAGATGAGTCTGATGTCCCATTTGTTACAGAGTCCTGGGGTACAAAGACAGTTCTGGAATCTGGGGTTGAGGTCCTGCACAGAAGACCAGGACAGAAGCTGTCCGGGTGGGGCCTGGGCAGGGTCAGCCAGCTGCCGCCTATGCTGAACCACCACAGCGTTCACACGTTTCCTCACCTGTGTCTGTTGCTTTCACACCACAAAGCTATACCTGGCCTCACAGAGACCATGTGACCCCAAGACTAAAATATGTCCTGCCCAGCCTTTGATAGGTGTACTGGCCCTGGTCTGTGGTCACCTGGGTATGTCCTCCACTCTAATGATGGTCCTCAGAGCCCCCAGGGTACAGACCACAGCCTGGAGAGTCCCTTCAGCCTGAAGCAGAGCCAATTCCAGGAAACACTAGACTGCACACCCCCAAGAGCAGCCCATCAGCCCAGCCCTTCCATGACTGCCCTCCTTCAGCTTGGAAGGCATGTCTAAGCTGCAGAGTACCTGGGGGTTTTTTCGGTGTTATTCAAGCAGCCCTGTCAGTACCGACCAGAGCCAAGCCAGCTGCAGCAGTGTGACGGCCACAACATTGTACTTGGCCTTTCTCTGTCTGGACACTCCCTAGGAGCTAAGATGTGGGAGTGTGTGTTCCATCCCTGAAGTCAGAGGAACTTGGCAGTCAGTGCCTGAGCAGGTCCCATTGAGGGTTTTTTTTTTTTTTTTATGTCTATATGTGTACTGTCTGCATGTAGGTAAGTGAACCCATGTGCAGTGCCCACAGAGAACAGAAGAGGCTGTCGGATCCCCTGGAACTGGAGTTAGGGACAGTTGTTAGCTGCCGTGTGGGTGCTGGGATTCAAACCCTGGTCTTCTGCAAGGACAGCCAGTGCTCTTAACCGCTGAGCCATCTCTCCAGCCCCACCCCCACCCCCGCATTGAGTTTTGAGTCTCGTGTTTCTTTTGGCCAGAGTTGACACTTCTGCCAATTTTGCTAGGGAATTTTACTTGGTTCTAGAGGCTGAAAGATCATGGAGCTGAGCATTTTTTTTGGCATTTCAGAGTATGTGGTAGTAGAAAGAACCTTCCCCTGGTACATCTGGCTGCCCCTTCTTGGGGACCTCCTGCACACACATTGAATAAAAAGACCCTTCATGTATGCCAGAGAGGCTGTACGGCACAGTTGTCTCCTGGAGGGAACAAGCTAGGTGGGTGGCTCCAAGCACAGTAGCAGAGAAAGTTCTAAAAGGCTCCATCGGAAGTTCATGGGCTTGATATCACATGGCCAGGCTCCACACCACCATCCTCCTCTACCCCAGGAGCACATTCCCTGACACTCTGCTACCAAGAGACCATAGGCCTCACTCTCAGGGTCCTTGCTGACCCCCAGAGGGGGACTGAAGCAAGCTCTGAGGATGCTGGAGGCCTCAAAAACTTCTGGATCAGTTATAACACTGTCATAGCTCTGGTGCCATGGCTGATGTATTGAGAGGTGGGGTTTCCGCTTCTCAGGTAGAGTGGTATAACCATTGAGCTCATTGTGGTCATTATGGTTTGGGGTTTTAATTTATTTATTATTTTTATTTTATGTGTATGAATGTATTGCCTGCATGTATGTGCCCGTGTCATGCAATGTCGTGGAGTTCAGAAGAGGGCTTCAGATTCCTCTGGAACTGGAGTTAAGGACTGTTCATAGCCACCGTGCGGGTGCTGAGAATTGAACCCAGGTCCTCTGCAAGAGCAGTCAGTGCTCTTAACTGCTGAGCCATCTCTCCGGCCCCTGGTCATTATGTTTTTTTCCACAGTTCTCTTAAATGTGTTGTCAGTTTTCTGTCTTTCCATACTGACTGTCTCATTTTCTCTTAATGCACCCTCACAAGTGCAGAAATAACCCATGGTTGCAGGCACAGGGCACTAGAGGGAGGGTGGGAGCCCATGGGGCTGCAGAGAGCTGAGCAGGGCCTGTGTATTGTCACAGCTGCATGTACTGCCCAGTGCCCCGTGCCAGGTGGTAATCATACAATGTTGGTTATTTGCCTCACTGCTGTGGCAAGATACTTGAAAAAGTTGGGCATGGTGGAGTACACCTTTAGTCCCAGCACTCAGATGCAGGCAGATCTCTTATGAGATCGAGGCCAGCCTGGTCTACAGAGAGAGTTCCAGGCCAGTTGTGTCTACAGCCAGACCCCCTTCTCAAAAAAAAAAAAAAAAAAAAAAAAAAAAAATTACTTGACGAACGCAACTTAAGGAAGGAAGGGTTTATTCTGGCTCGCAGTTCAAGGGTGCCATCCCTCATGATGGAAGCAGCTGGTCACATCCATCCCCAGCCAGGACCCCAGCCTATGAGATGGCCCTAACCTCAGGGTGGATCGTCCCACCTCAGTTAACCTAAAGTAGATGTCCCTCACAGGTGTGTCCAGTGACCTGTCTCCGAGGTGATTAACCGTCGCACTGTGCCTGCCTCAGATGCAAGCCTTGCTGTGGGAAGGGCAGCCTCAGCTGAAGAGCCATACTAGGGTTTGGGAGAGGGCCAGAAGGAGTGGGGCTGAGAGGGCATGGGCGGGGCCTATAGTGAAGTACAGGGTAGGATGGGGAGGGGTACTATCAGCAACACAGCGTGCTCTGTACCCTGCCCATGTTAATGCCTGTGACATTACCTGGTGATGACCGCGTATCAAGGAATTCTGGCAGCATTCATAGCATTGGGACTGAAGGTATCTGAGACACTATGGTCTCATTTGATTTTCTTAAAATTCAGTGGAGCCATCAGCTCCCAGCCTACTAACCATAGAGGAATTAGGCCACAGGTGCCACTGGCTTCAGAGAGCATCTGTTTGACAACCACTGTCTTCCTCATGGCCATGTCCTTAGCTAACAAGTAATGCCTTTTCCTGCCCTTTGCAGAACCGTGGTCATGCCGATCGCAAACGAGTTTGCCCCAGATGTGGTACTGGTGTCTTCAGGCTTTGATGCTGTGGAAGGCCACCCCACACCTCTTGGAGGGTACAATCTCTCTGCCAAATGTGAGTCCCCAGAGGCCACCTTCCCCACCCACATCTCTGCTTGTCCCAGGACTGCTTGTGTTCTGGGTCACACAGCAGGAGGGCACTCACCTTTAACTCCTACTCAGAACAGAACACTGTTTGCAGCCTCCACAAGCCCTGAGCAGCAGCAACTGAGGGCCGGAAACCACAGGCTCTACCCTACAGAAGTCCCAAAAGGCATCAGGGAGTCTGAGCACAGGGGCTGTCAGCTAGATCATGGACTCCTAAGGGGCATGCAGGCCCCTCCAGGTTTCAGGAGTGGTCCCTAGTCCTGCCTGGCTGACATATCCTTGGTGCTGTGTTTTGTTCTCTGGTGGAGAAGCAGGCCCTGCTCATCTTTGAATGGGGAGTAGATGAATGGAGACTGGGACACAGCTGTGAGGACTTGCATCTGCACTTCAACACAGGAGAAAAAAGGCTGTGCATAGCCTTGCCAGTGTTGTCTGTGGCCCTGCTGCTCTGCTGTAGCACATGGAAAGGAGTTAGAAGGCCTCAGGTATAGCACCTTAGGTCGCACAAAGGCCTGGCTGTTCCTCACCTAGCCATGATGCCAAGTGCCCTGTGTCAGAAGAAGTAAGGAGCCTGGGAAGCTAAGGTAACCACGTCCTGAGACATGGCCCTAGTACCTTTCTGAATCAAGGCCCTGGCATCCTAGAACTGCCCTCTACTCCTTGCCCATCAGCACAGGTGGTCAAGAAGGAGAGCCTGTGTCTTACCCTCACCATTGAGGTGTGGACTCAGCAGGGAAGTAATGAGACAGGAAATGGCTGATGGGGTGTCAATGCCCCTAGCTGTGTGGTCCAGTGGTTGGCAGAATGACCAGGCAGAGGTCACAGAGCACCTCCTATGTACTGTGGTCTCTGTTAACTGGGTTTGCCTTAAGTGTCTGCCTGTGGTGCCCCTCAACTAGCTGTGGATGCAGCCTGGTGTCATCAGTGGGCCAGTCAAGGCCATTGGCTTACTAGGGCTCTCCATCTGCCTAGCCAACACCAGCGTCCTCTGGCTGTGAGTGGTGTCTCCATGCCCATCGAGTCATCTGCCAGATGGGTGCTGTTTGCACGGGGAAGACCCTGTGGCTCTAGATGGAAACAGGGGCCTAGATGTGATGTGGGAAAGCCAGAACAGCAGGCCCTCTGAGGAGCTAACGGCCGCTGTATGGAGTTGGTTACCTCACAAAGTCACAGCACTGAAACTGCCATCTGCACGTAATCAAATGAAGAGGAGATCTTAAACCTAAGCTCTTGGATAACTGTGTTAAGCTGTCTACGGCTCCTGGTGTAGGAGGGTTTGTGGGGAGCTCTAGCACCTGCCCTCCACTCACATGTCCATCCACCATTGCAGGTTTTGGGTACTTGACAAAGCAACTGATGGGCCTGGCTGGTGGCCGGATTGTGCTAGCCCTTGAGGGAGGCCACGACCTGACAGCTATCTGCGATGCCTCTGAAGCATGTGTTTCTGCTCTGCTGGGAAATGAGGTAGGAGATGTGGAGCCCTGCTGAATGTGCCGAGAGCTCAGTGGTGAACGGTATCAGTCTCTGACCTGGGTGGGCGGTCTACCTGGTTTTGGGCTGCTGCTGCTGCTGCTTGTCACCCAGTGAAGTAGGACTGATAGAGTGTGGGTAACCATTGGTGTAGGTGGAAGGAGGTGTCTGTGTGGCTAAGTGGAGGCCTCTTGTGCACCTTGTCCTGGGGTTAAGTAGGTATCCCAGGAGAGGAAGATGTCTGGATGACATGAAGGGGCAGAGGGTGCCAAGGGCAGGGGGTTGTCATCGAGAGACTAGAGGTGAACAGCTCTACAGGAACAGCTGAGGGAACAGCATGGGGGAGGCTGGGCCCACAAAGCCAGGAGGGAACAGCAGAGACCACAGGGAAGAGGTACAGGTGCCGAGCACCCACCCGAGCCCTCGAGCTTCAGGTGTGCCTCCCCTCCTGTGGCTTGGCTGGCAGGTGATGGTGCCACTCTGAACCAGTTGGGAGAAGAGAGCTGATGGCAGCTGGGTGACCAGGCCCTGATGTTAGGCTAAGAGTGAGGCTGACTGGAAGGGAAGCCTGACGACATCAGGCAGGTGCCAGGACTTGGGGTACTTCAACCAGCAGAAACGCAGGGAAGTCCCCGAGTCAGCCTCCACATCTGCTTGAGGAATGGGAGAGACTGGGGTGGCCCGGACAGTTGAGCACAGGGTGTCAAAGTAGAGGCAGCACACATGGCCTCCGGGTCAGACAGTCAGGAGTCGGGATATCACTAAAATGCTTCCTCTCCTTGAAGAGATACTGAGACTGTGGGTGTAGTGGTGCTGTTGAGGCAGGCTCTGGCTTACACACACTGCATCACCACTACCCATTCCCAGGGAACTGCATGTCTCGTGGGGGTTGGTAAGGACTTGAAACAGGTACTTATAGGTGCTTACTGAATGTGACCACCCCAGCCAGGCACTACAAAACTCTGGAGTTCTGCAGAAGTCTCCAGTGCCAGGACATAGGGCTCTGTCCTGGGCCATTTCCACTTAGCATTGTTCTTTTTGACACGCACAAGCTGCCCACGCAAGCACCTCAGTCAGGAGTCGAGGTAGAGCAGCAGCTCTGAGTGTCCACCACAGGAGGGAAGAGCTGAGCCTCACTCTGTTCCTCAGGCTACACACCAGACCTCTTGAGAGGACGGTCAGTGAAGGCTCTAAGATCACTCAGGGCTCAGGGTGAGACCTCCGAGTGTGTCACTGGAGCAGCCACACAGACAGCAAACCACTCAAAAGCAGGGTCTAGACCTGCAGTACCAAGAGGAAGTTGCTGAGTGGGCCTGGCTCCCAGAACTCCCTATGGTGTCGTGCTCTGGCTTCAGGGTAAACCCAGAGCAGACCCACAGCCAGCTGTTGAGGGCTCTGGAAGAGCTCTGGACAGGTAGGATGGGTATAGCTGGCTTCTTACCTCCCAATAGTTCCCTGTCACAGACAGCATTGGTTGTAACGTTAATCCCAGCAGGAGTGGCACCCCATCTGACTACTGGGTCCCCTGGAATAAAACCCACTGCCTTTGAAATTGCCCAGGCCATTGCGTGCCTCCTTACCATAGTTGCAAGGTGACTGGTGCACTGTGCAGCCCCATAATGAAGTTCACGGGTCCAGTGCTGGTTACTGTCAGTCACAGTAGAGGGCCTCGCTTTTGACCTGGGCCAGTTCTGACTTCCTCAAGACAAAAGAAGAAAAGTTCGTAAACACATCAAGAAGCATGAAGCACTAGTTTTATTCAGGGTTCTTTAAAATCTCACTAATGCACTCAAGTTGGGCAGAGCCCCACTCCTCTGCCCTGCAGCCTTTGATGACAGTTGATATACAGCATGTTGGGCAATTTGGCAGGCGCATGCTGGGCAGCCAGCTGTGGATAGCAGCAGCCTACTGGGAGCTCTGCTGCCAGAGGAAAAGCCGAGTGTGCAGATGTGGGGCATCTGCCCTGTGGTGTGGGCGTCTCTAGTCAGCATGGCTCCCAGCAGCCAGTGCACCGAGTAGTATACTCACAGCCGCAGTGAAAGTCATAGAGCCATGACACAGTGCAGGTGAGACAAGTTCTCTGCAGTTTCCTGGACTTAACTCAAAAGTTCATCCCACAGTGAGCAGTCAAAGGAGTCCATGACCTTCTGGGGTCAAGGGGTGGGGGGCAGACTTTGCTCATGAGAGACATTCCCTGAGGCTGCTAGTGTGTGTGTGTGTGTGTGTGTGTGTGTGTGTGTGTGTGTGTGTGTGTGTAAAATCCTGTGACATTCAGGGTTCCCAGGCTTGGAAGATGCTTAGAGGACATGAAATAGGTCTTAAGAGGGTGTTCATTCCCAAGTTCATCACCGTTGTCATGTATAGAAAAGCTCTGCAAGAGGGAGGATCAGCTGTGTATGTGCTGTGTGCAGCGGGCTGAGGAGCTCAGCTGAGAGCCCCCTGCTTCCCATCAGTCTCTGCCCATCTCAACGGAACATAGCACCCACACCCACACCCATCCATGCACGCGTACTCTCTCACACGCACTCTTATACTCACATGCATCTGTGCTGTCTCACACATCTGTACTCATATCTGTGCTTAGACTTACACACTTCAGATGATGACTTTTACCCGCACACAGCCATCTGTGGCTTGGGTGGGTCTAGCTTCTTCTGCCTCCACCCAATTGGTGTTCACCACTGGCCAATGTGACACTTAGCCTGAAGGAGCTGCACTTTCATGAGGGGCACCAGAGTTTAACGTGTGGGCCTACCATTGGGGCAGCAGGATCCTGCTAGGGCTAGAATGCTTGCTCGTCCTATTAATAATGATCACAGGGAGGCATGGTCTCAGTGGCCATCCCCTAGGACATGCTGGCTTCCCTATCTCGGAGGAGAGGCCAGTTGCAGTTCTCACCACTTCTCAGGCACTGGCTGTGTGGCTACTGTCCTGTGCACAAGGCCTCACAGACTGCAGGTACTGTGGTCAAGCTATTTCACCAAAACAGGCGTGGGAGGTTCCTTGCTGTGTTGTGGTGCCACTGCTCAGTGGTAAGAACTGGATTTGAGTTTGATGTTCTAATTTGCCTTCAATTGCTGTGACAGAGCACTCTGGCCAGTACCAACTTGGGGAGGAAAGGGTTGATGTGGTTTATATCTCCTAGGTTTCAGTTCATTACTGAGGGAACCCAAGGTAGGAACTCAGGCAGGGACCTGGAGGCAGGAGCTGGAGCAGAGGACATGGAAGAACACTGCTTACCGGCCTGCTCCCCTGGCCCCTGCTTAGTCTGCTTTCTTATACAACATAGGCCCACCTAGCCAGGTGGGCTGGACCCTCCCACATCACTCGAGAATCAAGAAAATGCCCCACAGACATGGCCACAGGCCAGTCCAGTGGAGGCAAACCCCCAGTTGAGGCTCCCTCCACCAGGTGTGTGAAGTTGACAACCAAAGCATCCTGCACACTGAGCCTCCAAGTCGAAGTGTCTTCCTCTGTTTTATTTTCCATCTTTTGGTGACAGGGTCTCCCTGTAGCATCAGCTGGCCTGGAACTAGCTTTGTAGGTAAGGCTGGCCTTGAAATCACAGAGATCCACCTGCCTCTGCCTAGCAAGTACTGGGATTAAAGGCTTGTGCCACCACGCCCAGCTTCTTTAAAATATATATATATATATTATATATATATATATAATATATATATATAATTTTTAGTGCTTTTGTGATTTACCTGTTTTTTCAACTATTAAACTGTGCTATCTTATTATGAAAGCTTTTCATCTTCATGGGAAAGACAGGTAAACACCTGGTCATAAGTGCGTGTACTTGCACATACATCACCTGGTCATAAGTGCACATACTTGAACATACATACTGCTCTGTCACCAACAGTGTCTGACACTAAGCTAGGTGCCTGATTTGCTAGGCAGGCGGGGGCCATGTAGCCATTACCATATGGAGCTTCTCAGAGAAGGTAACAGCCAGAGGGGAAGGTCTAGGAAGCACCATCTTCTGGATCTGATGGAGGATGCTCTCAGCTTGAGAAGGGAGCTGAGACCACGTGCAAACAGTCCCCACAGTGTGAAAGCTGAACCTGATGGCGAAAAGATTCATAGGACACCCAGAAGGCAGGACAGGGCTACTTCCCACAGGTTAGGTCAAGAGCAGAGGAAATTCAGGTCCCTGTTGGACAGTTATGTCAGCGCTTCCCAGAACTCAGCTGAAGCTGGAGGTGTGCAGCTAGAGCCCAGAGGCCACGCTGGCTGCAAAACCTGTGCTAGCATCTGCTAGTGTGTTGGGGGTCCCAAGGTCAGTGTTCTGGAGAGGGGAATGTGCCTACCCTCCTGGAAGGGGCATTGCTCCCTCTGTCCTCCTGGAAGAAGGGGCAATGCTCCCTGTGAGCAGTTAGCCCAGTGCCCTGACCATCGGGCTGAGGCACAAGCTAAAGCAGAGCGTTGGAGTGAGGCATGGGTCTCGCAGTCTAGATGTGAGTGGTTCTTCCCAGTAGTGTTGCTTTGATAGGAGCAGAGAGTGGAGAATGGCATTCGCTCAGTGGAGGACTCAAGGTGAAAGGAGACCCATACACTTAGTCATGAGCATCCCTGAGTGACCTAAGGTGGGAGGGAGAATCTCTTCCCAGGACTTCCATCTTGAAGGACACTGCTGGCCATGTTCTACCCTCGCCTGAGTCTCTAGGTAGGCCCAAGGTGAGTAAATGACAGGTCAGTATCCCCAGAAAGGAGGCCCATCCTAGAAATGGACATCATCTGGACTATGTTGTGAGCCTCATCCATGTCAGCAGCAGGCAGGGTTGCACTCTGTGAGAGGTGGCAGGGAGTGAGTGGGTAGCAGCCTGCCAGTGAAGGGGGTCCTAGAGAACCAGGTTGAGCCAGGCTTTTGAAACCCCTGAATTACCCCCAGCTTGTTAGGCAAGTCTACCCTGGGTGCTATATTCAAAATTGCAACACACCCTGCCCTGCTCCACATCCCTCCACTGCTCCATTTTCCCACAGTGTTACTGTGCCCCGCTTTGTGATTCTGCGTCCTGGCTCCCCACACTGTGTCATGCTGGCAGGAAACAGTTCACTGATGGACCCAGGTTTCAAGAACAGCACATGGCACTTTGTAGATTGCACAGTAATGTTTTTAAAGAATAACCATACTGCTTTTGCACCCGTGGCTCTGTGCTACTACGTATGGACGGAGACTGTGGTCCCTCAGCATTGCTCTTTTCTACTCTGGATGCTGAGCGTTCAGTGTTTCCAACTGAATTTTGGGAGTGTGTGAAGAATGTCAGTGGAATTTTTTAGGGACTGCGTCCAGTCTGCAGACTTGGTGACACGAGCATCTTTACAGTGTTAATTCTGCCAGTCCGTGAGCGTGGACATCTTTCTACCTTCTGATGTCTTCTTCATTTTTGTGTTTTTTTCTTCAGTGATTTATAATTTTCATTATAGAGATTTTCACATATTTGGTTAAACTTACTTCTATTGTCAATAGAATTATTTTCTGGGGTTTTTTTCCACAGCAAATTTGTTTATGTATATACAAGCCACTGACTTTTTAATATTAATTTTTGTAACCTACTTTGCTGATAGCATCAGATCTCAAAGGTCTTTGGTGGAAGCTTTAGGCTTTTTAATACAGGATCCGGTGTGTAAACAGGAATACCGTGACTCCCTATCCGCCTGCCTCTCTCGTGTTACCGCCCCATCTCAGGTCTCAAGCACTGTTTGAATGAGTGGTGGACCACACTCCTGGCCTTGGAGGAGATGCCTCGTGTCTCCTCGGTCAGCGTGGTGCTGGGGGCAGGTCTGTCATGCGCAGGCTTTATCATCACGCCCCCGTTCAGCCTCTTCGGCACTTTTATGATGAAGGAATATGAATTTTGCCAAAGGCTTTCCTTCCTTCCTTCCTTCTGTTGAGATGCTTATGTGGTTTTTTCCCCTTGATCTGTTATTGCTGTATTATGTTTATCAGTGTGCTTATTCTGAACCATCCTTGGTTTCCTGGAATGAATCTGACTTGGTTATGATGTATAATCTTTTTAATGTGTTGTCGAATTCACTTTGCAAATGTTTTTTTGAAGTTTTAGATGCATATTCATTCAAGGAAAGTTGCCTGTATGGTTTTTCCTTTTTTTTCTGTTGTATCTTCACCCAGTTTTGGTATCAGGGCGCTATGATACAGCACAGAACAGACGCATGCAAACATGAGGTGGGATGGCAAGTATCACGTTTTTGCACATGTGGAATCTGAAAAAACACAGAAAAGATAAGGTGCAAGAGAGACTGCCAGGGAGGAGGGAAGGGCTCCGGCTCCGGGGGAAGGGAGCGCGTGTCGGGTCAGACGCGGCTGGGTATCTTAGGAAAAGCCCGAGACTTGGGTAATTAATACGCACTAGCCAAAGGGAATAGAGGAACCAGCATTCCGGCTGGTTAGGACAGGGCTGATGTTGGGAGATGTGCGTGTGTCTCGCCGAGGTCATCTGGCCTTTTTCCTGTATTAGAACAGCCTTCACTCAGGAAACACTCCATGCACTGCACTGAGCAAAGTTCTTAAACACAATTGTCTTCACAGCTTTGATTCCGCACCTGCCTTGCCCTTAAAATCCCAAGCATCCAAATGCTGTGCCTGTCTTTATTCATAGGAGCCAGTCACTGGTCACGGCTAAGGATGAGCCCTTCTCTACCCTGTGTTCCTTTCTCTTGGAGACACGGAGCATCTCACTGGTGAGGTCTCAGGCCCACATAGTTTCCCTCTCCAGCTTTGTTAGCTGCCATGGGGGAAAATTTTTCCCAGAAAACTGGAAGAAAATGCATTTGAGAAAGATTTCACAGCAGTTGGTCCAGGTCCGTTCTTGGTTCCTGCTAAGAGCAGCCCACTAGCCCTTCTAGAAGGAACTCTGAAGCCCCAGGGTGGTCTGCTCAGTCACTGCACTGTGCACTGGGAGGTACATTTGGGAGGCAGGTTCTGGACACTGGCAAAGAGGCGATGCTGCAGGCAAGATTGCATATTGCCTAGGGTCCCTGGGAGAGCAAGGTCTTGGGAGAATATGGCCACAAGGAGCGCTAAAGGATCTGAGGAGCCAGGGATTCTTCTAGAACACACTCATGACTTGGTTCACCTTGTGAGTGTGCACTCCTATGCATCTTGCTCCAGAGCAACAAGAAGCTGTACTGAGAGTCAGGTGGTGGCACCAACACCATGACAGTGGTGCAGGTGGTGGCAGAGGGATCAGGGTGCGTTCTTCTGTGGTACAGGTGCAACCTCGTATCTAAGGGCTGTGCTTTGTCCCTGCATCACCTTCACAGAGCACCCCAGCCCACCAGACACCACTGTTAGGAACACTGCCGTCTGCTGGCTGAGGGCACATACAGTCAGGTCCTCAGACTTGCACAACACTTCTCCCTGGCCTCTTCCTCTCATTGTTTCTGAGTTCCAAGCTGGTTTCTTGTCTTTTTTTAATTTTTTTTTTATATTTATTTGTGTGCATGTGTGTGGGTGTGCATGTGCCACAACACAGGTGTAGAGGTAGAGGACAACTTTGGGAAGTTGTTTCGCTTCTGCCTTATGGGTTCCAGGGCTCGAACTCGGATGTCAGGCCTGCAGTGAGTGAGTACCTTTACTCACTGAGCTGTCTTGCCAGCTCAGGTTGCTGACTCCTGTGATTGCTTCTTTGTCTCATGAGTCAGTATGTTTTGGATTTGCAGACATGAGACCATGAAAGCTCATGGTCTCATGTTACCAATTCTAAACCGACTGGTATGGTGTAAAAAGGAGATGTGGCTGACAGCTGTGGCTGGACAGGCTACTGCATGGTGAGTCTGTGCAGACAAGGCATATGTGTTTGGAATCACATGTCCTCTCCTGTTTGTGGAACCCCATTTGTGTCCACTAAGCCAAGCTTACTGATCCTGTTAATCACATTGTGGTTCCTCAGGGGGGCTCAGAAAGGCCTATTGGGACGTCCCACCATGATAGATCTTTGTTCATGTCTCAGCATCACACATCTTAAGGCCATTTTACTAAAGATAAGCATTGAAGACCACCTTGTCCTTTGGGTGATAATCATTGCCCAACAACCTTTATATCCAGTCATGGTTCTATCCTTGAGTCTCTGTGCTGTGTATTTAAGATGCCACCCAGCCTTCTTTGGGCCAGCCGTGCTTGTGTTTTTCCTTCCCTTCCAGCCTTCCTCCTAAGACCTTGAGTAGCTTTGGTAAACATCACAAAACTGGATTTATTTTTACCCTAACTCTCTAGGCTTTGGGGGGGTGGGGACTCTGGTCATTTGCAGCTTTCAGTTACTTTTTCTAGGCACGGTTCTCTGTGGTTTTGTTCTAAAGCTTTCTGGTCTCCTTCCCTGCCAGCTCCTAACAGTCAAGATTCAGGGATCCCTGGGCTCCCCATATTCCTGATGCCCAGTTGAAAGATTTGTAGTGGGCTTCCTCAGAGTGGACCAGCACCCGCAGCGCAGTATCCTCACCCCGAGTGAGCCAAGGCCTGGAACACAGTGGCCCCATTAGAGTAGCCACAAAGAACACATAAGAAACTGTTGTTCTTTGGAAATTCTAGTATAACTGGGGTCTTGTGCTCCCTGCTGTACTGGCAGCCGAGTTCCTGCCCTTCCGGCGCTGCATGCCTTCCTCCCACCCACCTGAGTTTACACTGGACTTTCCATTCCATTGTATCATCCTGGTCTGGGCCGTGTCACAGCCGGCTGTCATTCCTCACTTCCTGCCCTCCTGCGGCACCATTCTCTTGGTCTCTAGAACATGCTGTAGGGTTTCTCTCTGAAAACATCCCTGTCTGGTTTGGGGGAGGCAGCTTTGTTCCACCTCTACTTAATGACAGCCTCACTGGGCATAGCGTTCTGGTGGCCAGTGTCTCCTCTTGGCACATAGAGAGATCAGGCCACTGTCCTCGCACCCCATGCTATTAGAAGCTGTGTGGCCCTCTGCCCCTGTGGAGAAGCGCTGCTTTCTCTACCTCCTTTCAGAATTCTGCACCTGCCTTTATGTTCTGCAGTTTGTTTCCAGTGTGTTGATTTCCAGTGTTGCTCTCCCTCCTTGGGTCTTTTCCTGCTGGAGCCTGCCAGTTTCCCTAGGTCTGGAGAGCCTGCAACCGCTCTGTCCTCCAGTGCTCCCTCTGTTCCCAAGAGCTGGAGGAAGCTCGCTGGGGCCTCCCTTCTGAGCACATCTGGCCCTGTGCTGCCCTGGCTTGACCCTTCAGTTGTAGTCTGTTAGGACTTCCCAGCTGGCCTCTAAGTTTCTAATTGCTGCTATACACAGGTCTAGAACTCTTTTCTGGCTCCCCCAGTCTCCCAGGTTGGATTCAGTCTTTCCTTTGATTTTTGAATACACATTGAACAGGAGAGCAACCGACCGTTTTAGTAACTGCGGTCTTTGAGAATCTTAAGTTTGGGTTTCTAATGGACTTTGTATTTGGGATAATTTTGCACTTAGTAAGTCTCAGAACTAGCACCCAGTTTCCTGTATGCCCCTGAGAAAGCTTCCCCTCCCTTACACTGGCTGAGTCGTTGCCACAGCCTGGGAACCAGTCCAGCGCCATCACTGTCAGCAGAATTTGGGTGTGTCTGGATGTTACCAGTGCTCTGCAGTCCTCCCTCAGTCTTAGCACCCACTCCCCAAGGACCCAATGATGCATCCTTGGTCTCCTCTGTCGCTGACAGTCCCCTCCCTTCTCATTGCTGTTCATGACTGGCAGCCTCAGGGAGAGCTGGTCAGGAATTTTATGGAATGTCCCCTAAAGGCATACGTGTTTGAACATGTCTTCCCTAGCTGGTGGCACTATTTTGGAAGGTTATGGAACCTTTTGGGTGTAGGGTCAATTGGCAGATGTAGAGCCAGAGGCAGACTGGATGGTTATGGTGACTGCCTCTGCTGAGCTTGCACAGCTGGACTGCCCATGCCAGTAACCAGCTGCCCCAGGCTGTCCCATGCTGCCATAGCCAGCCTGGTCATGCTGCTGTGCCTCCCTCTGTGATTTACTGAACCCTGCGCCAAGCAAGGCCTTCCTCTTAACTTTCTTCTTACAGATATTTCATCCCAGCAATGAGTGAAATGGGTGATAGTCGGTTTTCCCTCATGGAAATGGATGGAGGGAGAAAGGGCTGCACGGTGGGGGCAGTAAGCATCACCTTGCAGGTGCATCTATTCCCACATGTGTGCTTGCTTAGTCATTTGTGTGCACGCACACAAGCCTGTGGTACTCGTGTTATGCTTGGGGACTCGGTGCCATGTAGCTTATTTCCACACTCAGCCTGTCCAACTGTGGCTACAGGGCACCAGATTGGCCCTGTGTGTCCTCTGGCATCTCTGTGGCTTGTCCTTGAACGGATCCCACCTGTGGCTCCAGCAGGTGCTGCCAGCTCCTCTGGTGCCTTCCTGCCCAGCTTGGTGTGAGCCATGGCTCCCTTTGCTGGTGAACGGCCTGAGATACCATGCCGGCTCCGTTCTCTGTTGGGCAGTGTCTTGGGTTCAAAGGTTCTACTTCCTGGGAGAGAGTTGGCAGCTTTCACACGAGGCCTGGTTGGGGTGGATGTCACATAAGAGGACTAAAGTGACTTTGGCCAGGTGCCCTGCATAGTGGGGCCCAGCTGCTCTCCATGGCAGCCGTCTGCCAGGATGAGGTCAGCTTCCCTCAGGGACTAGCTCTAGTTCTTCCTTTCCATACCAACAGTATGGTCTCTGAGCCCTCAGAGTACCTGGGGATACTGGTGCCACTGGCCCCTGTGCTCAGGTCCAGCTTCCTTCCAGAGCCCAGCCTCTAGGCTTGTTCACATAGGTGCCGAGTACTGGGCATTGCTGTCATTACAAACACTTTTGCTGCCCTGGGGCCCGGCCACTGCCTTGTGATGTTTTCCTCTGTAGTTATGGAAAAACTTAGTTCAAACTGAGTTCTAGTCAGTTCCTCGGTTACTTTCACCCTCCCCAAGGGTGGGAAAACCAAGATGAGAGACCAGTCAGGCCTTGTTACAGGCCAGGTTGTGGAAGCTCAGTCATCCTTTCCTACCCCTGAAGTGGCCCCTTCCCCACCTCCTCCTCCTAAGAAGAAACTACATTGAACTTTGTTTAAAAAAAGTGAATAAGGGGCTGGAGAGGTTAAGAACACCGAATGTTCTTGCAGAAGACCTGGGTTCAGATCCCAGCACCCACAAGGCAGCTAACAACTGTCTGTAATCCCAGTCCCAGGGGATCCAACGCCCTCTTCTGAACTCCGCAGACATTGCACCACATGGGTGCACTTACATACATGCAAGCAATACACACATACACATAAAATATTTTTAATGTAAATAATACCAAACTCACGTCTGCCTGTTTTAGTCACTTTCCTTCCCCGTAAATGGCCCTTCCGTCTTCAGCCAGGCTTCTTCTCTGGACACCATTTGCCATTTGGCACATGGTAGATTCTACATTACCCATCACCCTCTTGTGCATTATGTCTCTCTCCCAGCTGGAGCCTCTGCCAGACAAGGTTCTACAGCAGAGACCCAACGCCAATGCGGTCCGGTCCATGGAAAAAGTGATGGACATCCACAGTAAGTGGCCAGCCAAATGCCCACAGGTGCCCAGGATGGGTACTCCCTGGGGAAGGACTCTGCCCAGCCCCTTTCCAGCCCTGCCAGCTTCCTCTGCAGCCTGTGCACAAGGCCTCACCTTCTCTAGCATGTGATGAGTTCATGGGGACACCCCAGAACTGGGTCTTGCTGTCCTGTAGCTTTCATCCCTTGTCTTTCAGGGTACCCAGTTCAGGTGCTCAAGGCTAAGTGACAGCTCCCAGCCAGGCACCCCATGCCAGTATTCCTGCCTCAGGTGCACCTGCCACACCCTGCCTGGTTCTTTGCTATGCCACAGCTGGATGTGATAGTTGATGTAGATGGTGCAGAGCAGAGATCTGCCTCTGGGTCCCTGTGGGGCTGTTTGGTTCCTAGCCTCAGAGCTGTTCCACTCACTCCCCTGAGCCCATGAAGCTGGCTCAGGGTAGGGCACCCTGTGCTTGGTCTCGATGGGGTGCATCCCCAGCATCTACAAGGCTCTAGATGGGAGGATCCCCACCCCCCACCCCCGTACAGCTGCAGGTGCCTACGCACCAGACTGTCCACAGCTAGGCAGAATCCCAAGAGTGCTGAGATCCAGACCCCAGCACAGCCGGCACCCCCATGTCCAGGTGGCCTCAGATGTAGAAACATCTCCAAAGATGTCCAGTGTTTGTGTGTTTGGCACCAGGCAGCTCTCTAGAGTCGCTTTTACAGCACAGGTGAAAGTCAGGTGGGGCTGCAGAGGCAGCTGGAGGGCAGCATCACTGAGTGCTCCCCTCCCCCAGGCAAGTACTGGCGGTGCCTGCAGCGCCTGTCCTCCACCGCTGGGCACTCTCTGGTTGAGGCGCAGAAGTGCGAGACTGAAGAAGCTGAGACAGTCACAGCCATGGCCTCGCTGTCCGTGGGCGTGAAGCCTGCTGAGAAGAGGTGAGCCCAGCCACGTCCTCCCGGCCCACATCCTCCCCAGGCCTGTTGGGCACATCCAGGCTTGTGCCAAGCCAGCCCTGCAGTGACAGGCAGGTGGTGGACATGCCCGCCCACTCTACAGACTAGCTCCTCCACCGCAGAGGAGCCTGTGCCTCCGTGGGCCAGGGGTCTGCAGCTCTGTGGGAAGGGCCACCTTCGGGTGGTACTGTCCCTCACCGTGCCCCGGCCCTGTCCCTTTTTCTCCTCGCAGGCCTGAGGAGGAGCCCATGGAGGAGGAGCCACCACTGTAGCCCCTGGAAGCTGCTGTTCTCGCTTTTGTTTGTCTGTCTGGAAACTCAGCCAAGAAACTTTCCCGTGTCACGCCTGAGTCCTGCCGTGATGCTCTCTGAGCACACAGGGACACCGGTGTGCAGCCGCCGTGGAGGCCTTTCCGCTGCCCCGGACCTCAGGTCTGGAGACGCACATGCACACCAGGTGCGGCGATCACACGGAACACAGGACAGCGCGCCACACAGGCGCACAGACGCGGAAGCCAAGCACATGCTGGCGGTCCCCCAGGGAAGCCGCGAAGGAAGAAGCCTGTGGCAACTTGAGTTGCCGAATTGAGTTTTCACAAGGAAAATGAAAATCAAAGATCTAATAATACAGAACAAACTTGATTAAAACTGGTGCTTAACGTTTGATTCTTACCACAGTTCCACAGTCTCCGTGTAAACCACTCATCTTGTAGCTTTTTTTTTTTTAACAGCGTTTTCTCTGGCTCTGGCCTGCCTTGTGAACCTTAACAGGGGTACCATGGGGTTCACAGCTCGTGGGGGACAGAGTTGGAAGAAACTTTAAAGGAAAAAAAATGGACAGAACAGAAATGTGAGCCTGGGAGTTGGCCCGAGCTTCTCCAAGCCATTGGAAGATGCGAGTTTGTGCCTTTTTTTATTGCTATGATGGATTTGTGGCTGGGTTTTCTGAAGTCTGAGGAACAATGCCTTAAGAAAAAATAAACACCAGGAATTGTCCTGTGGCAGGCTGAGCCTGGTGGTGCTGGCCTGGCGCTCTGAAGACCGGCAGCAGCCGCTGGCCCCACAGCCGTGGTCCGGCAGCCTTGCTCCGCTTCGCTGCTATTTAAAGAGGATGGAGGTAGTTCCAGAAACACGGCAAACAGTGTTGGGGTTTTGAAATCCAACAAGTTTTAAATGGATCCAAAGTGTCTTCTACTCATCCGTCACACAGCGATCGAGCATCTCCATTTGGTTGTGAAGCATGTCGTAGGCACACTCCAGTGTTACGATTGGAATGCTTTTTATTAAAAGCAAGTAGCATGAAGTATTGCTTAAATTTTAGGTATAAATAAATATATATATGTATAATATATATTCCACTGTACTCCAAGCTAAGAAACTTGATTCTTATGAGATCTTGATAAAATATTTATAATGCATTTATAGACAAAGTATATATAAAAATATATAATAAATGCAGACCGCAAAGGTCCAGGCCGGTGGGAGACCTGTGGGTTAGCTCTGAGGTGCTGGGTTGGGATCTGGATTGAAGCCCGTGGATTTTTGAGCTCCGATTGGCCAGCTTCCAGATCGCCAGTGTGTTTGCCCCTGGGCAACTTCCCTAGCAGTTTGTACTTTAATTTTAATTATTTTCTAACAGAGGCCCTGCCCTCTCAAAGCCTCCATGCACATATGTACCTAATGAGTTTTTATAGCAAAGGATATAAACTTGCTGTTGATTTTTTTGTATGAATTTTTCACAAAAAAAAAAATCCAGAAGAAATACCGTTTTGTGGATTTTACTTTTTTTCCTTACCATTCAGCAACTGTCTGAATGGGGTAATGTCTGGAACTTTTAATTTCTGAATTCTTGTACATTTTTTTAACTCTGAAGGTTGTTTTTATGACTTGGTTTTGTTTCTTTCTGTACAGGGAGCAGCACCTGCCGCATAGGACCAGTGAGTGCTCTCACACTTGGTTCTCAGAGCAAGCCTCTGGGGAGGGCCACAGCAGGTCTTTGGGTGGTGGTGGGGGGGCACCTTTGCTAGCTCCACCCAGGAACTGCACAGTGAAGCCAGGGCCTTCTGGCCTGCAACACTAGTAGTATTATGGGGCAGTGTGTCTCCCCCTGTGACAAAGGCAGGTAGGCCACGTGGGATGCAGACAGTCGGCATTAACGAGTGTAGACTTATGACCATGCCATCGGGATAGCCTTCCAAAGCCCTTTGAAGCATGTCTGTAGTGCCTGGCCCACTCTGGGCTCCTAG
This sequence comes from Nannospalax galili, assembly GCF_000622305.1. Lineage (NCBI taxonomy): Eukaryota > Metazoa > Chordata > Mammalia > Rodentia > Spalacidae > Nannospalax > Nannospalax galili. Next base: position 623,772 of record NW_008334081.1, on the reverse strand, counting down.
CGATTCACAGCGGCTTTTCCCACGGCCATAGTCATAGCTCTGGGTTTGGAGCTTGTGGCTGCTGAACTGAGGCCCTTGTTCAGCAGAACCTGCGGGCATGTGCAGGGCCGAGGCCAGCCAGTCCTTGTCTTGCTCTTTTCTCTCTGGCAGTGACTGGCTCTTTTTTACTGGTAACTTATTTTCTAGCACTTAAAGGCATCAGTTTCATTCCAAAGTGTGTGGAGCTCAGATTTGTAGGAGGAAGTTTGGGTGCTCAGGAGGGACACCCCCCCCCAAAAGTTTCCGAGTTTGGTGAAGTTTACAGGGTAGATGGGAACTCAGGCTTTTGACTGACAGGCTGAGCACACATTCTTGGATTCTTGGTCACTGGGCTGCTGTGGTCAGTCCTGAGACAGGTTACAGACAGGCAGAGCAGTATTGCGACATGTCTGATCCTCCCTGCAGCCACTCTGGCCCTCTGCAGAAGGAGCTGCCCTGCCACAGCCCCCAGCCCCTCTTTGCTTCTGGCGCTGCATGGTAGCAGAGCCCAGCCCGCTGCTCTTCTGGCCACTGGGGCCCTTTTTCCACACACCTGTGAGAACCCTGCCAACTGCTGTCTTCTGCCATCCACAGCTCGCGAGGAGGTGTGCATCATCCTGTTTTTTCAGATGATGAGTGACCAGGGCATTGTGGGAGGGACTCACTTTGGTCATTCAGACACTCTATGATGCAGGGGCCTGGCCAGGGAGCCAGCTCACTCCAGCTTCCCCGTGTGCTGAAAGCATTATCTACCAGATAGCCTTTCCTTCTTTGAAGGCACACGTGGCCCTTCTCCACAGTCAGCACCCAAGGTGGAGGGCAGAGGTCAGCCGTGGCCTCCAGGGCACTGCTCGCCCAGTCCTTATGCCTTCCTCCCCCTCCCTTACTTTGCAGAGGCCTTGGTGGACTCTGGCTGGGGAGCTGAGAGCAAGCACTTTACATCTCTTTAGGGGAAGCCTGCAGACATCGTGTGCCCGGGACGCTGGTGTCCACTTGCCCTCGGGGCTTCCAGCTGCGCCTTGAGTGCCCATGCCCCACCAGCAGGCCACTGTCCCCAAGGCCAAGCCCACTGGGAACAGCCACCCCTCCCGGCAGACTTCCTGGGGCTCTGGCTCCTGAGGGTAGCTTTGTCAAAGTATTTCATTTTTCTTTACTTTTCCGTTTTGGGATGGTCTGACACAGAAGCCAATCGGATCTTTGTAGCATTGGCAGTGGACTGGGGTGTGTTTCTGTCAGAACATTCCTCCTTCACTGGTCACAGCACGTGCTCATTCCTTTCTGTAGACCTTGGGCCCACGTGTTTCATACGGGCATTGATACATATATAAATATATAGATACAAATATATGATATATTTTTTTAAGTTTCCTACACCTGGAGGTTGCATGGGCTGTAGGCCGGCATGTCTTTATATCGTATACAGATTTTGCACGCCAAACTTGGCAGCTTTGGGGAAGAAGAAAAATGCCTTTCTTCCCCTCTCATGTTTGCAGATACGGAATTGTTCTGTACAACAAAACGTTCAAGGAGGAGGGGGGCGTTGAGTCTTACTGAACTTATTCTCAAGAAATTGTACTTTTTATTGTAAGAAAAGTAAAAGGACTGCTACACATTTGTCATCGAGAAAAGTTTACCTAGACCTGTGACCTACCGGTGTCTCCACACAGAAGCGGTGTTTCGGGGAAGCTCCACGGCACTCAGACCATGCTGCCCATCTCCCTGAACTGGCTGGAGGATTTTGTTTTATTTGTTTCTTTTTCCCTCCCTGCACAGTGCCGGGCACACCTGCCCACCGTCACTGGCCTCTCTGATCAAGAATCAGGGCTCTGGTGAGGCCCAGTCTCCTCACAGCCCCGTTGACCTCTCACCATTGCTTCTGGAAGATGCAGGGCTGGGGCTCCACTTTGAGCAGCCTGAGCCTTTGCAAGCCCTGGGCCTAAGCAACCCCCGGCCAGAGGAAGCTCGACTCGTCACACTCTCCGCGTGGCCTCGCTGCTCCATCGATTAAGTCTCCTATGGAAAGAAAAGAACGCAAAGAGGTCTCACTGGTTTTGGGTGGGGTGCTCCACCGCAGAGGCACGGTTTTCCAATTTATGAAAATGTTAAACACATATGCTCTATCTCCATGGATGCATAGGAGGCTGACCTCTGAGAGCTCACTCCAGATGTGAGGTCCCAGCCTTGAGCACCATGACATGATGGCACAGGGCTTCCGCGGCCTCGGCCACCTCGGGCTCTGTGGCAGCCTGTGTTCTCTTTGATTGTCTGGACCTCCCTGCAGCGCTTTCTCCTCAGCGGGGTTGGAGGTCGTGTTTGATTTTCACGTTCTTGTTTCATTTTGTGTGGTGGGTTTCACTGACCGGCGGTGTCCTCTGGCGGTCACTTCTCTCCACCTCCCGGGGTCCAGTGTTCTGTGCCACATCACACACCTGTCACTCTTGTGATGTAAATAAAGACTGTGTTAATTGCCTTCCCATCTCTGCTCTCTGTGCTCTCTCCCTCAGTGTGCGCACCTGGGACCCTGGGACTGACTGCTGGGCCACAGGAGGTGGCCCCTCCCTTGGCTGGAGCCAGTGGCTGCCCCCTTACCATCTGCCTGCCCATAGTGTCCTGTGAGTGTCATTTTAAATTCCCAATCATTTAAAGCCCTGCACCGGTTTCTCCCCTGAAATTGCTTGCAGGCAGTGGTAGGCTAGAGCAGCTAGGCTAGAGCAGTCTTTGGAAGTGAACGCACGGAAAGGGACCGGGCCCCAGACCCAGCCACTTCCCACAGCTACACAGGCTGCTCTGAGGCTCAAGCCCTCACACCCCACCTTTTCGACTTTAAAGATGATAAAGTACTTCATATAGGAAAGAAAATGGTAGCTGTGCACACCACCACACCGACTGCATACACCACCACGTCGACTCGACGCTTACTGCCTTTCTGACATTAATGTTCTCACCAATAAAATGGAATGGAGGGGCCATTAAGATGGCTGCTCGGGTAAGAGCTTGCCACCAAGTCTGAAGATCTGAGTGCAATCCCTAGGACACACATGGTACGGGGAAAGAACCGACTTCCACAGGTTGTCCTCTGACCACACACATGCACGCACCAAAATGTAATAAGAGAAAACGATGAGTGCACACTGGCCAGAATTCTAACCCCAGGGGGAACTGCCCTGGGCTTGCCCTGTGGGTGTCTTGTCCATGTCTTCACACTGAGTTCTCCCTACAGAGGCAAACCTTGATGTGTATTGTATATTTGCAGTCTGTTGGGCCATATGCTGTGGGTCTTTATCCCATGGTGTGCTGAGGCTGTATCAAGGCTCATGGCTTCCCAGCACTGTGAGGACTTTCACACGGGCAGTAGCTCACTGGCCCCTTCCTCAGGTGTGCAAGCTGCTGATTACATTCTATTCACTAAGAGCATGAGGCCGAAAACCCCATGTTTCTCCTGGAGGTGCCTCCACACAGTGCCACCGCTGCAGAGAGGGCCCTCAACACAGTGGCTGAACCAACTGCTCCTTCCAGCAGGGGTTCACTTGAGTGTGGTTTCCAGGGGACCACTGCTGCCCAACTAAGTTCAGCCCATCAGGTACATGAGAATGTCTGCTGTGGTTTCAGTTCACATACTAAATAGTGTGCTAGCTATCCATGCTGTGTAACAAATTACCTTCGAATAGCAGAAGCTTATCCTACATGTCTGCTTAACAGGATCTGTGTGCCCCTGGCCTCAGGTCTCAAGGCTCTATCTAGTCCAGTTGTCAGCCAGCTCCTCTGACGGAGCAAGTCACTCGGGGGGTTGGGGAGGGCTCTCCTCCAACACAGGAGGTTGGGAGCCCTTATTTCCTGATCATGGCTTTACATGGTGCCCCATAGCAGGCAGTCAGAAGAGGCATGCATCCCCTAGGAAGAAACTGCACACATCACTCCATATCAGAAGTGTTTTGTGACTTTGCCTTCAAGACGTGTCCGTAATGTGATCCCTCTGTCTCGGTTACTTTTCTGTTGCTGTGATAGAAACACTGACCAACACAATTTCTAGAAGGAAGAGTTTATTTAGCTTTTGGTTCCAAAGAGGCAAGAGTCCATCTGGGCTGGGAGGCTGGCGGCAGAGGTGGCTGGAGCAGGAACAGAAGCTAAAAGCTCAGATCTTCAAGCAGGTGCAGGAAGCAGGAGAGATCGGCAAGGCTTAAGAACTCTGTAAGCCCGCCCCCAGTGACATGCTTCCTGCAGGACAGCCACACCTTCTAAGACCTCCCAAAACAGCGCCACCAACCAGGGACGAAATGTCCAAATTCTTGGAGCCTATGGAGGACATTCTCATTCAAAACCACCACACCCTCTGACCAAGTGCCCTCCTGTCTCCTCAGGTCTTTCCTGAGGCCCCCAAAGTACCAACTGTTCCAAACACACACGCCAACAGCATGGACCCTAGAGATAGAACCCGAGCTCTCTACAGACAGGCCCCTCCCACTGTCAGTAGTCGGATCCATGTCCCTTTTAAGTGTCACATGTCTTCTGAGCTTCAGATTTCTTTCATGTAGTTTGAAAAGTCAAAAGCATGCCAGTCATCTGAGAGGCCTGTGCCTCTCCCCCAAAGATAAGGAGCGTGTTGGAAAAGAGTGGCCATAAAGTCTACTCTAAATTCCCACCCCACCAGCGCCTGCTAGTCATGAAAGTCCACCAGAGGCACACTGCGGAGAACGGCAGAGAAGCCCGGGTGCTGCAGGGTCGGTTCCGACAATTCCAAGTGCTGTTGGCCCAACCCTGCCGGTGGCAAAGCTCAGCACAGCAGAATGCTGTAGAGTCCACTGAGGAAGCATGCCTGTCCCTAACCTGCCTCTGCTGGCTGCCTGTAGTCAGCCTCCATTCCCCAGGGCACCAGTCTGAAGGGTCCAGCAAAGCTTAAAGGACAGCCTGCTAATCTCTGCCCCACCCCTTGCTCCTTCCTTTCTCTCCTGCCCCTTTTCTGCATTATGCCTACCCCCCAGAGTAGCAGCCCCCCTTGAAGGGCCAGGCAGGGACAGTGAAGAGGCCAGAAACCCTCGAACAAAGAAGACAGATGGCAGCTCCCTGCTGACCTGAGGTCGGTGACCTAGACTAGGAGGCGTTAGGAGACATGTACTTGGGAGCTTTGCAGACACTGGACAGACAGGGAGGAGCCACAAAGGCCCCCGGTCACGCACCCAACCACGTGACCAGACCCGGTGGCGGCCCACCCTACCATGCGGTCTGCAGAAACGTGCCGCACTGGATGAGCCCTGAGATTTTGGAGCAAAATGCTTGCCAGAGTTCACACGGTGCCCTCAAAACCAAGCCGTACCTGCTGGGAAGCAGCCACAGCTAGGCCTGAGTCCTCTCCTCGGGACTGGCAGACAGGAAGATTCCATAGCATCAGAACCATGTGGAAGTTCTGGAGTTGGAAGTGGGGTACTGGACAAAGTGAGGGAGATGCAAGATGCCAGGGAATGGGCTTTCCCCAGAACCGCCCAGGTGACATCGGAGAGCAGGTCTAGTGGGAAGGCATGAAGCTGCCTGGCCAGTAGATGCTGACCAGAGGCTCACGGCACATACGGGCTATCATGATACTGAGGTGTGTACATGGAACTTCCCATAGTAAGAAGTTAAAGGGCATGGAGGACTGGTGATTCAGGAACCCGAGTAAACCCAACTGCCCAAATCAGCCAGCCCCATAAACAGGGCTCAGAACTATCACTCTGCCATGCTCAGATGAGTTAAAAGCAGCAATCCAATAGGCCTTGGAAAATGAGCCCCAACTGGATAGTAAACACCTAGAAAACTAAGCACAGAGAGTGGGTTTAACATTTACCAGTAGAGCTAAAAAGACCTCAGGAACCCGAGTAAACCCAACTGCCCAAATCAGCCAGCCCCATAAACAGGGCTCAGAACTATCACTCTGCCATGCTCAGATGAGTTAAAAGCAGCAATCCAATAGGCCTTGGAAAATGAGCCCCAACTGGATAGTAAACACCTAGAAATCTAAGCACAGAGAGTGGGTTTAACATTTACCAATAGAGCTAAAAAGACAGCTCAGGGCACAGCCAGCCAGTGATTCCACCCGTAAAAACTGAGGGATGGGCACGGCCTCTGATGACCAAACTGGCTCACTTGCATCTGACCCGGACCCATCCCAAAGACAGAGACATAATCACAGTGTCATGTGTGGAGATGAAATTTTAGCGTTATTAATGAGCAATCCAACGCCTGGACATGCCTGACCATGGGGAGACTCATGACATCCACTCAGGGTGGGCAACCCCAGCTACCCATGGCCATATCCTGGAAGAGCTTCCTCTGTGCACGGTGCCTGTGCGGGTGGTGAGTGGACACAGAAGGAAGAAGAGCTTCGTGTAGTGTGGACCTAGCTGAAGATGAAAGCCATACCTCACGAGGCACTGAGGATGAGGTCTGTCCCCACACTAGGCATCGCCTCTCCCTTGGCTCAGTCTTCACTCAGTTTCCCTCCATGAGATTCATGAAAGAGCTGCCTGTGCCACTGTCTCCTCAGGAATTCAACTCTGGAGAAAGCGGAAGCAGGGTGTTCTCCCCCCTGGGCCCCTCCCCCAAGCCCAGAAGAGCCCCATCCCAACCCATCTTCCTCATGCACAACCTCGTCCTGAGATAGTGGGCAGCTGTCACCCTCCCTGGGGGCACCTGATACGAAGCCAGCTGTTAACAAGTCAGAGAAAGTAGCTTTCACCTTCCAGCCAGTCTGCGGTTGGACCCATGGATGGTACCTTCCAGCCAGTCTGCGACTGGACCCGTGGGTGGTACGTACCAGCCGGTCTGCGACTGGACCCGTGGGTGGTACGTACCAGCCGGTCTGCGACTGGACCCGTGGGTGGTACCTTCCAGCCGGTCTGCGACTGGACCCGTGGGTGGTACCTTCCAGCCGGTCTGCGACTGGACCCGTGGGTGGTACCTTCCAGCCGGTCTGCGACTGGACCCGTGGGTGGTACCTTCCAGCCGGTCTGCGACTGGACCCGTGGGTGGTACCTTCCAGCCGGTCTGCGACTGGACCCGTGGGTGGTACCTTCCAGCCGGTCTGCGACTGGACCCGTGGGTGGTACCTTCCAGCCGGTCTGCGACTGGACCCGTGGGTGGTACCTTCCAGCCGGTCTGCGACTGGACCCGTGGGTGGTACCTTCCAGCCGGTCTGCGACTGGACCCTTGGGTGGTACCTTCCAGCCGGTCTGCGATTGGACCCATGGGTGACCGGAACCAAGCATCCTATTAGACCCAATACTCCCAAAGACAGGCTTTTGTGGGGTCATCCAGGAGCAGCACCCGGACTTGCATGACTGTGACTCATGGATATCTTCGTGACAATGACGGTTCCATACCGTCGTTGTCAGGAAGAGATCCATGTCCTTAGCAGCAGCTCCTGGGAGGGACAAAGGGGAGGCTGGGGCAGGGAGGAGGCCGGAGCAGAAGGGAGGCCAGGGTAGACGGGTGGCCAGGGCAGGGAGGAGGCCGGGGCAGGGAGGAGGCCGGACCAGAAGGGAGGCTGGGGCAGAAGGGAGGCTGGGGCAGAGGGGAGGCTGGGGCAGAGGGAAGGCTGGAGCAGGGAGGAGGCTGGGGCAGAGGGGAGGCTGGGGCTGGGAGGAAGCCAGGGCAGAGGGAAGGCTGGAGCAGGGAGGAGGCCGGGGCAGAAGGGAGGCCTGGGCAGAAGGGAGGCTGGGGCAGAGGGGAGGCTGGGGCAGGGAGGAGGCTGGGGCATGGGACAAGATCCTTGCAAGACTCTGGCTTTTCCCCAACTCAGCTTAGGCCACTGGTCCTCCCAGACATTGCCCTAGGCTGCACAGAGCTGGCCCTGCTGCCAGTGCCTAGTGACGAAAAAGGGAAGTTCTAGAGAGCAATCTGCCTGCCACGTGGGGCCAGGCTGGGGGCTGCCTGCAACATCCTCGGCCTGCAGAGGCAGAGTAACTAGGGAAGGCCTGGCTGTCTTCAGGGCTCTGAATGGTTTAGTGGCTATGGGAGACCAACACTGGGGCCATTTTTCCAGTTGATCAGGGGTGGCTTGTGACACCCAGAGTCCACGAAGGAGTGGCCGGAAGGAACAGTGGGTGGGCAGGTATTCTTTGAGGAGGTCTCTGTCTTAGAGGGGTGGTCATGGGCCCCCCAAAAGACACATCCAGGTCCTGATGCTGGGAACTGTTTTGGCCTCTCCCGGAAGGCTCTGTGCACATGTCAGCAAGCAAAAGAGCTCAAGGTGGGGTTGTCCTGAACTGTCCATGTGGTCCTAAGTTTAAAAGGCCCAGTGTCTTCAAGTGACGGGAGAGGACAGTGTGGGAGGAGAGGGAGGCTCTGTGAACACTGAGGCAAAGGTTGGAGTGATGTAGCCACAAGCCAAGGGGTACCTGGACCCCAGACACTGGGAGAGGTAGGAAAGTCCCCAGAGCCTGGGAAGCAATAGCCTTACCACATCAGATCACTGGCTTGACCTCTGGAGCTGCAGAGAAAGAGTCCTTTGGAGTCATCCCAGTGGCAGCCCCAGGACACAGCCATCACAGGCCTTCAAGACTGATGCCAGTGACCCTCCGCAGTGTCTTGTCATTACTCAGGTGAGACGGGGCCGGGGGGTTCAGATCACTCCCCTTGGAAAGATCATTTGTTCTCACAGGTCTTGGGGAGGACTTAGCTACCATGCAGCACCCCACAGGCAGCATCAAGGCTGTGGAGCAGAGGGTGGGCCAACGTTGCAGAGCAGGACAAGGGGCTTGGGGCGCTAGTGTGGAGACACCATGGGGTTCCAGGGTGGGATGGTCCAAGCAGGTGGAACCTCAGAGAACTGGAGCAAGGACAGCACCCTGCGGCACACTCATGCATGCAGGGCACGTTCCTAGGGGCTGTTTTCTATCCCTAGGGATTTTTGTCTCCCCTCAGGGAGGACCCAGGTGCCAGGGCATCAAGAATTCAGCCAATGAGAACTTGGTCATACATGTAGCCTGGGTGAACCCCACAAAGCGTTTTCACATGGACTTAAAACCTGATGCCAGGCATGGTAGCATTCATTTTTAATCCCAGCACTCGGGAGACAGAGGCAGGAGGATCTCTGTGAGTTCGAGGCCAGCCTGGTCTACATAGTGAGTTCTAGGCCAGCTGGGGCTACATAGTGAGTTCTAGGCCAGCCTGGTCTACATAGTGAGTTCTAGGCCAGCTGGGGCTACAGGGATACCCTGTCTCAAAAAGAAAAAAAAAGAATAACCCGCCCCCCCTGAGGTCCCCAAGGAGCACATGAGACCCTCCTCCATTCTCCCTGCATCTCAGGATGGTTCCAGAATCTTCTGTCCCAGTCCTTGGTGCCTTAGGCCCCTGTGACCCACCAGTAAATAGTCTGCATCTGTCTCACTCTCCTGCTGCTTCCCTGTCGCACAGACGCCTGGGGATAGGGATGAAGGCTTGCTGTGCTGGGTCCATGACCAAGCAGGACTTGGCCGGGAGCTAGTGCTCATGGGTGTTTGGGCACTGTCAATATGGGAGAAACAAGCTCAGAGTTTAGGGTGGATCCCACCAGCCTCAGGAAACCAGTTTCACCCTGATGCCCCCCACCAACCCCACAGCCCAGCTGGACAGGTGGACAGAGCAAGTTGGGGCTCCTGCCAGTCTTGGAGATAAAATCTAAAGGGGATCCACAGCTAAGGTTTCCTGTAGAAGAGTTGGTGCCCACTGTGGGTCTGTGGCATGATGGGGTAGGGAGCCAGACAGGAGGAGAGTGAGATGGAACTGGAGCCTTAGGCTCTTTCTCATGACTGGGCTGGGCCCCAGATTCCACAGATGGGTCCCTTGGAGTTTCCACTGTGAGCCTAGCAACTCTTTCCCTGGAACCAACTAGATTAACAGAGTCAGGATGCATGAGGCTGCGGTCCACAGTTGCCCGTGCAGAGCCTGTCCCAGCCATCTGCAATTCCCAACAGCCACAGGACCTGTGACATCTGGCCGGGGCCTTTGTGAGGAGCTACCAAGATCTGTGCACTTGCCCATTTGTGGGGGGTCACTCTACCGCCTGCTTGTGACAGCCAGGTACCTGTAGAAAATGGAAAAGACTGGGTGGTGCACACACTGCAATATCAGGCCGCCTCCCTTAGATTTGGTACCACCAAAGACAGAGTCCCTGCTAGACTGGGTTCTGCTGATCCCTGTCCTGCTTGACCCCCAGAACACTGCCTTGGGGAGTCAGGCTGCTCATGAGCCCCTAAGATGTGGAGACTGATGGCCTCCGTGCCGGTGAGCTTTGCTTTGAGCCAACGGGTTTCTAGCACAGCCACACACTTGTGTATGAGGATGGATGGGGACCAAGGACAAGCATCTCAAAGCTGACTGGACTCTGGGGACACTTGCTCTGTCAGAGACTACCACAGCAGGAGCAGGATGCAGCTTCTGGGAGAAGGGGCTGGGTGGGCCCCACCTCGTAAGGCCCCCAGGCCCAGAAAGAGGCTGCTGCTGTTCCAGCGCCATCTGGCTGTATTTGCAGAGCCACAGCCTCACCCAGTTGCCTGCCCGTCCCCGAGTCCTCACGCCCTAACCTCTGGAAGAAGATGAGGTGATGGTACAGCTCACGAATGTCAGACACCCCAAATCATTCCCCCAACATTCTATGGAAATGCTAACCTAAAAAGTGAGGGTCCCTGCAGGGACAGGCACATTGGGTAGCTATGAGATTTCTGGGCCTCTGGTCCTGGTACCCAGCACTGGGTGCTGGGCTCCCATACACACAACCTCCCCTGACTGTCTCACTTTGCCCTCTCAGGTACCAACACCAGACACACAACACCCCAAGCCAGTAACCTCTCCAGGGTGCTGGAAGGGAAGACAGGGCTTCAGAATGGGGATTGGTAGAAGCTGGTGGAGAGAGATGTAAGGGGCCTGGGGGTGGGCATCAAGGAGAGCCATCTGGGCAGTGGGTAAGGCTACAGGGGTCATGTGTTGAGGAAGCTGGATAGGGGTCTGTGGGCACATGATCTACACTTACCAAGGTGAGCTGATCATGGCTGGATCCCCAGCAGAAGGGACCAGGCACCCCGAGGCCTCATGTGCTGATTGTGGGCCCCTCAATCTGGAAACTGGTGACTGGGCGGAGCTTCAGTTACCCATGGGGCGCACCAGGGAGGGTACACCTTCTCAGACTTCAGATTGGTCTCTGACAGACGGTAGGCAGGGTGTGAAAAACGGGTGGGGTCCAGAGGGGTCCTAAGTGCTAGTGTGAGAGAGGACTGAGTGGCCAGTGCTGACAGGCTATGTGGGAGGGGCTGTGGCCAGGCTGAGGGTACCAGCTTTGGACACGCTGAGCTGGGCAGGGCTGAGTTGCCCACCAGCTTTCTACCTGGAAGCAGATGCTTGGACATGAGTCCGGAGGCAGAGAGGCAGAACTTGACCAGAAGTGCACACCTACGTGACCTTCAAGGCCATGAAACTGGGTAACTCCATCCAGCAGCAAGGAGCTAGGGAGACATGGGAGGGACAGTACATAAGGCCAGGAAGCCACAGCTGGTGGGACTCTAGGGCGGGGGCACCATGAAGGCTCTGGGATCTTGGCTAGGGCCCAGGTCAGAAGGGGGAGGACTGAGAGGGCCCTTCCCACAAGGCTGGGAGAGTGAGCCTGCAGCACATACCCGAACCCCAGGCCCTCCTTCCTCACTGTCCCTGGCATCTGGACCCAGGTGGCTTGGTAAGTACAGTACTGGAACCAGCCCCACCCCAGAGCAAAGCGGGCACTCACCATCAGGACCCCAGGCTCTAATAATTCCCACCTGAGGACTGTAAAGATTCCAGCTCTGTCACTGGACAAACAGGCTTTACTTCTTCATGGAGGAAGAAACAGAGGTTTCCAGGGGCAGGGACAAGCTGGAGGTACCAGCAGGACAGTAGGGTGGACTGCCTGCAAGCTGACCATGGCTGCAGGCTTGGCCGAAGCACCTCTTTCCTGGCTTCTCTGAGGCCACTGTGAGCCCTGACAGACAGCTGTGGCCGTGACCACATCCCAGACAGTGCAGCAGAGGCAGGCCGAGCTGGGAGTCCCATGAAGATTCTCGGGGCTGTGACTGTCCTGGTCGCAGCTCAGAGATCAGATGTGAGAAGCAGAGGGCAGAAGGGGCGAGGCTGGAGATGCAGAAACTGGACTATCAGTGGCTCATTTAAATTCAGCCGGGGCCAGAGGCAGGGCAGGAGCCACTCTGCAGGCGACAGTGGCACCATTACAGTCAACGCTCAGCAGGCAGCAGCCCTGATGCTCATGGCTGACCCTGCCCGAGGCCAATGTGGCTTCCTCCACTGCTGCTGGAGGTCCCAGCTCACAGCTTGCCCCAGGGAAGGGTGCAGTAGGCCGGCTGCGACGTAGCGCTGTGAGGTCACGTCTTAACCCACAGCAGCAGGCCCCATGGGGCTCAGGATGGCTATGAACGTGGCCCCCACAAAACTATAAACTTACTAAAAAGATTTTGGTTTTGGGTAACTCAATTGCACGGCTCTGGAGTGTGTCCACTACAGGTGATAACGCGGCCCAGAGAAAGGTTGTTAGGGTCTCCTCTGGTCTTGGTATCCGGGCAGATAAGCCTTGGCTTAGGGTTAGAATAACGGGCTACAGCCCTCTTCCTACAAAGACACGGGGCCAGGAGTGGACTTGGTCGCAGACTCTGGGATTTGCTGGACAGTCTGCTTCTAAACTGTGGTGGAACAGTGAACGGCGATCCAGCTGCGATTTGAAGTAATCCCAGCCCTTGAGTAAGGACACAGAATATTCCAGGCTCTCTTTTACAAATACCTTAACTTTTCACACAGCCCCGGGCCAGTGGCTGGCAAGAGGCCTCTCTTCTCTGGGGTTTCCAGCATCAGGAATTATCACATAAGGGGCTGGAGAGATGGCTCAGCAGTTAAGGGCGCTGGCTGCTCTTGCAGAGGAGCTGGATTTGGTTCCCAGCATCCACATGACAGCTAACGACCATCCATAACTCCAGTCCCAGGGGATCAGATCCCCTCTTCTGACCTCTGAGGGCATCGCATGACATGGATCCACTTACCTACATGCAGGCAATATATGCATACACAGAAAATAAAAATAACAAATAAAAATTTTTAAATGAATTGTCACATAAACTCAGTGCAGGCTCAGACAACTTCACTGGTCCCCCTCACTGTGCCTGCACTATTTTGGTTACTATTGCACAAAACCCTTCCTGTGAACCCTGTCCATGTGTACAGACCACTTTGTGCTCAGTATTTTTTTAAAATTTTTATTATTTTTATTTTACGTGTATGCGTGTATTGCCTGCATGTAGGTACGTGCACCCGTGTCATGAAATGCCCGCGGAGGACAGAAGAGGCTGTCGGATCCCCTGGAATTGGAGTTATGGAGAGTTGTTAGCTGCCATGTGGGTGCTGGGATTCGAACCTGGTTCTAACAGTCAGTGAACAGTCAGTGTTCTTAACCGCTGAACCATCTCTCTAGCCCTGCTCAGTATATTTTAAATTTTTATTTTTCTGAGGATTTCATATGTGGGTGCTGTTCTTGTGTCATTTCCAGCCCCCTCTCCCCCTCCAGCTCCTCCCACTTTCCCATACTCCCTCTCTGTGACCTTCATTATTGTTACATATATGTGTGCACATACACAACATAGAACCTGCTGAGCCCCTCTGGTGGTGCTTTTTATGAATATGTATTTAGAGTTGACCTTTGGGATTGGGTAACCAATCAAGGAGCTCGTCCCTGGAGAAAACTGATTCTCTCCCGTCAGCAGCCATTGACTGCCTTAAGTGTAGTTCTCAGCCCTCATCAAAGAAACCTCTTCATGTAACAGATGGAGACAACTGGAGATCCACAACTGGTCAAAATGCAGAGAACAGTGGACTGTGGGGTGCCCAACTCCAGTGGACACATAAAATGCAACCCTGACACCTGAAGCTCAGGGGCCATTACAGAGGAGGAGTAAAAAGATTGTGAGAGTCAGAGGCCAGGGCACCTGCTGTAGGTCGTGTCTTCATACATGACATAATGACACCAGCTGACATGACAGCATGGATAGGGAAATCCCACAAGGTCAACCACAGCACTCCGGGCATACACCCAAGGACTAGACATCCTGCTACAGAGGTGCTCGCTCAGAGAGTGGCAGAGATGGTCACCGCTGCGCCCTTCACAGCCACTAGTAAATGGAATGTCCTTCAATGGATGAATAGATCATGACAATGTGGTCCATATACATAATGGAGTTCTATTCAGCTGTAAAGAAAATGAAATTTGTAGATAAATGGATGAAACTAAAAGACATTATACTGTGTCAGGGAACCCAGACCCGGAAAGACAAGCAGCACGTTTTCTCTTATTCGTGGATCCTAGCTGTGAACCTTTGATGTCAGTATGGACCCAAAGTAACTGTCAAAGCCAGAAGAGCAGAGGGAGCGATGGGGCAGGGAGGGGTGGAGCTCCAGGGAGGGGATGGCAGGACAGCCCGTATTTTTATACTATTTCTCCACTTAATATAATTTCCTTATAACTGATATTATTTTCTTTCCTAGTTTTTTACTCATAAAAATATGTTAATGGCTTGGAGGGATGGCTCAGCAGTTAAGAATGCATGCTGCTCTTGCAGGGGACCAAAGTCCAGTTCCCAGCACTCATGTCAGGGCAGCTCACAAACACCTGTCACTCCAGCTCCAGTGGATCCAATGCCCTCTTCTAGCTTCTGTGGGTTCTGTACACATGTGACATATACTCATACATACACATAAATAAAAATAAATAATTTAAGAAAATACTAAAACAGTATGGGTAAGTATGACAGTCGCATACTCAACATTAGGAAGAAATGCTTTATGTATATTTATTTATGTACTTAGAATCTATCAAAAGCCCAATGCCACCAATATTATTACACTGAAAGAAATTTCTGGAAAATAAGATAAGATGATCTCAGATACAATCTCAGATATAATAGCAGATACTAAACAGTTACAATACCAAAAGGTGGGATTAGTGACTACAGATCTTTCCTCATAAAAGCCCAGGCTCAGATGGCTTCAGTGGTGAATTCTATCAAGCGTTGAACAGAGAAACATACTGAACCCTCACATGCAGGAGGTAAAAGCTGATAGTCCACAACCTACATGGAGAATCACAGCTGCCATGTGGGCCAGTATCATGTATGAACTGAGACCTGGGTTAGTCATTTTCCTCATCACTATGACAATGTAAAGGAAGGAGGATTTGTTTTGGCTCAAGGTTTGCAAGGTGTGGTCCTTCATGGCACGGAAGGTGTAGGGGCTGAGGTGACCAGACCCAATACAGCACGAGTGTCAGACACATCGCAGTGGAGGAGGAACCAGAGATAATGTGGAACCATGGCCAGCTCTAACCCTCAGAGCCCACCCACCTCCCAGTGACCCACTTCCTCCAACAAGGTCCTACCTTCTAATGGTCCAAACCTCGAAAACAATACCACCAGCTGGGACCAAGTGTTCAGTACCACCATCTGGGACCAAGTGTTCAGTACCACCAACTGGGACCAAGTGTTCAAACAAAAGGGCCTGGGGACGGGGGAGAATCTCATATTCAAACCATCACAGATCCCAAGAACTTGAGCACTTCTAGCCCAGCAAGCTACGGAAACATCCCATGACTAAATGGGGTCTATCCCAAGAATGCAAGGCTGGTTTAACACTTGAACATCTAAAAGTTGTATTATCTAACAACGGCTTCAGCAAAGTTACAAGATACAAAGTCAGCATGTAAAGCAGGCATGGAGCCATGCTGTAAGCCTGCCATGCACTCAGGAGGCTGAGGTAGAGGATCCAATTTCAAGGCCAGCTTGGGCTATGCGAGACCCTATCTCAAAGAAAAATCACCACATAATTATTGTGTATGCTAGCAATGAATGATCTAAAATTGAACTAAGGAAAAGCTCTATGCCAGGCAAGGTAGCACACACCTGTGATTTCAGTTCTCTAGATGCTCTGGCAAGATGATCATGAGTCAGAGGTCAGCCTGGGCTACATGAGGCCCTGGTTCAAAACACTAAGCTGACTGTGGGGTGCTGTAGTAGCTGTTGATACTGTTCAGACTGCAGTCACAGTGTTGATGCCCCTGGCTTGGTAACAGTGTGAGTCCTGTGACAACATGGCGTGGTTATGACCATGTGCCGACACTGTTCATACTGCAGTGATGGTGTTGATGCCCACTGGCACTGTAACGAAGTGGAGAGCTGTACTGACAGTGTATTCACACTATCGACAGTGTATCGACTGTTGATTCTCTACAGTGTATCGACTGTTGATTCTCTACCGATGGTGTGCTGACATGGCTGCAGTATATTGAATTTTTATTCTCTACTGACAGTGTGCTCACACCGTTGTAGTGCTGTTTGCTCTCTGCTGACCATGTATCGACACTGTTCACAGCTTTTGACTTTTGATTCTGACGTTGTATTGACACTGTTGACAGTGTGTGGACTGTTGATTCTGTATTGATGGTGTGTTGACTTTGATTCTTACTAAAAGTGTGTTGACACTTTTGACAGTATATCAACTGTTGATTCTATACTGACTCTGTGTCCACTCTGTTGGGAGTGTGTTGACTGTTGATGAAATTGTGTTGACACTTTTGACAGTACATTGCCTATTGATTTTCTACTGGCAGTGTTACAGTGTACTGTTGATTCTTCTCTGACGATGTGTTGACGTTTTACAGTATCTTAACTCTTGGTTCTCTACTTACAGTGGACTGACACTGTTTAAGTATTTTGAATGTTGATAACTCTCCTGACAGTAGTTTGATGCTGTTGCAGTGTGGTGACTGTTGAGTCTCCACTGACAGCATGTGACACTGTTGGCAGGGTGTTGACTCCTGATTCTCTGAGGACAGTGTGTTCACACAGTCTTAGCAGTGTACTGACTGTTCATCCCTACTGACAGTACCCTAAACTGTAAGTACTGACTGTGTATGACCTCGTCACTGCCCTGGTGACAGTTTACTGACACCATCTTGTGCTTCGACCAAATACTGACTTGCGTTTTTGCATCTTCTGGGATATTCACATTTCAAAGTCCATGTCCACTAATGTCACAGAGATTCTACCATCTCCAACTCTGTGACCTTCCGGGGCTTCCTCAGCCTCATTTCTCCCATAGTCACTGCTGGCCCTTATGGCTACTTAACTCAAACCCAAATTGGAAGACGTGAAATGGGGCAAAGCTGTGGCCCTTCTCCACCCTGCACGCCGAGGTCTCCACAGCCACAGGTGGCTCTTCTCCATAGCTGCAGGGGACTTGTCTCTGCTGCAGCGTCTCCCACCACCCAGAAGGTTTATTTATTCCAAAGTCTGAGCTTCACAGCACTTTGCACACAGGCTAGCAGTGGCAAATTTCAATCTTCTACCATTTTTCCAGCTTCCTGTTGAAAAGTGGCCTCCAGGCCCATGTGTCCATGGAGGTTGTGGAGCTAGTTCTACTGACTCTGACTGAGAAGGTGGAGTGACTTGGTAGGTTGGATAGTCAATTTGGTAGGTTGACTTGGAGGTGGGGCACTGAACGCTGCCCATGTGTCAACTGTACTGTGCCCCATGTGCCAGCCCGGGTAACTGAAAGAAGTCTGGAGAACGAATGTAATGAACGTGGGGCGCAGGTCCAGACCGGGAGGGCTTGCTTTGTCAAGTCTGCTGCTGTCCCGGCAAACCTCCCTTATTCAGCCTTTGAATGGGCTGACCAGCAACAGTGACCACTGGCCCAGAGCCCAGCTCTCAGCGGTGGGCTGAGCCAGGCCCTGGGAAAGCTGAACTGAGAGATGAGCTTGGAGTAGGCAGCTCCCATGAGGGCACAGAGGAAGAGTCAACATGCCCAGGGGAGGCTAAGGGTGTGGCCAGCATCCGCTATCCTTGGCTGGGTGGCGCTGCATGCTGGGCGGACCTCAGCCTTCTGTGTGAGGAAACATCTGGTTCTGATCCTGTCATCCAGAGTGAGAAAGCTATTCTGGGTGGTAAGGGAATGGGCCTGTGGCCTGGCGTTCTGACGTCCCCTCCACAGGCACGCAGGTTCCAGCTGCGGCAGACACAGGAGCTGGACCTCACCTGGCATGCTGGTTGTTGCTGGAGGCTGTGTACCGTTAACAGAGAAGCAGTGCGTGGGCATGCTCCCCACTGCTGGGGGTGGTGTTCACGCTGAGGCCTAGGCTGCCATGTCCTATGGACAGGTGTGAGTCTAGTCATGACTCTTTTGGTTCCACCAGTTGGGAAGGGTGGTCTCTTATCACCTTTCCAGAATTGGGGGAGTTGTCCGGAGAATTTCCAGATATCACAGTTCCAGTGTGGGCCCTTTAGTGTTTGTGTGGGACCTGGGCCCAGCCCTCCTGCGTGGTCTTGAAGGGCCTGGCATTCCAGCTGCCTCGGGGCCTCTATTGTGAGTCACTAGGGGCAGCTCTATCCTTGTCTCTGGTCACTGTTTAAGTCTGTGCCCTGCTGGATCCACTTTCTTTCGTGTCTCCAATGCTGCCACTTTTCAGAAGCCCACCTTGAATGGGATTCAGCCCTCCCACTTTGGCTCCTGTTGGTAGCCATGGTCTGAGAAGGGGGGATGAGAGAGCGACGGTCCATCGGGTGTGTGTTGAGGACTCTGCACCCAACTTTCCTGCTTTGTTTCCTTGAGGTCAGGCCTTCCTGTCCATGCCTGGGTGCCAGCTGGAAGATGACCTCCAGGGATGCCTCCCCCCACAGGGTGCTTGTGACTTGTGGGAAGAAATTGAGCTCACTCAGGACGGAGGGTGTTTTTGTCCTGCATCATAGTAGCCTGCGTTTTCTCTTCCCATGACCAAGTGACCAAGTCCATGTTAACATTGGCTTTAAGCTGTTCCGACTCAACGAAGCTGCATTTGAGACCAAGCTATACAGAGGGGTCTGCTGAGCACAGGTGTTGCTTGGCAGCAGATGACAACAAGGACAGAGCGATCTGGGAGGAGTGGCTGTGTGGGCAAAGACAGGTGACCCTCTCTGACACCCTGGCTGGGTGACATTCTGTAATATATGTCATATTGGTAAATTGTCATGTGCTGTTTGAGCTCACTGAGGAGCTGGTTCTGGGGCACAAAAGTAGGTTTGTGGGCCCCCCGACCCTGCTTCAGACCCAACCATGTTCATGTCCAGTGTCTTCCCAACCCCCTGTCCTGAATCACTCTCTGTAATGGAAAGGGAAGAACATCCCCAGAGTAAAAACAGCATCCTCCAGAACAGCTAGAACGAAAACCTTTTGCAATAGAGGATACTATTGTTTACCCTGTGCTATACATGGGACAGGGTCATGGGAAGCTCAGTCAGGACCTCCGGCTGACTGCCTCAACTTCCCCAGTCAGTTTGTGCTGCACGTTTGCAAACCCCCGATTTGATGCTCTCACCTCTGTGCTCTCTCAGGTTTCTCCGGTCGTCTGCTGGATGCTGTGAGCACCTCAGGATGTTTTGCTGACTGCTGCTTTTCTGTCAGCTGCTCACTTCTTTCTTTTACCCCTGCTTGCTACGTTCCTGATAAACCCACGCATTGAACACTGAAGCACAGCTAGGTCATTCTGTGGACTGTATAGAACACCATCTCAACTGGAAACGAACTTCTCCCAGTCTTACCCCTTCCTGCCCTGGCCTCTGATGGGCACGTATCTGAGGCCCACCCCACTCAGGTAAGGCAAAGTTAACCAGCTAAAATCACTCCCAAGTCACTAGGACCCCTCTCAGCCACTGCTGGGGTGGAAATGAAGCAGAAAGTGAGGAGTGAAGGGATGTGGGGAAGATACACGGAGACAGGAGAGGTCCTTGTGTGTTTGTGGTGAGTCTCAGGGGTCCGCACACTGCCCTGGGGAAAGCCCTGTAAGGTGACTCCTAAGCCTGAAAGCCAAGGTCTCCCTAACAGCCTACAAGGCCCTGAGAGCCCAGAGTCCCAGGGCCAGTGGGAGATGGGGTGGGGCCCTGGGCCCAGGCAGGCCACCTACAGGGCTCATGCCTTTTATTTATGAGTCCCCCCCAGACCCCTGAAGCAGGCGCAGCTCCTCAGCCTGACCCCTTGCCCAGCCCTGAGATGCTGCAGGGAATGCACCGAGCCACAGCTGCAGCCACCCACAGCGGAGGCCGGGGCCCAGCACTGCGCGGGAGGCAAGTGTGGCAGAGCACAGCACATACTTCTGTCCTAAAATAGATTTTATCTGAAAAAGAAACAGATGGGGTGGGGGATGGCTCCTTCTTTAATGGAGAGTGCAGGAAGCAGGAGGAAGCCTGCCTCACCCCTCTCCCATCCCAGGGGACAAGTCTGGAAACCCCCGCAGACCTGGGGCATCAGAACAGCTGCTGAGGCCGGGCCAGGCCGGGAGGGAGGCTGGGCAGGTGTCCTGAGGGAGTTGCCTGAGGAACCTGATGTCTCTTCCTCCCTCTTCAGGGAGGCAGAGCCAGAGGCTCAGGAAAGGCCTTGGCTCTGGTTGAAGAGGCCCAGCCTATGAGGCACGGCATAAACATGGTCTAAGAGATTAGCAGCCAAGGCTCTTCTGCCGGGGGTCTGGCTGGGTGGATGGATGTGGGACCCCCTGGGTGGCTACCTGGCAGAAACTTCAATGCTCCGAGTCTAGGACCTGGGTTCTGCCACCCAGGGTCGCTAAGCTGCAAGACTAGAAAAAGAGGCGAGCTGGTGCCTGGGACATAGCTGCCCAGGATTCTGGACTCAGAACAGATTCCGAGGTCTTTACAGCTGTGGAGACCCTTCCGGACTGTGCCTCCAGGCACTGACAGCTATTCCCTCACAGTGTCTTTCCTCTTGACTACGTTACCATCACATATATCACTTTCCAGCAGCCAAGGACACAGTCCCCATGTTCCTTGAAGAAATAGTCCACTGACTTGACCACACCTGCTGTTTATCCAGGATCATCATGCACATGTAGGCCAGCTAAAGTGAAGCGTTTGTAGCCCAAAGCTGCCTCAGAGAGGAGTTTCCTCCCACTCCATAGATTGCAGATCCACACTTAAGCTGAGGGCACATTTCCTCCTAAGCAGGGTGACCTTGAGGCCTAGAGTGGACCACGGTAATAGTCACAGGGCCCCGCATGCCTCTCTCACACACAAACATATACACCGTACACCACACCACACACAGCACACACCACATACATACATACATACAAACATACATACCTCACACCATACACATACATCACACACATACATACACTACCCACCATACATACACACATAGCACAAACCACATACACACACGTATAAACATACACACACCATATACCATACACACACAGCACACACAACACCACACAGCACTCACCATACGCATACAAACATATACACAGCATATATCACACCACACACAACACATACCATACATACACACCACACACTACATAGCATACACATACTACACCACACACAGCATATACCACAGAGCGTGCGCACACACGATGTCTTAGGAGGGGGGCTCACAGGCATTTACAAAGCCTTGGTTTGGAACAAGAGTAAACTGGCTTCCAAACAGCACCTGAGAAAGCTTGCGCTCAGAAGCTGGGCGCTCCTGAACCCCAGAAGGGCGCAAGGAAGCCAGACGCACCTGCATTTCCGCACTGTGAGCAGCGTGCTCTCAGCTCAGCCCTGTGACACACAACAGCCTGGTCCACCAGGCTGGGCTGGAGCCCTGTACTCTGGTCAGGACACGCAGGCCTGTGGTGGGAAAGCCTGGGTCCCTGGGGCTGCGGGAAGCACATTCTCTTCTGCACTTTCTCTCACACAGGTGCCCTGTAGATAACTGAGAGGTCCTAGGGCGCAGAAGGCATGAAAGTCCTGGGGCCCGTGGGCTCTGCTGGAGTACAGAGCCCACATGAGCATGCCTGGTGAGGTAGTAACTATGGTGATGGCTGTGGGATCCTAGCATCCTCCTGTGGACTCCAGGTATGCTCAGGGGGCCTGGTCCATCCCGTGGAAGTAGACGAGGACTGAACTGCTCTGGGGATGCAGGGCGACCTCACCTGGATATGGAACCTGCCACAGTGCCCTCTCCTCGCAGCTGAGGGTGGGAACTACTGGCCTTCAGGAAGGCGCGGTTCAGGCCCTGCTTGCCAGAGTGATCCCCGGAGCCGGCAGCACAGAGGGGACTGGACCTGGACCTGGCTATGCTCCAACTCTCTTGTCATTTCTCGGATCAGGCTGCCCTCAGGGCCCCACTGCTGCCCAAGGCTGCTGCAGTCAAAGGAAGGGTACAATTCCTGCAGCTTCCCTTTACCAGCAGCCACATGGCCATCTGGGACTTTGGAGAGCGCTGCATGGAGCTGGGCACTCAGGAGAGACCCAGGACAGCCTGCAGGGAGCACACAAGATGTAAGCCTCCTGGCAGTCAGAGCAAAGAAGGAAAGCAGCCTGAGCTCAAGATGATCCCACTTCCCAGAAGCCTCTGGGGTGATCCTGGAGGCCACAGGGTCTTGGCTCAGAGTTCTTCAGTTTAGGATTTGAGATGAAGAACATGGAGGAGAAAGCCCTTCCTTACCTTGTTACATAACCCTCTGAGGACAGAGCAGCCCTCGGGGACTCTTGTTTCCCAGAGACACAGCATAGCGTTCTCACAAAATCAGGGTGTGACTCAGATGTTGGGGGACGTTTTTGTCTCCCGATTTTCCTCTGGCTCTTGCCAGGGCAGCAGCTGCCTGTCAGCTGCATGTGCAGGACTCCCAGCCAGTACCCTCTGTTCTCCCCACAAGCAGTGCCTGGGGCCCCGTGCTTCCTCTAAATCTAATAGAGCACCTCCACCTGGTGGTCAACGGTACCCACCTCCCAGTCCCGGGCAAGGGCTGCTCTGATGCCTGCTGGATCCAGGCTCCTGTGCACCCCCTCCACAAATTCTGAGTCACTTTGCCATTAAGTCCACTTCTCCACACTGCTGATGGGCTCTGTCCCGTGACCGGTCGACTCAAGTGCTCCGTGCCCACTGACCGGTTGTCACAGCTACCACACCATGAGATGGGGTTGGCCAAGGCCCAGCTGGCTCACCTCCCCAGGCTGGGTGGGGGCGAGCTGGCAGATACCCATGGGAGCATAGCAGGATCCCACGCAGCTTTCTCTTGTGTCTAAGAGACACAAACAAACAAACAAACAAACAAATAAACAAACAAAGCCCCTGAGTGTCTAATTTGTCTGACGGTAACAAGGAAGTGGGGGATGAGTGACTGTGCACTGGTCAGTGCCGGTGAGGCTTCTGCAAGGGCACTGCAGTCCAGGACCCACTGCAACCGTCCCAGGGCTGAGGGAACCCATAGGCTGCAGAGAGCATGACCTTGCTTGGGCTTGGAGTTGACCTTGGTCTACTTGGTTGAGACACAGGACAACACAGTGCTTGTCACACGGTCTATGATGAAGGGAGGGCCAGCTTTTGGAAAATGTCCAGGTTGTAGTGGGCAAATACTGGACAAAATACAACCAAGATGCTCTACTGTGGGAAAGGACCAGTGTCCACATCCTTGTCACCTTCTGCCAGACCTCAGGCTCGTGGGTCATCTCATAGTGATGTCCTGAACAGGTGTGGTCGCACCTAAGCCCCATCTCCACCTGCACCCGTCTGTGAAGACTCAGTTGAACTTGAAATGAGAGGGTTGTGCCTCCTCTTGAGAGTACAGTCTGTGGTCCACAAGTGGGGAACACCTGCCTTCAAGGGCTTTTGAGGGACATGGTGGAGCAGTGCACCCCAGAACCCAGGGCAGCACTGGCCTGAACTCCCAGCCCCCATGTGTTCCACCTGCAGAGTTGGGCCCCTTTGAGCAATCCCAGAGGCCCACAGCAGGCAGGAACTGCCTCAGTGACAGAGGTCTGGCTTCTGGGTGGTCAAACGCTGGCCTGCATGAGTCACTTGGCTGGTGAGGGAGCCGTGCTGGCTCCCCACACCCATATGTCGTGGTCCCAGCCCAAGTGTTTTCCACACGTCTTTGTATTCCCAACAATTCTAGGGAAGTTTTATAACCTTGTAAAAGACAAAGGAGCCTGAACTGGAAGAGGCCTGCGTTGACAAGTTGGGAGAAAGTGGAAGGGTGAGATCCAGCTAGAGACAGAACCATGGGAGCCAACTGCCAGCTCCAGGTGGCCTGGGCTCTTCCTGGTGTTCCAGGCCCTGGGTTCCTGTGGCTTAACTCCCCTTCCTTCCCGATCTAGGCTCTTCCTAGGAGGGCAAGTCTGCTTCTGGCCCCGTCACAGGCTAACCCTTATTATTTTCTATGGTTCAGTGGGTTTGGGGAAGGGGAGCTCACAGCACGTGGACCCAGCCTCCACTTTGAGGGAATGGCCTTCTCCCCTACCTCAGAGACACAGGATGTCTATGTCCTGAATTTATGACTCATCAGGGCCTTGGTTCTAGGGCGCTATGTTGTGGCAATGCAGACCTCAATCCTTCAAGAAAGTAAGCAGGCATGAAGCTCTCCCCGTGTTGAAGTGCTCCCATCCACTGCTCCCGGGGGAAAGCTAAGTTTGTAGGAGAGGAGGCATGGGGTGTAGCAGCTCCTGCACCCCCAAAACCATTGAAGTAACAAAAGACAGCTCAACACTGGACGGAGTGTTTGCTACCTCTTGCTTTTCATGGTAAAGCAGGGCACAGGCTAACTGCCCCTCCCCAAAGGCCAACTTCACAGCAAGAATGGTAAGACTTGGGAGGACTAGAGTCTGGATTTCTGTCTGGACAGAGGTCTGAGGTTGACCTATCAGCTCCTCAACACTTGGCAGTAATGTCTTACTGTTGTGTGGTGCCGTTGTTGGCGTATTTAAGATTGTGCCACTGTTTCAACAAGAAATAACACATTGCTTTGTAACAAGGAAAACACAAAGTTTATTCATGAAAAACGTCAGTGAACGTCAAGAGGAGGTGCTAGCAGGCTGGACTGGACCGGACCAAGTCCTCACCAAATCCCACAGTCCCACGCCACCCCTAGGTAGTGACAACTAGGTCATCAATGGCCCTTGGGGTTCTGCCCCCCCCCCCGGATGTTCCTAGGAAAGTTTCTCACCTGGATGGCTGTGCTCACAGGAGGCCACCTGGGCGTGCACAGCAGCCAGGCAGAGGGGATGTGGTACCTGACCCTGGGACACTTCCAGCTCAGGGAGAAGTGGCCAGATGCGGGAAGGGGTTGGCAGTTCAGATACCTGGCAGGAAGATCTGGCTGGTATAGTGCTGTCCACAGGGACTAAAGCCCTCCAGGCCATGCACAGCATCCAGCTTGGCTGCCACTGCCACGGAAGGAGCTCCAGCTTATACAGATGGTGCTCTGACCAAGCCCCACCCTTTCTACACAGACGCAATATGTGAGAGGGGCCAGGGCCTGGGAGGATGCTCACAGTGGGGTATGCACCACACATCCCCACACCCCATCCCAAGTCTCCTTGCCCCTGGCTCCTCCACAGTTCTCTGGCTCATCTGCTTGGGAGGTCTTTTTCCCCAAAGGGACACCATGGCCCGGCTTGGCAGGGGGCTGGGAAGCCAGTACTGAGGAGAACTGACCCCACCTTGAACTTTGCTGGCAAGGAAGTACCGGCCATGGGGAGAGCAGGAGTCTGCGCTTCTTCACTCTCTTGGGCGGTAAATCAACCTGGGAGCAGGCAGCGAGGTGGGAGGACCGGGTGGGCCAGGCAGGGCTCTGGCGAGGAGGTCTGCTTAGTGCATCTGGAGCAGTGTGTGTGTGTGTGCGTGTGTGCGAGGTGGGAGGACCGGGTGGGCCAGGCAGGGCTCTGGCGAGGAGGTCTGCTTTGGGGCATCTGGAGCAGTGTGTGCGTGTGTGCGTGTGTGCGTGTGTGTGCGTGTGTGTGTGTGTGTGTGTGTATGTACACGAATGCCTGTGTGTGCCTGTGCGTATGGGTACACACACGGGTGTGCATGTGTGTTTGTGGGTGGGATGCCCTCTGTCTTCCTGTGGGAACAGGGTTGCTTTAAGGTCTTTGCAACTTGGGGCTCTGGGATGGACAAGATATTCCCATATTCCTGTCCACAGAGAGGGGTTCCCCAAGTCCTCCATCTCTACCAAGGGATTATGCAGACCGTCTCTCTCCTTCCCAGCACATCCTCTCTCATGGAGCCATGTTTCTGTCCTTAACTCTGAACTAGCCCCTCCCTAGGGCCACCTCCACCTGGAGACCCTGAAAGGAGCTGGGAGAAGAGCTAGACTAACTTCACTGTGGCATGGGAGCCCAGTGCCTAGATCAGTGGGGCTCATCGAAGCCCCTCATAGTTCCTACCATGATTTGGGGGTCAGCGTAGGAGGGGACACAGCGGTGAAGGGGACCCTTGGGTCAGGAGGACATTTAATCAGTGGGATGTGCTGAGAAGTTAGGTTTGGACTATGCAACGATTGTGAGGGAAATAGGCAGCGTGGACAAGGGTGGTTTGGAGACCAGTGACCACCAAGGGCCCCGATATGGGGCAAGGCCTGGAACATCTGAGTCCTGCAGACCCCTCTGACTTCAGTACTTCAGGGGCCTGTTAGGAGGGGGCAGGTGACCTGAGGCTCAGTCTCATCAGAACTCTAGCCTCGTTTCTGGCCCTGTGCCTTCAGAGGTGGCCCTGCTGCCCAGGATTGCTTTACATTTCTGTCTCTGTCTCCCCCACCCCCATGTCTGTGGAGATAAGAGGTCAATCTCTGGTATTGTTTCTCAGGCACTGTCCACCTTGGTTTTTGATAGAGGGTCTCTCATTGGCTGGAACTCACTTAATTAGGAATTAGGCTAGGCTGGTCAGCCAGCAAGCCCAGGGATCTGCCTGTCCTCACGTCCCAGCTCTTGGACTACAAGTGCTTTCACAAGGCTTCTGGTGATAGGATGCGGATCCTCAAGCCAGCATGGCAACCCTTTACAGCTGAGCCGCCTCCCCAGACCCTTATGTGTTTCAAGGCCCCACCTTGAGTTGCCTGTGGAGCCCACAGGATCAGTGCTGGTAAGGAGGCCACCGAGTGATGCCTGGTGGGGCTGGTGGTGTCTGTGTTGCTGCTGCAGCAGTTTGATTAGACAGGAATCCCGTGAGATGCGCATAGACGCATAGAGGGGAGGAGGAATCTGGGGGCAGCTTTGCCTACCATGAGCCGACCTCAGATTTGAGCCGCATGCCTGTGGCCAGATCATCCTCTGTTGGAATTCTAGGCCTGAAGGGCCTAGTGTCTGCATGCTGCATGAGCTGTGGCCATGTGTTCAGCCCTGTAGATGCAGCCAGATGTTGGGGACGCAATGGAATGCTGGCTTAGGCAGGGGCAGGGCGGGGGAGGCTGCTGGGACCTTCAGCCAGATTTCTGACACCCTCTTGATAAAGCAACAAGAGACTGGGGCCAAAATTCCTCCTTGGAAAACCAGGGATGGGGAGATGGGAGGGAGGGCATCAGAGACCAAATATGGTGGAATGAACACACACTGCCCTGTGCTGGCCTGCAGAAGGCCAAGGGGAATCAGCCCGCGCTTGGGCTCTTGCTCTACAAGGAACAATGGATGTCGTGGGGAGGAAGTGGGTATAAAGACATGTAATGTGACTTTAAACTACCCTGTCAACTTGGGAGTGTGCAACCAATGGGTGCCAAGGAGGGCGGACATGCTCAGCCCCTCAAGGAGGCCAGCTGGTCTGCAGAGAGCAGCAGGACCATCATGGATGAGAAAGGGGTACAGTGCCCCCTGCTCCGGCTGTGTCCTGTGAGCCATGCCCTGCCATGGTGGGTTTTTCTTTAAGGCATCTCACTGATGTCACAGGATGGTGGCAAGCACCCTGCTCAGCACCACTTCTTAGGTGGTCACTTCCACAAATATTTGTTTCCCTGGTTGTCATGGTAACATAAGCTTGAGTTCAAGGGGCAGGGCTGGAACCTGCCAATCACAGGAGGAAAGGGGCAGCCATGGTGCCCTTTCGTCATCACAGGCCTCCGTCCTCGCCCCAAGCTCTGTCCTCAGCCATCTCCACTGTTAGCAGGTGTGAACTGTAGTCTGCGCTTTAGTAGGAAAGAAGGCTTTCTCCACCCACAGAGCTCACCTTGTTCTATCTGAACTGTCTGTCCCTTCTGGACTTCTCACCACCCCAGCCCAAATTCCAAAGCATTCTCCACACGAGCCCTGACACTCAGTACCCACTTCCCTCCTCTGCCAGCGAGTAAAAGCACAGTGTCCAGGCTGACGTTACCGCCCCTGATGGCCCAGCCAGATTGGAGCCGAGGTTTCCGGAGTTCATGTTGGACTACCCTTTTTACCCATCTGGCAAGTCTTGAAAATCACCTTTCCTGGTAACAGAATCATTCCTTAAAAAAGGAGCTTTGGCCCAAAGTGCAAGAATGGGGGCTGGCCACCATGGCCACATGCCCTCCTGTTCCCCAGGACTGTTAGTGCTGAGGGACCTGTTCAAAGACCATGAATGAAGAGACTGGACTGTGGGCAGACCCAGTTGGCAGATGCTTTATAGCTGGAATGGGGTGGGAATCCACTACCTCCCCCACAAGGCACTGCCAGGCCAGCGAACACGCCCCCCCCCCCGGTACTACCAAGCCAGTGATGAGGGGAGGCAGCTGGGCCGTCACAGAACCACACAGCATCCCTGTGACTTGGGCAGTCACCTGCCCCTCCTGTATGGTCTCTGGTGGATGCAACAGGGAGAAGCTAGGCCTTGGGGAAAGCAAACAAGGAGCAAGTATTGCTGCAGAATCAGAAACTATAGATTACAGACTATAGAGTATAGGAACACGCACCTGTGAGAACAACCTCGCAATGCCTGCATCTGGCTCATGTGAATGTGCTTATTATTTTCAGGACTGCATAATATTTGTTTGTATGGATCTACCATAGTTTGTACAACTACCCCGTGAGCACTGAAAATTCAACTTGATTTAGTGTCTCTCACTTTCTCTTTTCTAAGAACTTTAAAATCAGCCATATAAATGTCTGCTTCTGAGTTACAAAATGAAGAACTCTGAAGTCACATGTAACCCCCTCACCCCCAGTTTTACAGAAAAATGATGCATGTTTGGGTTTGTCTCCATAAGTCAAATTCCTAATGCATCGCTCCCCTTTATGTGGGGGAAAGTTCTGTCTCTTTATGAATCATCCAAATCCCAAAGGTGGAAGTACTTCGCAGAGCAGATTAAAATGATTCACGGTAACTGATGTGTGTTGGCGGGGATGATCGCTCTGCAAGGAAGAAGGAACAAGGGTCATCTCAGAACCCAGAGCAGCTGAGCTGCCTGTCATCAGAGCAGGCGGGGAGACCTGCTGGAGCTGCAGGAGGATACAAAGAAGGCCTTCAGGAAGGTCAGGCTTCCATAGGAGCACTCTGATTGGCCACCATCTACCCCAGAATCTGTCCCCAGCCAAGCAATGTTAAGCCCAGACTGGCCAGTGAGGAACAGGGCCCAGCCCCACCTCCATAGAAACCCAACCTGGCTCAGCCACATGCATCATGCCTGGGGGAGTCCTGGTTTGTGTCACTGAGGAAACTGAAGTTCAGGGAGGTGAGGGGCTGACTGCTGGTCACTCACAGGTCAGCACAGGTGTCATGATAAAGCCAGACTAGTGGTCCCCACACTGGTGTCCCTCCCAGCTTCATCTGACAGTCATTTCAGCCCAAAGCCACCTTGACTGGACCCTGGGCCCTGACTGGAACTGCCAGCCCCTCTCAGGCTTGGTCTGCCCCTCAGTAGGACTTCCATCCCACACCCCAGACCTCAGCAAGAGCCCTGCCCTGCCTGATGGTCATCTGGAGGCAGGCCTGGCTTAGGGAGGCTGTGGGGCCCTGGAGGCAACCGAGGAGCAGGGCCACTTGAAGTGCACTGTATTCTAACAGCTCCTGACTGTCCAGAGGAGGGAAGAGAGACAAGATGCTAGAGCATCCCAACACCTTCTGGGAGCGGTGAGGTTCCTGTCTAGACAGGTGTTACTGGCACACTGCTGCCTGCCACCCGTTCTCATGGCACTCCCCTGTCGTGACTCAGCCCCGGGGGCTCTGGTTGCTGCAGTGTGGCAGTTCTCTTAGGCTGTGAAGGAGATGCTTCAAGCCTGTCCAGAGACTGGATGCAGTCATCACCGGCTGTCAGGCCTTCTGAGCTGCGCCTCCCATATTCAATCTTCCCAAACCGGGGTTCAGTGAAACACTAGTCCGCTGGGTTGTTCCTTGTTTTGTTGCAAAATCAAACGGAAGAATGTTCTGTGTTCAAATAGGTTTGGGAAGTCGGGCCCTGAAGCCAGTCTGGTGAGCCTGAGGGATGCGTTTTCAGGGATGCCCTGAAGCTCTCCCAGCACCTCCCAGACAAGTCCACAGGCCAGGTCTAGAAGACAATGTCCAGGCTTATGGCTCAGATGCGCCATGTTGGAGAAACGTGACCTCCAGATGCCGGGTACTAGACAGGGCAGATGGACCCTGTTTTCTGGGGCTCAGCTAGGCACCTGCAGCATGGCACCTTTGAAATCACTGTGGGTGAATAAAAATGACGAGTGGCAGTGTTTGTCTGCATGATGGTACCCAGCTGGTCCTAGCCGTTCCCAACAGTACTCAGATGTACCCATCAGCACCCAGCCACACCCTGCAGTACCCTGAAGCACCCAGCAGTACCAGCAGCACCCAGAAACACCCAGCAGTGTTTAGAAGCACCTAGAAGACTTCTGTTCACCATGGCTCTTTGTAAGCAGTGGCTGGACTGTATCGCCCTCTTTTCTCCACAGGTGGGAGTCGGGTGGTCCTGCAGCCCCCAGCCCAGGCCCACAGCAGGTGCAGGTGGTCCCAGCAGAGCACTACAGGGAGCAGCAGTTTGCTCTGTGACTTGTCAATTCTGGCTGCTTCCCTGTAGCTCTTCCAATGAGACTTCTCCCTCCCCTGGCAGCCTGAATTTTACTGGCTTTGTTCTGTTTCTGCCTGTCTTTGTCCTGGCTCTGTCCTGATTCTGTCCCGGCTCTGTCTCTGATTCTTTTCCTGGCTTTGTCCCTGGCTCTGTCCTGGCTCTGTCCCTGACTCTGTACCTGGTTCTGTCCCTGGCTCTGTCCCGACTCTGTCCTGGTTCTGTCCCTGGCTCTGTCCCGACTCTGTCCTGTCTCTGTCCTGACTCTGTCCTGGCTCTGTCCTGGCTCTGTCCTGACTCTGTCCTGACTGTCCCTAGCTGTGTCCCTGCCTCTGTCCTGACTCTGTCCTGACTGTCCCTAGCTCTGTCCCTGGCTGTGTCCTGACTCTGTCCCTGGCTCTGTCCTGACTCTGTCCTGGCTCTGTCCTGACTCTGTCCTGACTCTGTCCTGACTGTCCCTAGCTGTGTCCCTGCCTCTGTCCTGACTCTGTCCTGACTGTCCCTAGCTCTGTCCCTGGCTGTGTCCTGACTCTGTCCTGGCTCTGTCCTGACTGTCCCTAGCTCTGTCCCTGGCTGTGTCCTGACTCTGTCCCTGGCTCTGTCCTGACTCTGTCCTGACTCTGTCCTAACTCTGTCCTGGCTCTGTCCTGACTGTCCCTAGCTCTGTCCCTGGCTCTGTCCTGGCTCTGCCCTGTCTCTGTCCTGACTCTGTCCTGACTCTGTCCTAACTCTGTCCCTGACTCTGTCCTAACTCTGTCCATGGCTCTGTCCTGACTGTCCCTAGCACTCTGTCCTCACACTCCCTGTGTACACATCCTACTGCAGTGGCAGAGAATGGCATGGGAACTGCAGCCCAGGGACATTTTCCTCTTTGGAGAGGTCACAGTGGGTGCTGATGAATGGCCAGGCCATGTAGGACCAGGCCCACTTCACAAGCCACATACTGTGCAACTTGCACTGGACAGCCCCCATCCCTGGGAAGCCACTGGGTCTCATGGCCACATACTCCTTCCAGGATCCCCTGACACAATTTGGCTAAAGGGCATTCACTCTACGGATGCTCACCTAGTGACGGGAGACTGCAATTTGGGCACCACTACCCCAAGACTGCAGCCTGAGAGCTTGACTTCTGGGTTCCCCCGGGAATCTCTGGAAAGCTCCTTGCTGCTCCTACAGGACTCACTGGGAAGCTACCACCCACAAGATGCCACCAAACCTCAGGCACACACACACACACACAGGTACTCCCTGCGTGCTGCTTATGCCCTGCAGGGAAAGGCCGGGGAGGAGCTTGGGAGCCAAAGAAGCCCCTTCCTCCGCTGGCCTGGGGCACCCCAGCACCCTGTAGTGGCTGAGTCCCCCACAAAGCCAGAGGCTTTGGGGGTGGTGTTTCAAGGGCAGCAACTGACTTGGGTGAGGGGCAGAACTCCGTGTCAACGTGTGCATGTATTTGTGCTCGTGGCCTGCTAAACACCACACTGCCATGCAAACTCACTTGGAACACAGGAGCAGAGCAGCCCTTGTCCTTAGTGTGGGCAGAGAGCATCCTGCCTGGTTCGATGGTTTGTGATGTGGTGATTCCAAGGCCTGCTTATAAGTGCGTTTAGGTTGTAGCTTGGTTTTAGTGGCTGTCATGGGGCGGGGGGAGACTGCTTACGAAGTCGCAAACATCCAAGGCGGAGGGAGGATGCTGTAATTGCGCATTAATCTTTAGATCCCACCTACCAACTGTGCCAGTGTTTTGTAAACATTTTGCCTTGTTCATTTTCTCCGACAATCATAATTTGTTGTTGCAAAATAATTGAAAGTGTTTTTCACATTTTTTAACACATGGGTTTAAAACTCACGAGATTCTTTCATTAGGAAGATTTTCAAAGACAGAAAAAAAAAAAAATCTGTCCTGAAATTTTTTTTTTTTTTTTTGGTCTTTTTGAGACAGGGTCTCCCTGTAGCCCCAGCTGTCCTGGAATTCACTATGTAGACCAGGCTGGCCTTGAACTCACAGAGATCCACCTGCCCCTGCCTCCCAAGTGCTGGGATTAAAGGCGTGCACCACCATGCCCAGCCTGTCCTGAACTTTTAAAACAGAAATTTCAGAAGTTTTGTAGATCACAAATATGTTGAAAGCCATAAACATAACACTGGAGACCTTTTTTCAAGTGTCAGTTTTAAAAGTGCAATTTCCATAGATTCATTTTCTTAAAAAACAAAACAAAACAAAAACCCAGTACTTGGAAGGCAGAGGCAGGTGGATGTCTATATAGCAAGTTCCCAGCCATCTGGGGCTACAGGGAGATCTGTCTCAAAACAAAACAAAATTAAACTAAACAAAAACAAAACGAGAAAAATGATGTAGTCTCTCTTCTTTTATTAAAATATCAACTTTACCTCTGGGTCCAGCTGCCAATGGCTGGAGGGTCCTATGAACACATAAAAGGAAAGCTAAGCCCCATTCCAGCATTGGGAGGGGCAGAAGAGGCGCTCAGGGTACGTGAGCTACGATGAGGCCCTTCAACCCCCAGCCCTGTGGACCAGTGACCGCTGACGCTAGGCACCAGGCACTGGGCACAGAGCAGCCTCAGGGCCAGCACCCTCAAGGATCACCCACCCTGAGAAGGAGGTAGTTGCCACAGTAGAGGCGGAGCCCAGAGAAGAGCCCAGGACTGAGAGGCTGGTCTGGGAATATGGAGGCGAAGAGGCTTGTTGGTAGGTGGGCAGAACTTCGTGGACTGAGAGGGAGGAAGGCAGCATTCCTCCACACTCCTGGGCTTCGTTTCCTCTACCCAGTGGACTGATGTTCCAGTCACAGCCCTAAGCTGCAGGTTGATCACGTTGTGGGGGAAAAGGCACGGTACGGTGAGGGAGAGGGTGAGGTGGGAGGGGCCCAGGAATGAAGGACAGCAGAGCGGCCTGTGTTGGTCAGTTTTCATCCACTTACACAAACCAAGAAGGAGCCTCAGTTAAGAAATTTCCTCTATTTGATGGGCCTGTGGCCATGTCTGTGAGGCATTTTCTTGATTGCTAACTGGTCTGGGAGGGCCCAGCCCACTGTGGGTGGTGGCACCCCTGGGCAGGTGGGCCTGGGCTGTATAAGAAAGGCAGCTGAGCAAGCCAGGGGAGGAAGCCAGTCAGCAGCGCCCCTCCATGGTCTCTGCTTCGGTTCCTGCCTCCAGGTTCCTTCCTTGACTCCCTGCCCCAGCTTCCCTCCCTGCCAAATAAACCCTTTTCTCCCCAAGTTGCTTTTTGGTCATGGTGTTTATCACAGTAACAGGAAGCAAACTAGGATGGGCACCTGCTGCACTCCTCTGAGAGTGCATGGGACAAGGTGACTCCTGCTCTGGGCAAGGGGTCCAGAATTAGGCAAAGGCAGACAGCAAACAGGTGTTTAAGAGGCAAGCCAGTTCTCAGGAGGGACGCAGCTGAGAGCACTGAAGAGACCAGGGCTAGTGGCTCTAGGAAGGTGTCCAGTGGCATAGCACAGGTCTCAGGGAAGACGGGAAGGGGCAGGACACTCCTTGTAGGAAATCAGCTGCTTACTGGTCTTGGTTCACATTCAGAAAGGAAAAGGGAGGCTTCCCTGGGTGGAACTGGGTCCTCAGAGCCCACTTGGATGGTCCTTGGAACCCAACCAGTCACCAGCCCCTGGATTTGCAGTGTTGGTGTGGAAGAGTCCTGCCCAGGGAGAAGCTGGTCTCTGTTCATAGCTCCCCTTCCCCAGGTGACAAAATTAAAGGTGTGAATTCCTGGGTCCCACTCACAGATCTCCAGTTTCTAAGGACTGGAGTGTATTAGTGAGCAGTCAGGCCATGTCTATGATATGTTCTCCAGAGTTTCCACAGGCTAGCCCATTTCCTGGTTATGGTCTGCAGGCTTGTGAGGTATCCTCGCGGTAAGTCCCAAGCTGGGAGGATTAACAACCAAAATGTTCTCTTCTAGATGTGGAGGGAAAATGTCCCAATCACGGTGGGCAGGGTGGTGGTGCATTCTGAGGCTGTAGGGGAGAGTCCATGCCAGGCCTTGCCCTATCCTTGGGAGGCTGCGGTGCCCTGGCATTGCACGGTTTATAGACATGCTATTCCAGCCTGCATCTGTCTTCACGTGGCCTCTTCCTCGTGTCTCTGTGGCCCCTCTTATCATAAGGGAAAGCACCACTGGATTCAGAGTCCAGCCTAAACCAGATGTCATCTCAGGAGCTCCAACTCAATGCTAGAGCTGCTAAGGCCCTTTTACCCACTAGGCTCGCCCGAAGCTTTCAGAGGTGGTGCTACTGAGCCCACAAGTCTCTCTGTATCACAGTCACAGGCAGACACAGCAGGGCCCGAGGGCCCACTCAGGAGGCCCGTGAGCTACTGAGGACCCAGCATGTCAAGAACGTGGTCATCCTGCCCCACCTCTCACAGGAACAGAGGGAAGCCTTGCACTGACCCAGGATTGCTGTAGTCGACATGGTATTTCCACGGGGTTCAATAATTAAAGCTTGTTTAAGAGACAGTCGTGAAAATCACTGTTGAGTTATACAGTGTAAACATGTAAGGGCACTATTCTCCAGCTCCCTGAACACAGTTGTCCCAGTGAGCGGCCGTGTACTGCGGTGTAACCTTCAGGATGGACCCGGGTGTGCTGCAGCCCACAGACTGTCCCCACCTTCCTGGGCCTAGGACCCAGTGCCTGTCTGTCAGATTGTCAGCAAGTGTGGCTACTCTTGGAGGGTGGCTTGCTGGCTCCCACCCCTCTGCAGGATGTCAAAGAAGGGCTATTCTGGGATGCTAATCTTTGTTTTTCTGTGCTTTCCTCCCTCATCCAATTTCTAGCTCATCACCCAGTGCTTTGGAAGTTTTTGGTCTCAGGGAGGTTTTCCTTTGTTTCTAGGCAGAAAGCCAGGGCAGCTTGAAGCCAAAGGCTCTCTCTGTCTTTTGTAAAACTCTTAACTTGCTTCATGAACCATAAGCCCAGGGCGAGTGGGAGAAGGGGAGGGGCAGGTATCCCGAGGACCTTGTGCTCAGCGGGGGTGTCTTGCCCCTGGCGAGGGACTCTGAGCACCAGGCATGGCACAGAGACAGCTGCCAGTGGAGCACTGCAGGGAAATGCCAGCGAGCAGGGCCCTCCAAGGCTTTCGGTGCCAGCCTCCCAGGCTGAACTCCGTGTCAGGACCCAGCTGGTTTAAGAAAACAGAGCCTGGCTATCTGAGCATGCTTGCGAGTGTTAGTTCTGGGGTCCCTTCCCTGATCAAATGCTGAGCCGGAAGAGGATCACAGAGAGTCAGAGCCACCTCAGAGGTGAGCATCTTGAAGAACAAAACAGCCAGGGTTGGGCATACAGCCAGCTGACCACGCAGAGGGTCCCCAAAGGGAAGCAGAGAGAAAGGCCTGCTGAGAGCCTCCCGGGGCTCAGCCTCTCCCCCGTGGAGCAGGCCAGGTAGTGGAGGAGGAAGCAGTCTGCAGCCTGAAGCCTGGCCTGGTAGCAGCATCGTCCGAACAGGGCTGACTGTGAGCTGCCCCACGCTCTGAGGGGCACAGCCCTGTGGGAGACATGGAGGAGTCCCCGGGGGGATCTGCATGGTGGGGGCTCTGGATGGAGCAGGGAGAATGAGAGCCATCTGGAAAAGGCCTGAAGTGAGGTTTTCAGTCTGGAAGAGAAAGGCCCTGAAATAGCCTAAAAAGAGCAAATGGGTCTTCACAGAAACAGAAAGATCAGGGCGACAGACAGAATTATATCCAATCAGAAAACTTGGAAGTGATAAAGATGCTTTACTGAAATTAAAAAAAAAGTCAGATGGAAAACACTAGGACAAGCAGGAAGAAGGGAACAATGGATTGGAAAGCGGGTGTGTGGGGTTCTCCGGATCCAGAGCAAACCAACCTGGACTCTGTAGCATGAATGAGGGGCCCCCAGGACGGACTGAGCACTCACCTCCAGCAGGGACTCCTGGAGAGCAGAGTAGGCAGAAGCCAGGCTCTGGTGTCCCCAAAACAGAGGCGAGGCCTGTCCTGTCCTGGGACGGAGCCCATCCCTCCGCTCCCCACCAGATGAGCACAGCAGCCCCAGCTCCACGTCCATCTCCCTACAGTTGACACGTTTGCAAAGGTAAGCTACATGGGATGTCTTCCCTGGTTTGAACAGGGGATGTAGATGCCTCGGACTGCATTTCAGGGGAGGCTTGTGTGCTGGATAGCTTTAGTGTCAACTTGACACACCTGGTTGGAGGGAGCCTCAATTGGGGAATTGCCTCTATTGGACCAGTCTGTGGCTGTGTCTGTGGGGGAATTTTCTTGATTGTTGAGTGATGTGGGAGGGCCTAGCCCACTGTGGGTGGTGCCACCCCTGGGCAGGTGGGCCTGTACTGTATAAGAAAGCAGGTTGAGCAGGGGCCAGGGGAGCAAGCCAGTAAGCAGTGCTCCTCCATGGCCTGTGCTCCAGCTCCTGCCTCCAGGTTCCTGCCCTGAGTTCCTACCTTGGGCTCCCTCATTGATGAGGAACTGTGACCTGGGAGGTGTAAGACAAAATAAACCCGTTCCTCCCCAAGTTGGTAGTGATCAGAGTGTTTTGTCACAGCAATGGAGAAACAAACTAGAACAGACTGAAAGAACTATATCATGTCTTTAAAAGGCACAGAGATGAAAGCCAACAGAGAACTGTGCTGAATGATATCACATAAGAATTATCTCGATTATTTGCGCATTTGCCATCACTGTTAAGGGATTAGACTGTCCAGGCATACACATGGACACCATAGGAGTCAATCTTGTGCCCTCAAAATCTACTAGAATGCTCCTTGTAAAGACACAAAACAAATGATCAAGACATAGTTTTGCTTAAGGATGCAAAGCGGATAGAAGTTAAAAGAAGTTGGGTGCCAGGACAGAGCAAGTCAGAGTTAAGGCAGAATGGTCGCAGGCTCTGGGACAGGGTGGCCTCAGTGACGCTGGGGCTAAACTCTCAGGGTTTACCACTACACTCACCTTAATGCCACAGCTACAGGCTGAGGCTTTGCCTATGTTTTCCTCAGTCAGGGACCAGGACCCAGGCCAAGGAGCAGCCTCTATCTGAGGCACTGGTGTCTGACCACATGCTCCCCCACCCCCCACTGCTTCAGATGCAAATACTCAGCACAGAGTGACCAACCGTTCCAAGGAGCAGCCTCTATCTGAGGCACTGGTGTCTGACCACATGCTCCCCCGCCCCCCACTGCTTCAGATGCAAATACTCAGCACAGAGTGACCAACCGTCTTCCCACAGTGCGAAGGGCGAGCCATGACGTGGGTGCACCGTCCTTACAGAGATAAGGCCACATGTTGAGACCCGCAGGTCAGCTGAGGGGGCTGGGAGTGGAGTCCCCGGGTGTCAGGAAGGCTCCTGCCGCCAGAGGCTGCTCTAAGCTGGCCACATGTCTAGTCTGTGCCGGCCTGGTCTCTCTAGCACTCTCTCCTTGACTCTGTTCTTTGGAGCACATCTGACAAGCCAGCCCCTCCCACTCATCATCTGTTAGGACATTTGACAGGGCTCCTGGGGTCTCAGG
The DNA here is from genome assembly GCF_000622305.1 of Nannospalax galili. Classification (NCBI taxonomy): domain Eukaryota; kingdom Metazoa; phylum Chordata; class Mammalia; order Rodentia; family Spalacidae; genus Nannospalax; species Nannospalax galili. The sequence continues at coordinate 585,460 of NW_008334081.1, read as the reverse complement.
GTGGGGCCCCTCCCAGCAGGTGTCACCATAACCTTCATTTCATGGTGTGTTTTAGATACTTGTGGTTTCTGGAAGCTCTAGTCCAGGGGCAGGAAGGGCCCAGGGCTGTGAGCTGGAGGACTAGATCATCAGCCCACCCTTAGTTTATGACTTTGAAAAGAGTTCAACTCTTGGAAAGCCTCCTTCCCAGTGTGGGAACTCCACTCACGGGTACCCCGCACTCTGACTCTCAGATCCTGACACTGAGATGAGTTGGAGACCTGCCGGGATCCCTCTGCCTCCCTGAGTGTGGCCACTACACGGCCACTGGCCTCCCATTGGCACCTCTCTTATTTCAAAGCCGACCACAGGCCTGAACTGAGGCGTTCCTCACAAAGTTTAAGCAGGAACCATATTTAAAAGGGACATAACAATACTGGAGCCATCTCATATGTTGAAACATAGGTTGGGAAATGTTTTTGGCAAGGTCATGCCTTCCTCGGCAGGGAACATGTAGCTATTTAGAGGTCAGTCTTTGAGGGCACGGTGCCAGCATGACTGGGGTGCACGCTCACCTGTAATGACTGAACCTTGTCCTGAGAAATCAAAATCAGAACACAGGAGCCACAGCTAGGTCTGTGAGTACAGGAAGCAGACTCCTGCACTCTCCTCCCCTCCGCCTTGCTGACCCGCCTTCTCCCTACAGGGTTCTGCTGTCTGAGTCCTCTGAACTAAAGGGAGCAGCTCTCTGTGGGCTTCCTGAGCCTTCAGGAGACACAGCTTTTTGCCTGAGAAGCAGTGGGCAGGGGAGCGCCCCAGTGCAGGTAAAGGGGCTTCTTGGTCTTAATCAGTGGCTGTTTTCCTGAGTTGTTTTCCTGAGTCTTTGGACCTCGTTAATTTACCGCTTTGCTGTTCCAGTGTCAAGAGCAACAGCTGGGGGACCAGAGCAGGGTGAGCAGTTTGCCATCTCTCCAGTGTTCCTGGGACTCTGCGATGCTCCTTGTTGCCAACCTGTGTGCATCCTCACAGGAAGAGCACCGTTTGGTAGGGCCCTCTGCAACCCCCCTGGAAAGCTGGGCTTGCATCCTTGGCTGAGAGACCAGCGAAGGTTTCCAGCACCGAGGAGAAAGGTGATGTTCTAAAGTGCTTTGGAGCATTCTGGGTGTTAATTCTAGGCCATGGAAAGGTCAAGGTGGCCCTTTCCAGGGCTGCAAACATTATGAGATCTCCTTTTGCTCTGAACCAACCACAAGGGCAGTTTTGGGGACCAAGCCCAGAGGCTCTGTGAGTCAGAAACTTTGATGTGTTAGTCTCCCCAACCCTCCCCCACCCTCCCCAGCCCTCCCCCAGCCCCAGCCCTCCTCTACCCCTGTGACCCTGGCCAGGGTGAGGAGAACACTTCATTAGTGTGTATTTTCATACTACACCACCCCGCCTCCATTTCATCCTCTGAGGACGGTAGTCCTGTACTCCAGGAATTAGCCTTTGCAGTGTTGCGTATGGAACAGCTCACAAGCCAGGCTAGGGAGGACCTGCCTGCTCACTGTAAGATGCTGCCGTTGTGTCTGGTGCCACTGGTCAGCCACAGCTGAGCCCTCCATGAAGGGTCAAAGAGGGACACAGGGCCTGAAGACTATGGGAGAAGCAGGCCCCAGAGCAAGTGAGTACTGCCTTGAGGTGTGACAGTTTCTGAGACAGCATGCACCAGCCACTGCCTGGATGGGCTGGTGCAGGGCCCCGGGAGCCACCTCTAGCTGGGCAAGAGCCTGGATCTCTATGGGGACGCCACTTCCCTCCCTCCCCTGGCAGAAGGCAGGAAACTGACCACAGTGGTATTTTAGCAGGCGCTCCAGTGTCCCTACTGTCCTGACTTCATTCCAACATGTATCCACTTATGTACTTATTTATTTATATTTACCTTTGGGTTTGGGGTTTTGTTTTTTTTAAAGACAGGGTCTCCCTGCAGCCCCACTTGGCCTGGAACTCACTATGTAGAACAAGCTGGCCTTGAACTCACAGAGATCCACCAGCTCTGCCTCCCAAGTACTGGGATTAAAGGCAGACGTCACCACACCTGGTATTTTTATTTTATGCCTGTGAGTGTTTTGCCTGCATGAATGTGGGGCTGGAGAGATGGCACAGCGTTAAGAGCACTTGCTGCTCTTCTGTTTGGTTCCAAACATTCATGTCAGGGGCCTGAACTCTAGCTCCAGGGGTCTGACACCGTCTTCTGGCTTCCTCAGGCATCAATACACACACACACACACACACACACACACACACACACACACACACACAAAGTAAGATAAATCCACTTCCTGGCAAATCACTGTTTCCATCATATTTTAAGCACTTAATTTTTAGTGCAGTTTAATCTCCTTACTGTGACACACACACACACACACACACACAAAGTAAGATAAATCCACTTCCTGGCAAGTCACTGTTTCCATCATATTTTAAGCACTTAATTTTTAGTGCAGTTTAACCTCCTTACTGTATGTGTCTCTGCATGTTCATACACATGCCATGACACTTGTGTGGTGGTCAGGGGAGAACTTGTTAGAGTCGGTTTTCTCCTTCCCCCCCGGAGTCTGGGGATTGAACTCAGGTTATCAAACTTAGCAGCAGGCCCCTTTACCCACTGAGCCATCTCGCTGGCCTCTTGAGCACGTTTCTTTTTTTCCTCTGTGACAGAACAAGAGACTCCAGGCTCCTCTGGCATACTTCACCTCTGCACCTACCCTTTCCTGCTTCAGCCCCAGAACCCACCCTTTTTTCTGAGGCTGATTCTTTAAAAGAGAAGGGAATTTAGAGACGTTGGTCTGGTCACCAGTGTCTGCTGTTGATGGATGAGACTGTATGTGGCTGCAACTCCCAACGCCCCTCCTCCCTTGGTCCCAACGACAACCAAAGTATCATTGCACCCAAGTTCACTCTGGAGAACCACTGAGTTTCACTGGGCTTCCTTACAGAGCATAGATGATGGTCACTTTCAGGAGAGTGGGTGCTCACCCCAAAGGATGAGCCAGAAAGTCTTTACCCAGCATGGATACTGGCTTTCTTGTAGTGCATAGATGGAGCCCTGCTCCTTTAGTTTTTCAGGGCCTAGAGACCCTAGCTCTTCCCTGAGGCCATGTGCAGTTAGGGTCAGATATCCACCACAGGCATTTGACAGACACTCAGAGGGTCCCATGACCCTCCCTCTATGTGGAGGTGTCAGCAGTCAGCAAGCACAGTTGTGACGATCGTTTGCAAGTGGGCACAGCTGAGCTCAGGAGGAAGGCGTCTGGCTCAGAGGACAAGCCTGTGCAGCACTGTGTCTTGGTTTTCTCCATGGGCAGTGCTTCGACACCTACAGGCACACGCATGCACACGTGGGCTTGCATCCTGGACCTCCTGTGTCAGTCGGTCTGACATGTGAAAGACTAGATGAAGCAGGAAGACATTTTCCCTGTGTTAGTTCTCCTTTAGCGACAGACATGGAACGTTCACACAGTCACTCAACAGCAAACACACGGAGCGAAGGTGAGCTTTCCAGTGTAAACATCTCTGTAGACCGAAGTTTTCTTCAGAAAAAACTTCAACGTTTTTGTTGTGTTTGTGGTGTTATCTATTATTGTATAACAAATCACCCCAAATCTAGAAGCTTAGAACATCTCAGCCCAGCAGTGCTGAGGGTGGACTGTGCTCAGCTGGACGATTCCTGCTTGGGTGTCTCCCATGACTGTCAGAGTGAGCCCTCTTGGCCCAGCCAGCTGTCCAAGATGGCGCCTTTGCTCCCCAGCGCCCCCTGCTGGGCTTTCTCTGCAACATGTGTGAGGGCTCAGACTGGACCCTTAGAGGAAGAATACCCACCTTGTCAAGTTCACCTGTACTCAGCCCAGCACCCTTCTGCTGGAGCACGGAGGCTGAGGCCACATGGCTGGATGGATGGCCAATGAGTCTGCCACGTCTAATGCCCTGAGTCCTTGCTGTGACTCTGTCTCTAGCAAATGAACGTGGAATTCTCATTGGTGCTCAGGCTCCGGGAGAGGAGGTGGGGGCTGCCAGGCTACCGGGCACATTCCCAGAGCTGGCCCCGCCTTACTTCTATCTTCTAGTCTCCCAGGCAGTCACAGGGACTTCCACGTTGGAGGGAGGGGAGAAACAGATCCACCTCTTCATTGTGTGTCAAGGTTACATAGCTGAAGGGCTTGTAGATCAAAGCATCACCCCACCTTCATGGTGTCTGTCCTTGATGCACATGGTGCATTTGTTCTCACTGCGGACAGTTAGGGGTTTTTCTTCCTTTTGGTTCATTCAGAGCTTTGAATACATAAAACACAAACTTGGTTCAAAACATCAAAACTGCTCAACGGTGATGTGACCTGCTCGGGTAAGTACTGATTCCTCCGGACCTCCGCATTCCTACCTTGTTAGGAGATCAGCCTCTGTAGAGTCTGGCTTATCTTCACTTCCCTTTGCAGAAATTGTCAAATGTGTTTTCTCTTTCTCTTGCTCCACGTAATTCCACGTACGAATGTGGACATCATCTCACTTTGCCCTTTTCCTGTCCGTTCTCACCCTTTTCATGGTTGCATAGCATTCCTCTGTCCATCCAACCACTGTTACTTCAACACATATATCAGGGGCAGGGGTGTTTTCTTTCTTTCCTTCTTGCCTTCCTTTCCCTCCCTCCCTCCCTCCCTTCTTTTCTCATCGTTTTTGAGACAGGGCCTCCCTGTAGCCCCAGCTGTCCTGGAGCTCCCTATGTAGAGCAGGTTGACCTTGAACTCAAAAAGATCTGCCTGCCTCTGCCTCCCAAATACTGGGATCAAAGGCTTGCGCCACCACGCCCGGCTTTCAAGTTATTTTCAATATTTTGTAATTACAAGAAATCCCCTAAGTGTTGGAACTGTTCGTGTGTTTCATGTTGTGGAGTCTATTTGGGGGTGGGGGGCTGGAATCCCTAGGTTAGAGATTCCTGGCTAGGGAAAGTGGGCATAGTGGGTGGTCTTGTGAGATGCTGGGCCATCCTGTGCAGGGATAGGTCACTTTGATCCCACCAGCACACTCCCCAGTCATGTTCTTTGTCAAGGTGGTCATTTTTGATGTTTTGCTCATGCAGTGGATGAGAAATGTCAGCTATCACCATTCTGATAGTTAATTGTATTCGTGAGTGAAGACAGGTCGTTTCGTCTCATTTTGAACCATCTACTTCTCTCTCCACCCCTTTTCTTACTGATTTGTTTGTCTCAAGGAATACTGACAGTTAGGGTTAGTGACATCTATCCCTGTGATAGATGTTGCTAACATTTTCCCTTAGTCTGCCATTGAACTTTTTGATTTTTCATTCCTTTAAAATATTTTATTTGTTTTTATTTTATGTGTGTGAGTGTATTGCCTGCATGTATGCAAGTGCATATGTGTGATGCAATGCCCACAGAGGCCAGAAGAGGGTGTCAGATCCCCTGGAACTGGAGTTACACATTGTTATTAGCTACCATGTAAATGCTGGGAACTGAACCCAGGTCCTCTGCAAGAGCAGCCAGTGCTCTTAACTGCTGAGCCATCTCTCCAGCCCCGATTTTTCATTCCTTTAACAGATTGGATCTTTAGTCATAGTCAGCTGGCTTTGCCCCACCTCACCCTAAGGAAGGTTGACCAAGGTTGGCAGAGAGTGACCGGAACTGGGAAGACTAGGGAATGGCGGGGAAGTTTGCCTACGATGGGACACTGCTGTAGGGTGGCCACACTGAGGGGTAGGGGAGACAGGTGAGGGGGGGCAGGGTGTGCCCTGAGCTGGGCACACTCAGGAAGCAGCTGATCTGAGGGTCCCTCAAACAGTGTCTTTGTTCCTCTCATTCCCTGGAGCTCTTTGTGTGATGCCGTTAGCATGGCCTCATCCCCATCCCCCTCCCCATGGACAGGATGTGGGCTGTTACCTGTGCTGCCATAGCAAGGGACTTTTACAGGTAGGCTGGAACGGGGCATGGCCATCTACTGCAGAGGACTTGGGTAAGATAACTGGATTTGGCCACTAAGGCTCCTGCTGACCTGCAGAGGGCCCAGGCCTGCCGCTGCTGTGCCTAGGGGACCTGAGGTGAGGGAGAGTTGGCAGGACCCAGGCCCATGTCAGAGGAAGGTTAATAAAATGAATCTTCAGTCTTGTAGAGTCTCAGAGTATCTGAGACCCTTTCAGCTGCTGGGCCAGGGCTCTGTTCTCGGGAGACGGATTATTACCACCCGACAGCAGATCTGCACCCTGTGGGCCCTGGGATGTAGGGCTTCACAGGAGAGTAGCTGCAGGGCAGGGTGAGAAGACAACTGCACCCCTCCATGCTTGGGGCTCTTTCCTAGTGCCCGCTGCCCTCACCTTGCTGAGTGCTATGGGTTTATCTTAAGACAAGATGGCTGCAGCAGCTGGGCCTAGATTGTTAGGGTCCTGTACCTTGCCCAGCTCTGACGTGGGCCAGCAGAGCACCTTAGATTACAGGAGAGAAAGGAAGGGGCTCACTAGCCCCTTCAAGGGCCCACAGTGCCATCCTCACAGCCTTCCATCCACCCATCTGACCTCGAGGGCCCTGAGAGGAGTGAGGTCACATGCCACCCCCTGGGTGCTGCCCGCAGGCGGAAGGCTCACTCACTCTTGCCTCTTGCTGATGACAGACCTCAGAGGAGTCCGGAGCAGAGGAAAAGAACATAATAGCTTAATTGGGGCATTGTAAAGTTATTATTATAATCATTCCCCTCTGAAGAACTGTAAATAATTCATTTGCCGAACTCCAGCGAGGTCTCTAATTATGCCTGTGTTGGGCACTGTGAAGCCGCTTCCTCCTGAAGTTTTGTGTTTCTCTCTCTCCACTCACCATGTCAAGAACTCAACCTCACGTTGTTTTTATGTGTTTTCAAATTGTGTTTTAATAGGGCGCCCTGCCCTCCTCTTACCCCAGGATGGAACTGGGGTCACACAGGCCTTGATGCTCCATCATCTTTATGCTGATGGATTTCATCAGGTCAGGGGTCATGAAGGTCCTTGGAGGCCTACTATGCCACCAGGCTGTGGTCCGACCTCCTCCTCCAAAGAGGCAGGTGAGAGCTGGTGGGCAGGGGCAGGGGCAGGGCAGAGCCCTTCCGTGATCCAACACTCCTGTTGCTGAACCCCAGGCCATCTCTCCAGGTCCGTAGGAGGCTTGTACCTCCAGCTTTGGCCTCTAAGGCATCCCGAGGTGGCCTTGTCTCCCTGCCCCCTCCAGTGACTCTCCTGGAGCCACTAGGACCTTGGTGTAGATGCCCAGGCATGTCACGGGACACCATAGGGGGAGGGACTAAAGAGATGGTGGTATCCACTTCTGCCTACCCGGGGCCTGGGTTTTGCAAAGTGTGTGTGGGGGCACAGGACATAGAAGACACACAGAGCTTGGAGTTTTAGAGGGCAGAAAACCCTGCTTTCAACTAGAAAAAGCAAACATGGCTACTGCCCACCTCTGGGAACCAATTCCATGATGGGGTAGTACAGGCGTCTGACAAAGGTGTTCAGAGAAACCCCCAAGGACCACCACTGTCCAGGACTGTACGTCTAGGACACTGTGGTCCACTCTGCAACTACCAGGACACCAATCAGACTGGTCCTGACCTCGCCCTCCTCTACCTGGCTCCAGGTCCCACTCTCTACCTGTCCTTAGAGAGCGGGGGGGGGGGGGGGGCTCCACATAGGGAGACATTCCCCAAGGAGGGTGAGTGTGGCCCTCCAAATGGCCTGGGATAGTTTCCTAAAAGGAAGTAACCTGGACATGCTGCAGGCCTCTGGACAGCCAGTGGAGGTGTTGAATTTGAGTGGACTGGCAAGCAGGGAAGGAGCCAGACCAATGCTGAGGTTTCTGTACAAGGGCACAGGCAGCCTATCCTGGGCAGCCAGAGCCAAACTGGAGCACGACAGTGTCACACAGGCCTGAGTGTGCTGAGTCAAAGGCTCTGTTGTCTCTGCAGGTCATGATGGGAGAGAGACAGCTGAGCCTGTGCAGTCAGACCACAGGGTAGGGGGAGAGTGAAGACCAACCTGCCTTGTATGGAGAAGGGTGGAGGACGTCACCAGGTGTCCTCAGTTCCCGCTGGGAAGCAGGGCAGGGCCGGGAAATAGAAGGAGGTGGAGAGGGGGGCACTGGTTGGTGGAAGGACAGTGCACTGTATTAGTCCCTTTTCTGTTGCTGTGATAGAAACACTGACCAAAGCAATTTATAGAAGGAAGAGTTTATTTGAGCTTACGGTTCCAGGGGAATTACAGTCCATCATGGCAGGGAGGCATGGTGGCCGGAGGTGGCTGGAGCAGGAGCAGCAGAAGCTAAGCTCTCACATCATCATGCAGGCACAGGAGGCAAGAGAGCAACTGGAGATCTGGCAAGGCTTCTTAAGAACTCGCTAAGCCCACCCCCAGTGACGTGCTTCCTCCAGGATAGCCACACCTTCGAAGACCTCCCAAAACAGTGCCATCCTCTGGGAACAAAATGTCCAAATACTTGGAGCTTATGGGGGACATTTTCATTCAAACCATCACAGACAGGAAGGACCAGTGTTCCCAGCCATCACATAGAAGGCTCAGACCCAAGGCCCAGGCCCTGGAGCATCCTAAATGCCCCTCTTATACCTTCACTAGGATGGGGTGTGATGGGGCCCACAGTAGCCAGGCTCCTGCACATGTGTTTGGAGAATCGCCTGGCACCTTCCCCTGTACCTGAATCCCTATAGGTTTTGCAGCAAGTGCTGACTCCAGCTACCACCCTCCAGGCCAAGGAGCTACCAGTGGTGGACTCACCGTGGAGAGGATGGGGCCCTTCTTGGTACTGGTCAGGATTTAGTGAGCTTTCCAGGGAAGGAGGGGCTGCCAGACACTGGTATGGTATAAGAAGGCCTTTGAGGCCCAAATGCCCATTCTCGTGTCTTCACTGGGAGCTAAACATAGTAACAGAGCTGGCCTGTGCCCTGCAGGGACATATTCTGGTACAGAAGAGGAGAAGGTAGAAAATTCACATTTGCAAAAAAAAAAAAAGTGCTGTCCTTGTGGGAATGGTCACACAATTGGACTACTTTAGAGCAGCTGGACCGTCCTGGGCCTTCCCACCCTTCCTAATTTAGGTGTTTTGGTCATAACACCAACCAAGGCCACAGGGATCAAAAGATGGTCCTCACTCCAAGGCAGGAGGAGAAGCCTGTGTAGGGTTCAGGGCAGGCTTCAAGTGCCATGCTGTGAACTGCACTGGTCTTTCCTGATTATCTCAGAGCCAAGTCCACAAGCTCCCTGGGTCCCTGCTCACCATGGGGTCTCAAGTCTGACCATAAGGCATGGCAACCTGGGACCCACTGGCCAGCCTGGTCTACATAGTGAGTTCCAGGACAGCTGGAGCTACAGGGAGACCCTGTCTCAAAAAGACCAAAAAAAAAAAAAAAAAGTATACATTTCTATGGAGCTGGGGTTATAGCTCAGTGGCAAAACACTGGCTAGCATGTACAAGGCCTCTGGGTTCAATTCCCAGTGCACGTACACATGCAAATACATGCACACTCATGCACACAAGGCACCCACATACGCACCCACATACATATACACACGCACGCATGAACACATAAGTACTCATGTACATACATGCCTACGTGCATGGACAAACACATACATATGCACACACATGCACACTCACACACACATATCCACACACACAAAGGGCGCTTAAGTGGTACTTCATAAGGAAGACATCCAAACAGCCGATAAACTGGTGAACAGTCCCCCCACCTCACCAGTGGCCCGAGAAATGCAAAACGAGCTGTAATGTGAGATGCTGTCACTCTCCCACCAGACTGGCAAGGTGGAAAAGCTTGGCCGTGCAGCATGTTGCTGAAGGTACGGCTGAGTGGACAGCACAACCTGGGAGTCTCAAATGCGTCAACCACTCTGGAAAAGTGGAGCATTTCCTATGAAGTTAAGGATGTGAGTTCCTGTGAACTTGTGCCCATGGGGCCTAGGATGTTCTAGAATCTGCACCCTAGTGAATGAAGGGTTCACAGAGGTGTGTTTTCTCAGTAAAATCTCAGACTTGGAGTAAAAACGCGGCAACTCTGGAATCTCACAGCATGCTGAGCCTTGAACACAGGCGGAAGAAAACTATACACGTTCAGTTCCATTGACACTAAAGTTCAAAAGTGGCTCAGACTGCGCATCTGGGGTAAACGCAAAGGCACATGTGATCTGGAAGGAGGGGGAAGAGTCAATTCAGACGGATGACAGCGGCCACCCTCAGCATGGCTGGTTGGGAGGCTATGGCCAGGAAGGCCTTCTGGCCGCTGATGAAATTCTAGTTGTTGCTTACAGGGGAATTAGCTCACAATTATTCATGGTCTCGTTTTAAATTAGAAATACTCTTTCATTTTTCAACAGCTCAGTGTCCTCTCATCCCGGGAACATCTTCCCATCACTGGTAACTGTTCATGTCCTCCCAGGTCTGTCCCTAAATATTAATAACAAATAAATGTCTTCTCTATCAGAGTGCCATCACACAGCACACACTGTTACCCACTGAAGTGCACAATTCTGTGCTTTTAGTATATTCACAATATTTTTCAACCATCACTATCTGCTTTTGAACATTCCATCATTCTACAAAGAAAACTCAATAGCCTCACTCCTGTCCCTTCCTCCTCACCAGCCCTTGGAACCTGAAAGTCTAATTTCCTTTTCAATATATTTTCCTATTTTGAATATTTCATACCAATGGAATCATGGAATATGTGGCTTTTTGTACATGACTCATTTCACGGAGCATTTCAAGTTTCACATGCTGCAAAGCGTGTATCAGTTCATTTTCTGTGGGGCACCACTCCAGTGTATCATGTATGCCTCCATCCCTCAGCTGGTGGACGGGTGGGTTGCTGCTGCTGTCTGGCTACCACTGGGCTATGGAATGCAAACCCTACCAGCAGTGTTCGGGTGGGACTGCTCCGATTTGCATTTTGCTAACGACATGGTGCAGAGCATCTCAAATGCCCACTGGCCATTGGGACACTTTCTGTGGAGAAATGTCTTTTAGATATTTTCTCTATTTAAAAGTCGTATTGCCGTTTTATTGTTGAGCTGTGATAACTCTCTACTCTGGACACCAATCTCTTATCAGATAGGTGATTTTCCTAGTATTTTCTGTTATCCTGTGTACTGTTTTTATGCTTCTTAAAAAATACGTTTAGGGGCTGGGGATTCAGCTCAGTGGAAGAGCGCTTGCCTAGCAAGCACAAGGCCCTGGGTTTGGTCCTCAGCTCTGAAAAAAAAATATATAAAAGAAGCAGCCAACATGTCAATAAACACAGCAAGATGACACAGAACAGTAAGGACATTTGGCAGGTGTCCAGAAGTATGCTTTAAGTCAAACACATTTTTAATTTTGATGAGGTTCAGTTTATCTGTGATTTTCTTGGTCTATTACATTTTTGGTATCATCTGAGAAATCAGTGCCTGATCCAAAATCATGAATATTTACCTCTCTTTTCTTCTAAATATTTTAATTTTTAGCTTGGTCCATTTCTCATTAATTTTTGCATGCGGCTGGAGTAGGGTATGGCTTCATTCTTTTCCATGCGGCTGTTCAGTGGCCCCTGCACTGTTAACTGAAGTAACTGTTCTCCCTCTCCTAAATACGTCTTAAGTCTTTTATTTCTCCATTTCAGCCTGTCTTGGCGTTGAAAGGCGCTGTTTATGCACCGTTCTAACCCTCTTTACCACGTATTCCTGAAGTGTCTCTTCAGTGGCCGCCTTGGGAACTACAATTGCCCTTCGGTGTGTCAACAGAGTTCCCATGACTACAAACTCCATTTAACAGTGGGGAAGCTTAGCTTGTAACCACAATGTGACTTTCCCTTTCCTTTGTCTCCCAGATTGCTACAGGGAGAGCTCATCAACACTGATGGGTATTATTGTTTAAGTTAGAAAAAGTTACCAACAAAGATATGGACATAATGTCCTCATAGTCACCTCTGGAGCTGCCTTTATACATTGGTTTTCCATGAGCCTCCTGGGGACAGTGTCCGTGGAGACTGTTCTAGTTCCCCCATAATGTCCCCCCTCACCCTGGCTTCATGAACATCTTTTTTTTTTTTTTGCTCTTTTTGAGACAGGTTCTCCTGTAGGCCCAGCTGTCCTAGAAGTCACTATGTAGACCAGGCTGGCCTTGAACTCACAGAGATCTGCCTGCCTCTGCCTCTGCCTACCCAGTGCTGGGATTAAAGGCATGCGCCACCATGCCTGGCTTCATGAGCATTTTAAACAATATAATTATTTAAATATAATTATAACAATGTAACAATATAATTGTAAAAATGTAATGTTAAGCTGGACGTGGTAGTACACGTCTTTAATTCCAGCACTTAGGAGGCGAGGCAGGCAGAGCTCAATGAGTTCAAGGCCAGTCTAGTCTACATAGTAAGTTCCAGGTTAGCCTACATGGTGACCAGACTACATAGAGAGACCCTGTGTCAAAAGGAAAAAGAAAAGTAATGTTAGAACCCAGCTGCTCCTCAGACCACAATACCTGCCTTCCCCTGACACAGATGTTTACCAGCACTCTGCTGAGACATTGTCTCTGAGCCCCTAGCTAACAGACTCCCAGGTGCCTGGATCTCTCACTTGGAAAGTGAGTTTACATCAAACAGGGTATTGGTGGCCACATAATCTGATGGGCTCCCTATTTCCTTCCCTGCCTCCTGCCTGGGAATCAGACCATCCTCAGAAAGGTGTAAGATGAGACCCTGCTTCTGTCACCAGGGTTCTGATTCCTCTTTTCAGAGACCCTGCCACGCTGCCTGTCTCCTCGGAGCCTCAGTATGCTGCTGTCTGTCCATACTGTTAACTAAATCTTGTAGCCTCTAGGAAGTTTGTCTCAACATCCTCTATGGTGCCCGAGACCTTTCAATAATATGCCAGCTCTGAACACCTGAGCCGCCTGCTCTGTGGCTGGGATTTGCCTGTTGGGTGGCATTTCTGAGCCAGTTGTCAGTGTGAGGTTCACAGCTGGACGGAGGTTTCCTTAGCTCCTGGAACTGGCATTCTCACAGCCCTAGCAGAGGGGTGCTATGGAGTGTTGGGGTGCATCTTCAACTCTCAAACAAGCAGGTAACTATGGTGCAGAAGCCTTTACTTCCTGCTCACCAGAAACCTTGGAATGGCCAGCACTGAGGCCGCCTCAGTCCTCCGACCGCACATGCAGGGCCTGGAGCGTGTGCTAGCCCTAGGCGTGCAAGCCGACTCCAAAGCCCATGGTTCCTGGAGTTTTTCTGAGCCTGCTTCTTTCCCAGTCCTGTGGCCCCGTTGGCATTATCCTAGGCTGAACCTGCAGTTTTCAGTCACCATCACTGTGGACAGACGGGCCTGGCTTCCCTGATCCAGGGGACCCAGATGGTCAGGCTGCTGCAGGGTTCAGGTGGGGTGTCAGGACCAGGCAAAGGCCACAAGTCTCACTGCTCACCACGAGAGTCAGACTTTTTCTTGAACAAATGCTTCTGGATTGCTGCAAGTCTTTAGTTCATTTTAAGATCTGAAAAGCTTATTTTGACTATTCCATGGAGTTTGCATCACCTGTGTGGAGGAGTTTGGAGGCCCCTTTAGCCTTTCCCACAGAGAGCACTTCATAGCTATTTTCAGACTGGCATTTGGTCCATGTAGCTATCTGAATCTGTGGAAAGAAAAACACAGAACAGAATCAGTGTGTGTTCTCTTTGGCTCAGCCAGGCTCATAAAGTGCCTGTCTCTAGGGTGTTTGCAGTTGCTGTCATGATCACTGTCACTGTCCATGAGGTCATTAGAAGTGATTGAAGTGTCACTGTTGGAGACTGTCCATAAATAATCCTGACCATGCAGAGACCTCACTGCAACGCTGACCACCAGGGGAAAATGAGAAGTGACCTCAAAGCCAGAGTCAGAGGACAGAGGGCAAACCACGCTGCACCCCCTCACTGTGCGGTATGCCCCATTGTCTGAAATAATTTGGAAGATTAGCAATACGGACAAAGTTTCAGGATGCGCTAACTGGAAAAAGCCAAATGCAAACTTCTGTTGCAGGCGTGGCTGTTCCCCTGGGATGACTGTATATGTGCCAGACCAACAGCAGGCAGGACAGACAGTCATGAGCGCAATTTGTTAGGGTGGAGAAAATCTGTGGCGTTTTCAGATTAGAGTTTCTCCTTATTGTTGTATGACAAGTGCCCTAAACTGAAAGCTTTCTAAAAAATAGGTCAACATGTCTAAAAGAAAAACATATTTCTCCATAGCCCTACGAAGGACTTGGCGGGGGTCAGAGCACCTCATGGGAGGAACTGCAAGAGCCCTGGGCCACTCCTCTGTGCTGTGACCTGAGGACGAAGTTGTGAGCCAGGAGGTAGGAGATGGGCCCCAGGGACCAGGGTGGGAGTGGAATGCAGGCCTTGGCCAGGCAGACTGGAGACAGGAGGAAGAGAAGGAGGAGGAAGGGGAGAGGGAGGAGGAAGAGGAGGAGGAAGAAGAGGAGGAGGAGGAGGAGGACTTCTTCTTTCTTCTAGAAAAGCTGTTTTCCCAATAAGTAACTGTGACGTCTCACATGAAATATGAGCCTTGTGAATCACTTGGTCTTTGGGGATCCAGGAATCTTTCAATGTCTGGATGGGTCATGAAGACTCTGATGGATGCCCCAGATCCCCAGGGCACTCCCCTTCCTGAGCAAGGAGGAGGCATGCACCCTGCCCATGCTTCCTGCCCTCCACGGAGGGAGCTGGGAGCGTTTTGCTCCGTCTAGTAATCCAGCAGCTTTCCTCTTGACTTCATTTTGTTTTCTACTGCTTTTGTTGAAGCGGCCGAGAAAAGGAAAAACAACCAAGTAGAACCTACTTTGGAAGTAATTTGTCAGAGGCATCTTCCCAAAGTGGTGACACCTGTCTGTTTGCCTGGGATGAAAGGTTTGCCAGGAAGTCTTCCTTGGCCAAAGTCAGGCAGGTGCTAGGCTGAGCTGCTCCCCCAGTTCCACCATCCCTAGTTTAATAGGATCCAAAGGAAGAAAACAGCTCTATAATCACATGGCAGGGACAGAGCTGGGTTGAGCAAGCTCAGGTACGTTGCTACAGGCCCTGCCGGAGCCTCTGAGCTTGTAGAGCGTACACAGAAGGACCTGCCACAATCTGTGTGCCCCTGTGGGATATGCTGAATACCACGTCCGAATGTCTGCGTGCCCCAGGGACACAAAGCAGACACTCCCTGCTGGAATCTATGTGCTTCCTTGGCATATGCTCAAGACCATGCCAGAATCACAGTGCACTCACACGGTGTATGTAGAGGGCCCAACCAGAGCCTTAGTGTGTTCCTGTGGTTTTGCCGTGTGCCCCCATAGAGCCTCTGTGTGCTGCTGTAGAGGGTGCACCATGCTGGGCAAGAGTCTGAGGTCATGACACACAGAAAGCAGGATAACTGATTTCAAGTTACACCACAGACCCGTACCAACAAAAACACGTGTAGATCAATGGGATAGAACAGAGAACCCTGTAAACCCACACAGCTGCAGTCACACAAGTTTGGATAGGTGCTGAAACTGCACATGGAGAAACAGATACCTTACTCAGCATGATGCCAGGAAAGCTGGAGATTCACATGCAGAAATGTGACACTGGAGCCTCATCTCTCACCCTGTCCAAAAAAAAAATTCAAAATGGGTCAAAATCCTGGAACTTTGAAACTTAGAGGAAACACTTCAAGATAAGAGGACTTCTTGAAAAGGATTTCAATAGCTCAGGAACTGATAAATGGGGGAGGGAGCTGGGGAAGATGGCTCAGTGGTTAAGAACACTGGCTTCTCTTGCAGAGGACCCGGGTTCCATTCTCAGTACCCACGTGGCAGCTAACAACTGTCCATAGCTCCAATTCCAGGGGACCCAGTGCCTTCTTTTGCCTCCTCAGGCATCGGGCAACATGGACATACTTACATACATGCAGGCAAAACATTCACATGCACATATGAAAAAAGGATTGAGGGGCTGGAGAGATGGCTCAGCGGTTAAGAACACTGGTTGTTCTTGCAGAAGACCTGGGTTCGAATCCTAGCACCCACATGGCAGCTAACAACTGTCTGTAACTCCAGTCCCAGGAGATCCCACACGGGCTCACTTACTTACATGCAGGACACGGGCTCACTTACTTACATGCAGGACACGGGCTCACTTACTTACATGCAGGACACGGGCTCACTTACTTACATGCAGGACACGGGCTCACTTACTTACATGCAGGACACGGGCTCACTTACTTACATGCAGGACACGGGCTCACTTACTTACATGCAGGCTCCAGTCCCAGGAGAGCCCACACGGGCTCACTTACTTACATGCAGGACACGGGCTCACTTACTTACATGCAGGACACGGGCTCACTTACTTACATGCAGGACACGGGCTCACTTACTTACATGCAGGCAATAAGCACATACACATAAAAATAAAAATAATAGATAAAAATTTAAAAAAGGATTGATAAATGGGATTGCATGAAATGAAAAAGTTTCTGTACAACAAAGGAAACAATTATTTAATGAAGAGACAGTCACAGAATTGAGAAAAATTTTGCTAGCTATATATCTGACAGAGGATTAATATCTAGACTAAAGAACTTTAAAATCTAAATACCCCCAAACCAAACACTCCAATTAATAAGTGAACTTATGAAATGAACAGACAGTTTACAGAAGATGAAATATAAATGTTCAATAAACATGAAAAATGTTCAGCATCTTAGCCATCAGGAAAATACAAACTAAAGCTACACTGAGATTCTGTCTCATCTCAGTCAGAACAGCAGTCTTTAAGAAATTAAATAGCAAGTGCCAGCGAGGTTGGGGCAAAGGAAACCCTTATACACTGGGGGTGGGAGTGTAAATTAGCACAGTCACTATGGAAACCAATATGAAGTTTCCTTAGAACAAAAATAAGATGACTGTTGTATGACCCAGGATACTCCCGGGTATAGACCCCAAAAAAAAACAAGTCAGCATGTTACAGAGACACTTCCATGTCCACATTGATTGCAGCCCCATTCGCAATAGCCAAGTCATGGGACCAACTTTGGTGTCTGTCACTGGATGAAAGGATAAAAAATATGTGGTGCATATACACAATGGAGCTTTATTTAGTCATGAAGAGGAACAAAATTGTGCCATTATTGGAAAATGGGTGTGACCGCAGACCATCATATCAAGCAAAATAATTCAGATGCAGAAAGACAAATACCACATCTTTTTTCACTTGAAATTCTTTATGAATATATAAACCATATATGGTTTATATTTATGGTATGTAAAACATAAAAACCATAGCGTGTGTGTGTGTGTGTGTGTGTGTGTGTGTGTGTGCTGAAAACGGGAGGACCAGAGGGAGGAAGCAGACCAGTGTAAAGGGGGGAAGTGGGGTTAAAGCGGAAATGAGGAGTGAATGTGGTCAAAGTACAGCAATACACAAGAACTTGTCTGTATGAAGCCCAACAGTACGTACAATAAGAAAGTCCTGCTGCGTCTGCGCACTCCTGTGCTATCTGCAGATTCAAGCCCGGGGGCTCCTGTGCTGTCCTGGAAGGAACAGGTCAAGGGCATGCCCTCTCTCCAGCAGTCTAAATGGTGGACCTGCTGAGGGCTGGTATTCCTCTCCAGGGCTCTGGAGTTCAGGGATAAGCCTCCATAGGATCTGACCCACTGCTGCATTTAGCTGGGTGCACCCCAGCGTGGGTTTCCAGGTGGTGAGCCCTGTCAGGGACATGCCCTGGCCACTTCCTCAGTCCAACCCTGGGGCACAGGGAAAGGTATGGGACAGAGTCTTGAGAGGGGCTCTTGTGTCCATTCCTCTGCAGCTTGGGCTCTTGGTTGTCACTATGGAGACAGTACAGTGTGTGGCCACCTGGAATTCAAGCTGTGGGTCTGGAGTGGAGGGCTGTGGGCATGCTGAGACCTCTGTGTATCCCCTGCCCTGGTCCATGGAAGGCCACAGCTTGATTGAGATCAAGCAAAGGGTTAACAAAGCTGTCACCATCCCCATGGCCTCAATGTGCCCTCAGCAGGGTGAGGGACTGGCAGGGGAGGAGCAGCGTCCATGGGGCTCCTGGGTGATGAGGGCTCAGCACCCTGTGGACCCCCCCATCACATCTCTTTGCTGGTGGAACTGGGGACATGCTCAGACAGGATTTTAGGCTTCTTTGCTGAACTCAGGGCCATGACATTTGGCCTCACAGCTAGCAGCCTGACCCAGAAGGGGAGCAGATACCTGGGTGTGGGCGTATGGCCCTACCTGTGGGGACAGGAGTAGCTATGCTGCAGGGAATCAAGCTCCAGCTCTGCCCCAGCCTCTGCTGGCAGCTCTATTTGTAGGAAGCTCTGAATCTGCCACATGCCAGAGCTGGCCCAGCCCCACCAAGAGCTGGTCCATCACCATCCTGGGGGAGGATGCAGGAGCTCAGGGTTGCTGTCCTGGAAGTTCACGTAGACTGGCATACATGGCCTCGTCTCAGGGCCTGGCTACCTGAACTCTGTGCCAGGTGATCAGTCAGCTCAGGTTTCAGCACCCCTCACTTTCCTGTGCCCCCTGGATACCGGCACAGTGTCCCGCTTGGTCCCAGGGTCCCCTTAATAGTTGGCAGTAGGTTCCCATCCATCCTTAGTTGGGTGAGAAACACACCATCACATGAGGACGAAGGAGGGCAGTGTTGGTGGAAGGGACTCCAATGGATCAGAAGTCTGTTCACACAGGACTCAGGAACCACAGCATGCGTGTGGCAGGCCTCTTGAGAAGGTTGATTCAGACTAAAACTTTTGAGTAACAATGAGGTAAAAGTCATCGTGTGCATTCTGTGATCCAGGGGACAGGTGTCTGTCATATGGGTTCTTGCTGGAGGTACCCAAGGCCTTAGGCTGCCCAGGAATACCTTGGGTTTGATTGGGGGGGAGTCACCCTAAGACGGGTTCCCTTCTGAGCACATGGCAGCCTTAACACCAGTGAAACTGTTTCAGCCCTGGCAACTGGAGGAGACCAAACAGACTGTTGACACCCCCCTGCTGGAAGTGGTAGTTCCAGGCAAGAGAAGGCTGTGAACACACGGCTCCTGGGCTGGCCCTCAGGGGAACTGGGCATGGCCCCTGTGGTCAGCTTCAGGGCAGGGGTGTAGACTACAGCAGTTGCAGAGTACAGCCACCAGATGGCGGAGAAGAGTCCAGTGCCGCTGTGGGGTCTGACAGTTGGTCTGGCCACAGGTCTGCCTAGGGCCACTGGGCTGCCCCAGAGCAGGCGAGGCAGAGGGGTGGAGGATACAAGATGGACAGTGGGCACAGGCCCAGTGGGAGGTGGGTCCTCCTGGCCCATTGGAGGACACTCATGCCGTGTTAAATCTGGCTCAGAGCTGGCTACGCAGAGTGAGGACTCCAGGTGGTGGCAGAGCATTAGGGCCAAACAGGCAAGTGCTCTTGGAGACAAACAGATGGAACCTCCACCTGCAGGGTCCTGGGGTTACAGAACAGGGACATCTTGCCTGCGTGCACCCCTGGGGTCTGAGACCTTTCTTGTCTCTTCCTTGCCTGGGACACCCCAACACACTGCACAGTCTACTCAGTGCTTAAGGTGAGGTCAGCCGCCCACCCGAGAGCACACAGCTGCTGGTGTTGCATTCATTTTGGTCCCGGCACGACTTGGGCAGAGTGGGTATCAAGCACACCAAGAGGGGCTGGGTGGAGGGGTGTTGGAAGGAACCATGAAATTCATGTGACCAGAGGCAGAGAAGTGGGGGTTCAACAGGGAACCCACAAACCAAGGGAAAATGCGTGGGGAGTGAGTGATGGGGCCACCTTCTAGGATGAGGCACATTGGCTCTTCCCCTCTGGCACCCGCAGAATGGCTCTGACGTTCCTCATTCAGGAAGACTGGGATTTTGGTGACTTTGGGGAAGTCACACACACACAGGTGTAAATCATTGTTTCTAGGAGCTCTGTTTTCTCAAGTTCATGTCTCATTGTTAGTCAAGGGGGTCTCAGGGCCACGTGGCAGCACTTGTCCCCTTCAGCCCCTGGCTGGTTGATCTGGATTATGCAGACACTCTCCCTCTCTGTGGACAACCAGAGCATGCAAGTTCCTTGAGCAGGCCCCAGGCTGCATGGGCACCAAGATAGGGATAAGGGGAGTCTGGGAAAGAAACACCAGATGACTGTCTGGGTCAGGACCTGGCAGGGATGCAGAGAGAACTGGAGCTGCTCTGGGGACTCCTGGGAAGCCCTAGGCGAGCCACACTCTCTCAGAGCTCAAGCCTTGGTGGCTGAGCCTTCAACCAGCCTCAACGCAGAAGCTCCAGCTGAGGCCCGTTGATGTAGCTGTCCCCCTCACTGCGGAGGGTCTGGGTCAGGCCCTGTCTCAGCGTGGCTTGATGAATTCACTTTTAAACAAACCCCTCCCCGCCTCCCCCTGAGGCCTGTCACATAAATTTCCATTTAGTGCCACTGGGTTTTCAGCCAGAGAGCTGCCAGGGATGTTTTGAGAAGGAACTGGGAGGTCAAATGGTCTCGATTTAGGAACCACGTGGATGAGAGCTCAGAGTTGGGTGCCAGATGGGGATATACAAAGGGAGCCCCCAGACCGTGGGGACGTTTACTTCAGCCGCTGGTCAGGGGACAGGCTTCGGGCCCCCATGCTGTCCTAGTGTGTGCAGACCTGAGGGCGGGCACTGAAGGCTGCAGAACCCACCCTCCCTTCTCACTGGAGTATATGTGTAGGAGACCCCTGTGCTCTGGGCACATTCTCATGTTCCTTATGAAGGGCAGAGGTCAGAGGTGAGCGGCCCCCCTGCACAGACAGGAGCCTTTGTGGCCCAGGAGCTTCCCCACAGGATAGAGGCCTGCAGCTCCCAGCTGTCCCCATGGTCTATTTTATAAGAACCTTTATAGTAATGGCCAACCTTAAGCCATTGTTTTATATACATTGTTAGAACCTTGAACCTCAGATCAGTGAGGCCGCTGTGAGGTGGCTGGAGACCAGAGCAATCACCCCCTTCCCCAGGCCACATTCACTTAATTAACAGAGGGTTTGTCCCTAAACCAGGCATGGATGGACTCTTCCTCCAAGCTCACACCCCCTAGCACTTGGTTTGCATTCCATGTTGGGGTCTGCCTGCATGGAATGCTGGAAGAGAAGTGTGAAGTTTCCCAGCCCTGATGGTATCCTGGGGGATATACATGCAGCTTGGAGCAGAGCCAGGCCCTGAAGACCCCACAGTGAAGGAGTGGGCATGGCCAGTAATCCCCAAGAGGGCTGAAGGTGCGGCAAGGTGCCCTCTCCTGGCTGAAGGGTGTGTGGGCCAGGTAGACAGAGAGGGCAGGAGGGGTGTGGAGCCGCGGAGAGTGCAGCGCCAAGCAGCTGCCTGGGAAGTCATGTTTGTGTTGGCAGTGCTGCTGCCCAGCCATTTCCAGGTTGGATGGTTGTGTGATGGAGAATGTAGGTCAGTGGGTTTAAGCAAACACCTCCTGAACTCCAAGTCTTTTGAGTGTGAGGAGGGGCAAGATGGACCGTCCCAGAGTCTGTGAGTAGAAAATCATCTCTGGTTTGAAATTGCAGAGTCATCAGTTGTCAGTTACCTGGGTGGGAGTGGGACAGGGACAAAAGAGACACTAGTCCTCACTGAGAAGCTCACACACCACCAAGAACAGGGAACGGGAAGGGTCGGGTATCCCAGGGCAAGAAACAGCAGTGGCGGGAAAGGAGGGAAGAGGGTGCTGTGGGGAGTGTGTCACTGAGCAAACACAAGAAAAGCCAGGGACCCTGAGATGGAAGACTGCAGTCACAGAGACGAAGTGGACCTCCCCACCTCTCCCGAAGTCTGGGGTCTCGACACAGGCACAAGCCAGTGGCAGGTCCTGTGGGTTCACATCTGTGAACAATGTGGGGATACCTGCCTCCCACTGAGAGGAACCCACCACTAAACCCCAAGATGTCTGAACCCTGAGAGGCTTTGCTGTATATGGGGAATTTTGCAATCCTCTCTCTTCCCTGTTACAGTTCTAGAAACACACAGCCACTAGCTGATTTCGAGAGGCATCCTGTGTGGCCTCAGGAACCCGGGCCAGAACCATCATTAAACAGGCAGGCAGAAAGAGCCCTCCTAACTGCCTGTCTCCAAGGGTCGATGACAGTCCCCTCTTGACCCACAGGCCACACCAAGTGATGCTGGAGAGTTTATGGTCCCCACATTGGTGGCCTTGCTGGCAGGAGCCCCAGAGACCAAGGGACACGGTAGAAATTGCTCATTTGTAGGTGGTGCTGACTGGGGCCACAACCTGGGGTAAGGCATCCTCCTGTGCTCCAGAGGGTTGTGGAACCACTGCCCAACTGACTGGCCATGTTGGTGTGGGAGTGGAAGTGGTTTGGCCCCGGGGAGCTCTGTCCAGTCTTGTACGTTGAAATCATCACACTACCCTCCCAGCATTCCAGTGACCCTCGTGCTGGAAGCTCAAGGTGTGCGAGCAGGTCCTGCTGTGGACATGATGGCACCTTGTCTGTAGTGGGGACTCAAAGAAGTCCCAGAACAGGGCTCCCTTCTCTCCCCTTCACCTTTGCTTTGAAGGATTTCTGGGCTTGAGATGCTGGTGCCCGCAATAAAACACCCTCCTGAGGAACGGCCCTGTGAGCTCAGGCACCTTCGTGGGAGGCCTGACCTACATCCTCCGCTGGATAATTAATGGGACAGCAGAGCAGCCTCAGAGAGCCAGATCCCCAACAGCAGCACACACTGGCCACTTACAGCACATTATTTCTGCGTAAAGAGCCCTCGGGGCGTCCCACTTGCAGGTCAGCGGGCATGGAGGCCACAGCAGCCAGCTCGGTATTTACTGAGAAAACACCACATCTCCTCATCTGTTCTTACACTTAGTATTTGACACCGGGCCATACCAAAACAAGGGGGTGTTTTGAATGGGGGAGGCTTTCTTCTGTGTGCCAGGAGCCATGGATCACAGACTACAGGCCTCTCACTGGGGCTGACTTCCTTTTCTCTGGGTGGAAGGCAATAACGGGTCCCAGTTTGGGGAGGGAGACAGCCAGGCCAGAGGTCAGTAGCAGGACGTTCCTCCCTACCCAGGAGAAGTGCATCTCCAGCCCTGATCACTGCACCACCCTGCCTCCCCTCCTCTGCACCCTCCCCCAGCATGTGACCCACCTGAGACCTCACCCATCCAATCACCAAGTATTTACTGTGCACGCACCATGAGCCAACTTTCTTCCAGGTATTCGGGACCGTCCCTGAAGACTGAACCCGACCAGATCTCAGTTCTGGGAGAGTTTATGTTCTTAGAGCAGGAGTGTCACTGAGCCCTGGGTGTGCTACAAGGCAGGAGCTAGAGGGACAGGAGATGGAGCAGGGAGAAGGGCAGCATGGTGGACAGAGTGGGAGGGTAGGCCCTGGAAGGTGGCACTGGACAGAGATCTGCAGGAGGGAGTGAGGCTCCTGTGGGGACTCCTGGGGAGGAGCACTCCTGGGACCAGCACATTGGTGGGCATGGTGGAGGGAGGCAGCAGTGTGCATGAAAAGCAGGAGGTTGGGGATGCAAGGGGGTGTGACCACATGCTGTCCTGCTGTGACAAGGGTTGTACACTTCTAGTTCAAACAACCAGAGGTCGGAGAGGCCGGGTTCCAACCTCCATCTGTGTACTGTGGTCCCAGCAGACCGCCAGAGAGTGCCTGTTTCCAGCCTCCCTCTGGCATAGGGGCTGAGAACACAGGGGACTGCTTGAGAGCACCGGGTTCCTGCCTTCACATGGTGCTGATCTGAATCCATCAGTTCCCTCCAAAATAAAACCTGAGAGAACCTGAAACCTGGACCAAACAGCTTTACATAACCAATAAGAAAAGGACCAAGGCACACCAATAATACAAACAGAAGCAAGCTTCAACTTACTTCTCATATCAGAATCACAAAGAAGAAATCCACGTGACAAATCACAACAACAAAAAAATAATATGAAAAACCCAAATAATATGTCCCCACCAAACACCAACAGTCCTGTAGAGGAGTTCTACAAAGAGAACCCCCTAGAGATAACCCAGGACACAGAATTCAAAAGAACAATCATAAACATGATCAAGGAATTCAATGAATTTAAAGAACATACAAACAAATCAAAGAACTGAAAGAAGATAGGGATAAACTTCTGACTGAATTCATAAAAGAGATAGAAACATTGAAGAAAACTCAGGCAGAAATGAAGAAGGAAGTGCAAAACTCAATAAGCCAACTTGAAACAACAGGGGAAAGCCTCACCACTAGAATAAATGAAACGGAAAACAGAATATCAACACTGGAGGATAAAGTTGAAGAATTGGACCACTCAAGCAAAGATTATGAAAAATTTTAAAACAACAGGAATGGAATATGCAAGAGATGTGGGAAACCATGAAAATAACAAATCTAAAGATCATAGAAATAGAGGAAGGAGAAAAATTTCAGGCTAAGGGTGTTGAACAGACCTTAAACAGGATTGTAGAAGAGAATTTCCCAAAATTAAGGAAAGACATCCCCTACAAATACAGGAAGCACATAGAACACCAAATAGACAGGATCAGAAAAGAAACTCCCCATGACCTATCATAGTAAAAACACTAAATGTACAGAACGAAGAGAGAATACTGAAAGTAGCAAAAGAAAAACAACAAGTCCCATACAAAGGAAAGCCCATCAGAGTTACAGCTGACTTATCAGTGCAAACTATGAAAGTCAGAAGAGCCTGGACCAGGGTATTTCCAGTTCTAAATGTCAATAGATGCCAACCCAGAATACTTTACCCAGCAAAAATGTCTGTTATAGTTGATGGGGAAAGAAAAATCTTCCATGACATGAAAAGCCTGAATGAATACATGTCCAAAAAACCAGCCCTTCAAAGCATACTTGAAGCAATACAGAGAGCAGAGAGAGAAACAACTATACCCAGGGTGTGAAATACCTGGGTCATGTGAAAATTTCTCAGGTGGAAAGGGGGTTACAAGTGCCAAGAGTCTAAAAAGCCCTAGTCTAGAATCAGAAAGGTTATGTCCACTGAAGATGGAGGAGGAGGTCTGAAGATATAAAAATATATGAGTGTCTCAAAAGTTCAATAAAAATATTAAAAAATAATTTATGAAACATTCGATTCCTCTTTGTTTCCTATGGACAATAAAGATACATATGAAAACTAAGTCTAAAAACTTACTGCCTTGTGACCATGGAGATACAAGTATCACTTCTCTCCTTTGCCAGATACAATGACACTGAGAAACTTCAGTATCCCACTATTATTTTCAGAGAGCCCTTCCTTTTTTCCTTTCCTTTCTTTCTTTCCTCTTTTGTTAGATAGGGTCTCATGGAGTTCAGGCTGGCCTTAATCTCATATATACTAAAATATCCTAAAATGAATACAGAAACACAAAAGACCCAGATTAGCCAAGATAACCCTAACCAGAAGGGACATAGCTGCAGGTATCACAATACTTGGTGTCAAATTATACTACAAAGCCATGGTGACAAACACAGCAAGATAGTGTACAAAAACACGTGTGTAGACCAGCAGACTAGAATAGAGGACCCACATGGGTCAAACCCACATGACTATAGATGCCTAAGTTTTGACAAATGGGTCAAAAACATACATTGCAAGAAAGACAGCCTCTTCAACAAAAGGTTTTGGAAAACTAGATTTTCACATACAGAAGAATCTTAATCTAAAACTCTGAATGTTGAACTTCTAGAAAAAAGAAACCATAGAAAAAGTATTTAAGGATACAGGCAAAGGTAAGGTCCTTGTGAAAAGTCTAGTAGCATAGGCGATAATCCCAAGACATGGCAGGTGGGGTTTCATGGGCATAAAGAGCCACTGTACACCAAAGGAAATTATCTCCCAGTGAACACACAGCCTACATACAGAATGGGAGAAATTCTTTGCCAACCATCCTCAGACACTGGGCTTGATATCTAGAATATATAAAGAACCATAAACATTAAAAATCATGAAACATCCTTTCAATCAAAAAATTGGCTAATGAGCTAGACAGATGTTCTTAAAAGAAGAAGCACAAATGGCCAATTTTTTTTTAATTATTTAATAACCATATAATTAGAAGAAGCATTTCATTACAACAGCATTGATATATTCAATAACAATTTCTAGAGCTAAGATGCATCTCCTTCAAAATTGGCTGTAGATTTTTAGGTTTACAGTTGAATTGATACAGTTATACAATATTGTACTCTATATAACCCCTATAAAACATATAATTAAATGAGGTTTTAAACTTTAAAAAAGATCTCCATTTCATTATTAAAATACAGTTTCATACAGAAAAACTCATTTTTAATACAATTGACACAATGATGGACATGTGTTTCTAATCTCTATATATCTGATTGTTACTAGTTACAGTCAGTAACTTTCTGAGCTCCTTGGCATCTGAGCATGGATATAAAGTCGTCAGGTAGATTTCAATGGTAATGTTTTACACATCTACTAATTATTAAGGTGCAAATTTTTATGCTTTGAAGAATTTTTTTTATTTTTTTCATTTAATAAC